>NC_134710.1:325818266-326127016 GCF_043290135.1 Rhipicephalus microplus | reverse complement strand
GGTGTGTGGCATATGACATGCAAATTAACTTTGAAAAATCAGTCTGCATGAATGTCACAACAAAGCTGTCACCGTCACAATTTACTTACGAAATCGGGAGTACGGAAATGCAGCAAGCGTTGAAGTTGAAGTACTTAGGTGTTACTATGACACGTAACTTAAGTTGGAGTGAGCATGTTGCCAACATTTGTGAATCAGCTCAGTGAAAGCTGGAAATGCTACGACGCAAACTAAAACAGGCATCTCCTCATGCAAAGATGAAGGCTTACACTACGGTTGTTCGACCAACCAAGGAGTACAAGTGTGTAGTATGGGATTCGTACCGCCTAACTCAAATAAATCAGATCACTTGAGTGTAGCGTCTTCTAGCACGCTTTAGTTTTTCAAATACAGAAGGGCTTAATCCGTCACTGCAATGATAAATAGGGCAAACCTTCCAAGTTTAGCTTCACGCAGAAAAATAGCAAGACTAAGATTTTTTTATAAACTGTATCATGGTATGAAAATAACTGTATCATGGTGAAGACAATTGAAGACTCGAATAAACTAAGCCCGGAAATAATTGATGGTGTGATTTCACTCAAGAGTTTTGACGAAAAACTGCAGCCACTGGGTGTATAATATTGAAATTCTAATGTATAACTGCAGTACTGTTGTTTTGTATAAATGTTTTTCGCGTTGTGTACAAATGAGTTTTTAGTTTGCACTGAGCTGTTTGTGCTACGCCGTTTGTACATTCTTACGCTGTTTTTGTTTACTTTTTCTGTATTTTAAACTGTTCCACCCTGTAACAGCCCGATAGGGCGAACAGTATTGAAAAGAAGGAGAAAGAAAATCATTGCATGCGTGTCATGTATGGCATAAATTACGTCCGCCTTGTAACGTTGTGCTCATTTTATTCTCACAATTGAACTTACCAGAATCGTATTTCGCATAACATCCAATCCCACTGTACTTGGGATCTATCAACTTTTTCCCTCCTTGTTTTAAGGCCCAGACAAACGCGACAGTCAAACGCTCACATAGAGGCTGAGGAGCTATGGTGACAGGTTTTTGTATGCTCAGAGAATCTGGCCCAGGCATACATGCTTCATAGATCTAAACTACTATACTAAATAATCACTAAGTTTGAGTTAAAGGCTCGACAAATCTTTATTGAAGGCTTACGTTGTTTTCAATCACAGGAACAATAACTTTTTGGGCTTAACGTTCCAAAACCACCATACAATTATGAGAGACGCCGTAGGGGAGGGCGCCGGAAATTTCAACCACCTGGGGTTCTGTAACGTGCACACTCACACGGGCGTCAAGCATTTTTGCCTCCATCGCAGATGCGGCCACTGCGGCTGGAATTCAATCTTGTGACCTGTGGGTCAGCAGCCGAGTACCTTAGCCACTACTCCACCATGGTGGGTCTTGAGTAGCCTTTTCTATTTATTCTCAATATGCATCATTGGTGGCTAAAGCTCACATGAAAAATTTGGATAAAGTTTTGGCTGCTGCAAGTCTTTATTTACTGTTATTCGGAAGCTTCTGAAGCAAATTATTACATACGTGAACACCAGTGACTAAAGCCTTTTTGTAGACGCCGACCTCTCCTGAAACACATATCAAGTTTAAAATGTGACGATAGCCCGTCTGGACAAGATGATACAAGGTTGAAGGTAAAAAATCTAGAGACGCTGCGCCTACCAAAGTAAAAGTAAAAAAAAACACATACAAAAGAGGTTTCCACTCCCACAAAGGAACCTTGTTCGCAAGTTAAATGAAAACACGTGTAAAGCAGCTCGTCTTATGTAAGTACGTTTCAATATATCACGCAGCCAGCACGCATATTTGTCGAACGACAATAGGCATGTCCACGATTGCACTGTATTGCATCTGGTAAAACTCGTGTGGGAATACCGTATATTCTCTCCATAAGCAAAGCCCTCACTCATGGTATGCGTTTCAAAAACGTACATGTGGCACATCTCCCGGACCAGAAACTGCGAGAATCACTCGTAAATGTGAAGAACAGATTAGCGAAAGGGAAGTTCCCCTGTGGAGTGTACGCTGTTCCGTGCGCGGATTGTGACGATGTCTATATTGGTGAAAGTGGAGGCATTGAACGGTGTTTCAAGCAGCACCGTTAGACGTGAAGAACAAAAATGTTCTCTCCAGTGCCTTGGCTGAGCACTCGTCAGGTGGTCACACAATCGACTGGGGGAAGGCACGTGTTCTCGCTCGAGAAAAAGCACGTTAACGGCGTCTTTATCGCCAGTCGATCGTGATACAAGCCACTCCACGCACTCTAAACGGCAGTGATGGTAAACTGCATCAGTATATGCGCGCTGTCGGGAGGATATATCAAAACGTAGATAAGGTGAACGGCTTTACATAAGTTTGGGATTTCTCTTGTGAACAAGGCTCCCGCGTGGCAGCCGAAACGACTTTTTCCCGTGTGTAATTTTTTACTTTTACTTTGGTCGGCACAGTTTCTCCAGGTTTACTTTCAACCAATAATAATAATAATAATAATAATAATAATAATAATAATAATAATAATAATAATAATAATAATAATAAGTGTTCGCAAGGACAGGCATGAACCACCAAAACAACTAAGGAGAAATATAGTTAACTCAGCCTAGAAATCAAGATTTAGCTGCTAAAACACCGTGATGTTCTCAAGTGCAGCCGTTCTATATTGAACAACATTGGTGAACAACAATATTCACATTTGTTTTGTTCCGTCATTTAAACTACCGCTTTTCGCGACATTTTCAGGTACTGGAAAGAAATAAATACTTCTGGCAGCTTTGTTACTTGAATAATGAGCGCCTAACCCTCTGTCAGCTAAAAAAATGATTAAATAAAGAGGTTTTAGACTGTTCCAAGTGATTTCACTTGACATATCATTTTTGATCGATAACTTTATTGAAACAATGTACAGGGGTGCGCTATCAATTTCTAGAAGTGGAAAAGAGTAACCATTAGGGCACGGATTAATCAGCATAAAAAGTAATTTCTTGAAGTGTCCAGAATGTTCCCCTTGCATTCTGTTCAATATACTGCCATCACACATACTTGGAAGTTTTGATTGTTGATATTGTTGGGCTCCCTTTCTCTCTTTCGTAATCTGTCAACGAGCGTGCTGTTTGAAACATCCACCGAAAAAGTTATTTTTAATCTGAGCTAATTATGCGATCATAACCGCAAAGCGTGTTAGGATCCCCTTCCCATTAATTTTTGTGAGCGTGAGCTAGCAGCGTTAGAGGAGTGCACTGTGTCATTTTTTTGAAATCATTCGACCGTTGGCTGTATGACATAACATCGAGCGCGTCGTGGCTCCACATTGTTCGCCGATCCTTAGAACGCTGTTATTTTGTGTCAGAGAGAAGCAGTCTTTTAATTGTTTTTGTCCCGGTTACAAAAAGTTATTTTGGAGAAAAACACTGACTTTCAAAGGGTGGTCTTGTTAGCGCATGCTACCTACATCTACGAATTAAGTATAGCTAAAACATTTGCTTGCGCGAGTTGGTTCATAATTAGGATGAATTCACTAACGCGAAAAAGACAGAACATTTAGGAAAGACACACACACACCCTGCGCTGAACTCACAACTGATTATTTCGACCGCAAGGCCCTTTCGTAGGCATGCTTTGAAACAACAGAAAGATAACACGAATAAAGGTGAACCAAACCACGTAGAAACTGCTTGCCAAACCGACAATCAACTGAAGGTAAAAGCGTAGCCTAAAATTTCTACGCCAGAAAGTATACGCCCCTGATAAAAAAGTAGTGAAAAATATAATTGATCCAACCAACTCAGGCAAACACGTTAAAGCCAGAGACGCCAAGGCAGCATAATCACAAAACATAGAAATGTCTAAAATGTATAAAACTGAAATGAAATTCAAGAACAGTGTGAATCATGGATTAAAACTATTGAAAACGCATGCGCCGTAGGTAGCTAATTGCCTTGATTGAGAGGGAAACAGAAGCCTGCTTACACATTTTTTCCCTAGCCTCTGAATTTCGGCTGCTCCTAAAATCTAACAATTTATTCTACATGCCTGTTTGAGACAGTGCTACCCTCAAAATGCGGGAGCCGCCAGTCTCGGCAGTGAATCGCGAAATTATTGCAGGTGACCGCTAACAGGTTGTGCTGGTGCTATTTGAGACGAACATTAGGGCACTTTCCCGTTTGCTCAACATATTTGCCTCATGTGATTGACGTTGAGCACACTACTTCTTGCTCGCACTACACAAAAGGATGGCGGTGCTTTGTTTCGCACATCCTCTTGTTCCCAAGGGGAGCATTCACCGCTCGGCACAACCTGAAAAAATTTGAAGGGATGAAAATGCCACCCTGATGTCGCAACGCTGGGCTATTTTTTGCCGGTTGTGTCGACAACCCAGGAGAGCCCAGTGTTGCGACATCAGGCTGGTATTTTCACGCCTGAAAAGCTCTCCAGGTTGCGCAGAGCGGTGAATGCCCCCCTGGAAGGAAGGACATGTGGTAAACAAAGCACAGCCATTCCTTTGTGCCGTACACATATGACGAAAAGGGTGCTGTGTCGTATTTTATATACGACACACCACGCATAAATCACGCTCACAATACATACAGACACACACACACACACACACACACACATATATATATATATACATATATATATATATATATATATATATATATATATATATATATATATATATATATATATATATATATATATATATATATATATATATATATATATATATATATATATATATTACGTGGCCACAAAGCTTAGTGTCTCAATTGCCGGTTGACAATGGCGACGGAAACAGTGTTGTCATTGAGAGCGTTGTCGAAGTGCATGGTAGATGCGCTGTTTAAGGCGTCGGTGTCGCTTTCATCAACTAATTTGGCCACAACTCATCACTTCGCGGTGATTATCAGTGGCTGTCATTCCAAAATTTCAAAATGGCTGTGGAATTCGTAGGAAGTACTTCAATTCGCACATTGGACTTGATCATATATTTCTACTGGTTACAAAGTTATTTGTAATAATTTCTGTTTTACTGCCGTAACTAATGTTTGTACACACCTGAAGATGCCTTCCGTAAATTTGAAGGCAACCCCGCATGTGCCTCCTTTCTGTCTTTTTTTCAAATAACACTAGAGACATTTGTTGAAACACTCTATGAATATATATATATATATATATATATATATATATATATATATATATATATATATATATTTAAGGGAAAGAAGTGTGTACCCAAGGGCTCGTTTTTCCGTGTTTTGACACAATAATAATGACATCTAACGGACAATATTGCCAAGGATTGTATAGAGGAAGTTATTTGAACCAATGTAATGTAAATACGATGAAAGAAAAGTGGCTGAAAAATTAGCTTGCCGTGAACAGGAATCAAACCTACGACCTTCGAATAACGCGTTCGATGCTCTAACCACTGAGCTATCACGGCGGATATCCTCCCACCATTTTATTGGGTTTATATGTGAATTTAAACGTGGGAGTGTCAGTCAGCGCCATCGGTAGCCATAGCTGCGAGTGTGGAACACCCTTTTATGAGCCTGTGTGGCATCACGTAGCACGTGAACTTATTAAGAATGGGCAGTTGACCAATAGTCCCTCGTATACAACCTAACGGCACCAAGTCTGCCAGTACGAACGAGACCCTCGTTAATAAATAAGAGAAAGAGATCTATACCTAAGGGCTCGTTTTTCCGTGTTTTGACACAATATTAATGAGATTAAACAGACAATAATGCCAAGGAATGTAGAGGAAAATTTATTAGAACCAATGTAATTAAATAAGAAGAATAATTAAATAAGAGCAGGCTTGTTGGAGTGCTCCTCCAATTCAACAAGCCTGCTCAACAGCGACCATCTACAAACCTCATAGTAACGCATTCCGCATCAGCACCAAACGTTAACCACATCCTACGAAGGCACCACAACATTCTTATGCAGAGCGACTGCCTCAAAAACATATTTTCAGAATTGCCACTTGTAGTCTATCGCCAGTCGAGAAACTTGCACAATATGCTGACTTTCTCTGTACTAACTCATCCTGCCTATTCAGGTTTCCACCCTTGTGGCAAACCACGTTAACAAGGTTTGCGTACACATGACCACCTCTTTTTCAGCCCACAGTTCGGCGTCAAAGTTCGGCGTCAATGAAAATTAATGGTGACTACGATTGCAATACAAGTAACTGTGTGTACCTACTTGAGTGCTCAGTCTGTAAGCTTCAGTACTTAGGCCAGACAGCGACATCATTCAGACTGCATGCGGTTTAATAACCACAAGGCACATGTCAAAACATTTCCTAACCTACCCCTATCTAAGCACCTGAATGAGACAGGACATTCACTCGATAACCTAACAGCAACCATATTAAAATCTGGTTTTAAATCTCACCACGAACGGGAAGCACGCGAATCATTTCTCATCTACAAATTTAAAGCACTGCTATTCCGCATTACCGAAAGCGCAGGAAGGCTCACGTTCCTGGGCGCACGTTCAGCAACGGGATCACTATGTCACGGACAAGGCTAAATTCTCTATCACATGTCTGCCGCTTTCATCAGTTTTCAGCCTGTTACATACAATTCTGTTATATTTCATTCTCATGAATGCCATGTATCTCACTTTTACCTAATTTTTTTTTTCAAATCACCATTGCCACATAATTCACCTATGTTTTCTTTATATTGCTGTTCTCGTTGTTCTACACCTGTTTTTTGTTAATTCTTTTAGCGCATTGTTGCTGGTTGTTTACCTATGTTTCTTCTTAGTTAATCGAGTTGTTTTCACGCAATATTGTTAAATGCATTCACGACCATAATCACCCTTGTTATGTTGATCCTTTCCGTGACTGTGAAAAACGCCCTTTTTTGCTGCGCAGACTTCACTGTATATTATCATTTCGTAATATAGTCCTGTCATTATCACATCGTGCTGTTTCGCATGTTGATTTGTGTGCCACTGTCATATATGTGACATTTGATGTTAAATAGACACGTGTTGGGGGCCCCCAATGTATATGAGCAGCACGTTGACGTTTGCAATGTATTCCCTGACAAAGGCCGGACTCTGGCAGAAACGAAGGAGTAATAGAAGTTTTCGTACGTTTGTCCGCTCAAGCCGATTTCTATTTATCACTGGATTCACAGAAGACACTCGCTTGATATATATATATATATATATATATATATATATATATATATATATATATATATATATATATATATATATATATATATATATATATATATATATATATATATATATATATATATATATATATATATATATATATATATATGTGTGTGTGTGTGTGTGTGTGTGTGTGTGTGTGTGTGTGTGTGTGTGTGTGGGACGCTACAAAATGGCGGCACGTCGTGGTCCAGATGCCATGCGTTTATTCTAATGCACGCGCACTTCCTCTTCGTCAGGTTCTCCTAGAATCACCTTGTTAATGCGTCACACTTCCCCCTCCCCTCGTGAAAGTCTCAGTTCAGAAGGTACAAAATATCGCCGCAGTTTGCTAACATGCACAACGTCAGAGTTTCTACCTAAGGGTAGCACGGAGCAGTTGATGTCATAGTTCACTGTTGAGACCTTGCGTAGAATCTTGTAAGGTCCTTCCATCACGGAACTCAGTTTGCCGTTGTTGGGATGCCATGGTGTCTCGTAAAGGACAAAATCACCAACTTGGAACTCAATCGGAAGAAATTTTCTATGATAAATGACTTTGTTCTTATTGTGGTAGGCGATAGAATTGGCAACTGCAGTTTTTCGCGCTTCTTTGACAGTTTCTTTTCGTTGTTCCAGTACAGTAGGATATAATGGAATTCCATACATCAGGAAGGAATGTGCGTAGCCGGTCACTTCGTGGGGTGTTCTGTTGTATTCGTCAACTACCTCCCGAAGCAGTTTAGTCCAAGACTTCTGGGGTTCGTCGTTGATCTTACATTTAAGTCTCGTTACGATAATCTGGTTTGTCCGCTCGTTCATGCCGTTGCATTGTGGATGATGAGATGAGGTGAATAGTTGGTGTATACGATTATGGTTTAGAAACTGCTTGAATTTTCCAGCAGTAAATTCTGTTCCACGATCTGAAAGGAGCTTCCGTGGTTTTTCAGAAGAAAAAATTGTTTTAAGCATGAAATGTAGGCGTCGCTGTTCTCACTTTTGTGAGCAAACGCCCATACGTAGCAAGTCGCAAGATCAATAACCAAGTGTACCAACTGTTTTGACGAGCCATATCCAGAAAATCCTCTAATGGTGTCTATTGCAAAGAGGTCGAAGGGCTCTTCAGCTGGAGGCTGTGATTCAAGCGTCCCAAACTTTTTTGTTTTCGTCTTCTTGCATCTCTGTCATGTATCAAAATGCCGAATGTAAGTGGAAACGTTGGTTACCATATGCGGCTAATAATATTGCGGAGACAGGAGTGATAGCGTCTTCTTCACTCCGACATGCCCGAAATGTTGATGTGCATTTTTCAGATTGGTTGGGCGTAGTTTATGGGGCACGTATAGTTCCGTAGTCCTTTTATTTTGACAATGATGATGTTATTTTCCAATGAATGCGTTCCTTTTGATGTTTGATGTTCACATCATATAATGACAGTTTCAAAGACCACCGGAAGAGATGACCTTGAGGATTTTTAACATTCTTCAGCCAATGGAGTGCAGAGTGATCTGTTACAAAAGTGAATGACTTTCCATGAAGGTAGCAATGCCATTTATCAATGGCATCTACAATGGCAAGACATTCTCTTTCTGTAATAGCATAGTTCACCTCGTGCTTAAGTAGTTTGCGGGAATAGTAGGCAACAAGATGTTCTTTGCCTTTGTCATCAGGTTGTTTCAGCACTGCACAGATGCTTTCGCCAGATGCGTCACAGTACACAGTACATGGTCTCGAAGGGTCGTATATGCGAAACACCGGTTCTTCAGTTATCCGCTCCTTCAGTTCACGAAAGGCTTGCTCGCATGCTTCTGCCAACAACCACTTGCTGCCTTTGTGGGATAGTTTTGTGAGTGGAATAGCGATATTGCTGAAGTGGGGAATGTACTGACGGTAGGTGTTTACAGTGCCCAGAAAATGCTGGAGATCTTTTTCTCGTTTTGGTGTCGTCGAAAATTTGAGTATGACAGCCACATTATTTTTCTTAGGTGTCACTATTCCTTGTGAAACTTTGTGGCCCAGGTATTCAAAGCTGCAGCGTGCAAATCGGCACTTTTTTCGTTCGAGTTTTACGTTCTCGGTTTTGAGATCTTTCAATAGCGCCTCAAGGTGTCGTATATGATCAGTAAATGTTTCTGAGTATACGACCACATCGTCAAAGTAATTACTAACGTTGGTGAGCTGATGTTTCGCTATTATTGATTTCATGGCTCTTTCAAATGTAGCTGCAGCGTTCTTCAACCCAAACGGCATTACCAACCACTCAAAATGACCATCAGGCTTGACAAATTCAGTTTTCTGAACATCGTCAGGATGCATTTGGACATGCCAGTATTCCGACGTTACGTCCAACGTAGTGAAAAACTCCGCCTTCCCCAAGTGGTCAAGAATATAATCTATACGTGGAAATTGTTGAAAGTCGGGTATCGTTATGGCATTGAGTTTCCGGTAGTCAATACATAGACGAGTGCGTCCTTCACATTTCTTTTCTGCTAAAATGACAGGTGCGGCGTAGGACGATAATGAAGGCCTCACAATACCTTGCTTGAGGAGAGCGTCAACTTGTTTGTTGATCTCCACTTTGTCTGCCTGTGAACATCGGTATGGTGCTCGACGAATAGAGACAGCATTTGTAAGTGCGATCCTATGTTTCTCAGTAGTGATGCACCCAATATCTGTCTGAGATTTCAAAAATATCTCGTCATACTTTCTTAAAAGAGAGTCAAGCTCCGCAGACTCATGCTCTGATAAGTTTTCTGAAGTCAGGGTTCGCATCAGTGGGGCTTGAATGGTTTTCTTTTCATTGTGATGCGGAAGGTTCATATTCTCACGTGCTTGTGTCACTGACTTGCTTTCCAGATTTACAGAAAGATTGAAGTACGAAGCGCTGTCTTAGCTAATGATTAATTGCGTTCTCATTCCTCGCAGCACATGTGCATAAACTTTCTTTATGACGTTCCTAATTTGTAACTGAATGTTTACGCGACCCAAAGTTCTAATGCTTGATGCAACTTTCTGGACCATGATGCTGGAGTCTCTCATCAACTGAAGTTTTAGCTGCTTGTACACATCCTCGCTGATACAACTAATTGTTGCTCCTGTATCGAGAATTGCATTTACTGGCTTTCCGTTTATGAGAGCACTGAAGTGTATTAATGAAACGCTGGGTCGCCCTCCTCGTTTCCCCGTTCAGTATCAATAGCGGACACATTGCCGTGGCGCGGAAATTCGTTGTGCCAGTGAAACTGTCGTGGGAAACCAGCAGTTGAGCAGTATCTACATTCGTTTTGCGGGGCACGCGGTTGGGGAGTTATTGTTGGCTGCTGCGGTCTGCAGAAGAGACGTGGAGCTCTTGATGCGATACTAGCGTTACGAGTAAAGGAAACTCCTCTCACCCGTTTTAAAGATGTCTTGGCCCGTTGAGCAGCGGTGAGCCACTCTAATGACGAGTTGAAAGTCTGGCGGGCACCAGTTCCACATCAAGAGGAACACCATCAGTCAGTCCAGAAATGATGTGGCACTCTTTCAGGCAGCCAAGGAACCCAGTCGCTTTTTCTCGTCGTAGTAGTCTTTGATGGTCTGCCCTCCTTTCAGTCGGTAGTGAATGAAGAGACGGAAGGCTTCTCCGTCAGTCGTAGCAAAGCGGGCTTGCATGTCGCGCTTTATATCGTTCCAAGTTGCCTCGCCGTTGCCGAAATTCTCCGTCAGGTACCACTTGAACGCTTCCCCTTCAATGTATTCGCTGAAGTGACTGACCCGATCGCGGTGAGTCCATGACGCCTCGGCTGCCTTCATGTCGAAGAGAAGAAGCCACTTCTCGATGGGTACGTCTTCTGGTGTTCCCTTGAACTTCTGTTTGTTGAGCGGAGGCTTTGGCCTAGCCATGGCACGTTGATGAGGTCGATCCTGTCGACTTGTGTGACGCTACAAAATGGAGACACGTCGTGGTCCAGATGCCATGCGTTAATTCTAATGCACGCGCACTTCCTCTTCGTCGGCTTCTCCTAGAATCACCTTGTTAATGCGTCACACACACACACACCTACACACACACACACACACACACACATATATATATATATATATATATATATATATATATATATATATATATATATATATATATATATATATATATATATATATATATATATATATATATATATATATATATATATATATATATATATATATATATAGCGAACTGGTAACTGGTGGCCCTGATTCGACGATTGCACACTACATGTTCCGCCCGTTTCCAGGTTTGACTTTAGTAGAGCTCAAGCACCCTGCCTTACGCGCTTATGTGGCCACAATTGTTTTATTAAGAGAACCACTACTAAATGATGATAAATATATGTGAAACTGTTGCACACCACACGCACGTTGAATAGCCGCAAATATTTTATATAAGCAGTTCTTTACATTTGCCTAATGATGATAACAGTAAATGGGTGTTGCAATAACAGACGAGGTAAGCTGATATGTAGCACTTGTGCTTTCGAAAATGGTAGAGCTGGCTAGGACTACATAGACCAATTTCAGTGCATTTCTCCTAAATACATAAATGATATTAACCCGACGCAACGCTATTATCAAGGAGGTACATATGCAATGTTTATAGGATTAGATAGCCAGCACTGGAACCACAAAGTTACTCCTGCATACGGTACTTTTCTGAAGACGTCTCGATACATGGCGCGGCTCTCTCGTGGATTACGTGGTGGCCACGCAAGAAGCTTGGGTTTGAATCATGCTGTGACTTTGATATTTATTCTTTGATTTTTTTATTAGGCGAAACACAATTTGAGCAAAAGACCCAATTAAGATCACCCTTCTATTGATCCATCTGTGTATTTGTAGACTGAACGCTGCTGATGTGGGTTTTTGTTAATGCTCTCACAATTTACATTACCAATGTCTGTCCTCACCGTTCCTTTGCAGACATAAACTGTAAACCACCTGTGGCTCATACCCATATTCCGTGGCCTGTGGTGTACGGGTATGTGCCCCAAGAGTCCAGAGGAAAGAATTTGACGATGTACGCGGTGGGATGTTCAAGTTATTTCAAGTAAGAATAATTCAACATACTTGTCAAGTCCTTTTACCTTCCTGTACTAATTTTAGTCAGCAGCAGAAGTAGCGGTAGCAGCGGAAGCAGCAGCAAATTGTGGAAAGCTTAAATTTCTTCTTTAGAGTTGTAACGTTCCCTGAAGGTAAATAACTTTTACATTGAGCGACAGAGAGACAGATGTTGTCCGCATTTTATTCTCCCTGTCTCAACCTCATCTTCCTATTCATTACCAGGAGGTGTGAGAAACTAAGTCCGGAAGGACTTAGTTTTTCACACCTCCTGGTGGAATATCTAAAAGTGTTACTAATTGACGTGCATTCTGCCTGCCCAGAGAGTCCCTGGTACCACATAGTCCTCAAGGTGTCATGTTGCTAGGCCGTTTTGACAACTTGAAAGGGTCGGTAAAACTTATCATTGGGATTCCCTACTCCTGTTTGTACTAGAACGTAGTGGCGGGGTTGCATGTCTGGTATGGTATGTCAGTACTACGTTAGCTGTCGAAGTTCTTTACTTTTCTTTGGTAGGCTCCTTGCTGTTTCGCAATATTGTTTTTCTTGAAAAGTACCAGGTTCTCAAAAAAAAGCGCAGTTCGTGGTCTGCTGGTAGATTTAGTACAGTTGCTGAAGCTGCAAACAACGGACTGCATCCGAGACCACTTGTGCAGGAACGCTTGTGGTGTCTTACAGCAGCTTCAAGACAGCATTTCCAACCTCCTAGAAAGTTTGGGTACTTCTTCATGCACTGCTTCATGTCTCGTATAGCACGCTCAGCGAGTTCATGGCAGCTGTATGGTAAAGGGAGCAAAACATGATTTTCATGCCATGATCGTTCACGCATTCTGAAAGCTTGGTGCTTTTTAAAGCCGGACCGTTGTCACACACCAATTTTTTCGTATTTCGGAAACATTCTTCCTTTACTAGACTAATGACGCTGTTAGCGTCTTCCTTTCTAGATCTGGCTGGAACCATTCTCGTGCACTGATCGATAG
The DNA here is from genome assembly GCF_043290135.1 of Rhipicephalus microplus. Classification (NCBI taxonomy): domain Eukaryota; kingdom Metazoa; phylum Arthropoda; class Arachnida; order Ixodida; family Ixodidae; genus Rhipicephalus; species Rhipicephalus microplus. Next base: position 326,113,748 of record NC_134710.1, on the reverse strand, counting down.
CGAGCAGGAAAGCTTGTGTCTTCTTGACCCCTTCCCCTATATTTTGAGCTCTGCGAAGTCCAAATGATTATTGTCGAATGTGACACTGGAGTGCTTTGTTATAGTTATGTCCGGGGGCTGCTTGTACTTGGCTTTGTTTGACACTCGCGACATGTGCGGATGTAGTTTCTGATGTCTTGTGTCATACCTGGCCATGTGAATTGTTTAGAAAATTTGCCGTACATGCGCCAAAAAGCATCATGTCCACCTGATTCTGGATAGTCGTGGTGAATATGCAGAATTTATGGAATTACCGTTGCTGGGGCGTGGTCTCTTCTATTGATGAATTTCAGTTCTTCGGTTCTTTTCCAGACTTTCGAGTGATTGATTTATACGGGGACGTCAACTGCATCGGGTTTCAAAAGCCTGGACAGCACGTCTGCATCTGCTAGTAGAAGACTTGGACGATGCGAATTGATTAAATTGAATTGTTGCAGGTAATTTGCTCATCTGGCGATGTGGCTTCTTGGTTGTGACGTGATGATTCAGGTCTATCAGCTTTTGATGAACGACGGCTCCCGTCACATAATGTTACGCATCTGTATTTAGCACGAACGGTAAGAAGAAGTCTGGGATCCATTAGATAGGCTGTGACGATATTATTTTCACAAGCTCAGTGTAAGCCCTTTCACAGTGGCAATCACACTGAAGAAAAAATATACATTTTTTGGTCACGCATGTGAGACATCTCGTTTTAGTTGCATCGTCCCTAAGGAATGACCGAAAGTGTCTAGCCAGTCGCAGGGAAAACACGCAATGAATGAATGTAACAGGTCTTTACTAATTTTCAGATTCTCTTCGCGGATTCCTGTTTTGAGCTTTTTGGGGAACCGTTAAAGACTCTTCCCAGGAACACAACCTTTTCTTATAGGAAAGCACTTTTCTTGAAGTTCACTTTGAGACTTCCAACAGTTAGCGCCTTCAAAACTAGTGACAAGTGTCTCCGACGTTGTTCTTTTGTTTTTCAGTAAACTATTATGTCGTCTATGTAAACATTGCTGAATGTACCCAGATACGGCTTCAGGGTTTCATTCGTGATCTTTTGACATCAGGCTGTAAAATTCTTCCACGCCAACGGTAGGTGGTTGTATTCATGTAGGTCAATTGGCGTTATAAACGCAGTGTACTTCTTTTAGTCTTCTGTCAGTAAACTTCACCAGAAGCCTTTGCAAAGGTCCAATCTTGAAAAGCAACGGTAGCCGCCAGTCTCATCAATAACGTCATAAATTACTGGATTTAAGAATGGTATCAACTCAGTTTGTTGGTTAAGGGCCCTGTATTCTCTGCACAGATGAAAACTGCCATTTTTTTAGGAGCGACAGCTATTGGATATGCAAATGACGACACGGAAGTTTCAATTATGCCAGCATCAAGCATTGGTTATTTTTCTGCTTTTAATCATGTCTTTTTTTTCTGGACATAATTTACCGAGTTCATCGAACAAACGTTTTGTTTGTGAGATCAAAAGGAACCTCATGGGATATATTTGCTGCAGGGTAGTACACTGTGCACTGGGTTTTTGTTGGTATATCTTTTCCGCAGTAAATGTCTGCAGGCGACTCGATTGTTATTCATTCCTGCTACGTGGCCTTCAATTAGAACTTTGTTGTCCCAGTAAATGTTCATCTTTAACCTCTTCATATCAAGACGAGATAGCAGAAACTTGTGAGATCTGGCAGCATCAACAGTTCGGTTGTAATTCTCTGACCTTGATAATTGAGAATTACAAGTGCCCACTCATTGAGTGAACTCATAATTCCATCGTATCCTTGAACACGCACGGTTCTCCCAGCATACAGGCAGCTTACATCCTCGAGCATCTTATTCATTATCGACAGAAATAATCGACTGTCAATGAGAGCTTTCATTTCAACGTCATTTACTATAATTGTAACGTGAAGGGAGAAAGTGGACACGATGTACACATCATACACGCCCGTCATTTGGTAGTTTTCCTCACCCTCAGGTACTCTGGGCGGTAACACTTCAGGAACCGACCATACGTCATGTTAATCATTGCTCTTATTACGACTAGAATATTTGTGTGGGCTTTCCTTTAAACACAAGGCTGAGAAAGGCAACCGACCTATCTGTTCATTAGCCTTCAGTTCATGTGGCGTGCTCAGCTCAGTTGAGTCAGAAAGCTGTTCTGTTTCACAGAGTGATAGTGTTCGTGGTGATTCAACTGTTGGCAAGACAAACTCTAGGCATGGTTGAAGATCTTCAAATGTATTTGGGTTTCTTATCTGAACTTGGCTGCGCACGTCAGCTCGTAGACCTTGCATAATTAAAACTACATCTGCCAATGGTGCAAGTTTAGGCTCAGCTTCGTACAACAGGCGCCGTTTTCCGAAAAAGTATTCTAGGAAGGAGTAAAAGTAGTAGGTAAAGCGCGGAGCAGCACCCCGACATTCAACAGTGTTGCGAAGGAAAATTGACAAAAAAATCATTTTCGCGTCATGCGAACATGCTTGTGGTTCAAGTAGAAGCTGCATGTCGTACCACTTTCTGGCTACAACACGAGATAGCGGCGCATATTCTCAATCTTTGGTCATCAGAGATCTAACCGTTTTTTTTTTTCACGTGCACATTCGTAAAACAAAAGCCAGTAGTTAGGGCCTCTGACGCTTTCCTCGAAAATATCTGGTTCCACCACTTTCGTTTAGTGGTCATGCAGTCTCAGTACGTCTGTCATAAATTCAGTCTGCTGCATAATCTGTCGTTGCTGTCGTTCGATGAGAGTCATGATAAAGCTCACCTCGGCCGAACTTTTCTCTTGAATGGTGCGTCGGCGCGAAGGCTCCAAGACCCAGTCCGCGAGATCTTCCAGCTGCAAATCCAGACTGGCGGATTCTGTCTTGAGAAGTTTCTCATGGCTGTATTTAGGCTCCTTCCAGCACGAATTCGACGAGGTCAGCTGTTTTAATATTATGGGCAAGGTTTTTCGCTGGCTCACATTGCACTTTGTAGCTGGAGAAGCTTATTCCAGTTGACAACGTCCGGTCAACAAAAATTGTCCCCCACATATGTGTTCGCTTGACGACTGCACCACCGCCATTTATAATGTTGATGATGATCCTTCTAATACTGTATCGGCCGAGAACTGGGCGGCAGGATCTTTAAGCTAAACGCTTACGGTTTTATGGTTTTACAAACACAAAGTAACTTTGAACTGAGTATACATATATATATATATATATATATATATATAAATATATATAGATATATATATATATATATATATATATATATATATATATATATATATATATATATATATATGTGTGTGTGTGTGTGTGTGTGTGTGTGTATACAGCATTATATAACTATCAGTACAGCAACATTATATTGAATAATATTGATATCGGTTGCAAAAGACTGTCAGCATGACAATTATAACAGTTACATAAATATACGAATTTGAAATTATCATTGCGTATCAACACGGGGTGTACAGTGAGGACGGCATGCCATGTGAAAACTCTGAAGTTTCAAATATAAATGAATGAATAAAAGACACAGCAAAACAAAACGCCCACACGAATGAATAAATTAATGATAGGAAAAGGCATGCTATTTTATTGCGAGACAGGTGACCTTTCCTACGTTTTCAATGATACCTGAACGAATAGTATTAAACTTGTGGATCAAGAAGTACTCCTTTACTTCCCTGTCATGGTTTGTTTTGAAGGCGGGCTGAAAAATGATGCCCCTATTTTATCTAAACTATGGCCGGGAATACTGACATGCTTGGACACTGGTAGATCGGGGAAGCTTAAGGCATGTGCACGATGATTATTGAAACAAATTCGGAAGCTAGTCTCTGTATGACCAATGTGTTGAGCTTCACAAGTTGTACACTCTTGGAGATAGACGACGTTGGCAGTGTCACATGTGTAGTCAGCAATGATTAATATTGAAAAGGTAGATGAGCTACTTGAAACTGTTTTAAATATGATCATGTACGCGCACACTTTGCAACGTCGTTTTTTACAGGGATGACAACCTTCATGACCTCAACGCGTCGTTTTCGATGAAGTTAGTGAATCGCGGAGGTTCCGCGATCGTCGGTAGACCACGCGTGGTTCTTCCGTGAAGATTTCTTTGAGCGGCTCACTCTGCATTAAAATGTTGAAATGTTTTCTTAAAATATGAGTGACATTCGAAGCCGAGGATGCATGTGTCGAAATTAGGTTTGTACGTGAGATTTCTTCGGATCTTTTGTTAGTACTGTTACGACCGGCCCTAGGGAACCAAGCAAGAGGAGTTTGGGGGAGAACCGGTTCTTGACCGACTGGGTCGTCCACCCCCACCTCCCCATTCAGGCTTCTCCTCTCGCCGGGAGAACTCCGGAATCTGCTGTGCGTTCGCGACCATGTTTGGGCATATTTTAGGGCGCCGTGACCATATATGGACATCGTGTTAGGTTGTTCCACTCCATGTGTTGTGAGGCGTGTTTCCCCTCTCCGAGGTGCCGGAGAGGGGAAACCGAGGTGCGGGAGCCACCGTATTGGCTGACGATGCGGACAGTGCGCCCAGTGTCGACCACGCGGCGCTATAAAATGCCGAAGACGTTTTGTATCTCTCTCTTCTCTCTTTGGATCAGTTGATCACTTCTGCACATGTAAATAAATATCTGTCGTTTGTTCGGGCGCTTCTTTCTCGCTGAATTGTTGGACGATGGATCCTGCGACGGGGCCAGCTACCGAAAACAAGACCGGCAGGACCCGGAGTCCCAACAACTGGATGGCAGTGGCGGGATGCCGATAACCCCGAAAGCGACCACTGGACGGAGTGAGCCCGAAGTCCAACAACGGGACGACAGGAGAAGGATGACACGAGCTCATCGACTTCCAGAGAGAATCGAACGGCACTTCTGAGAGGCACGACGCCGGAGACATGACTGCGAACTGGGTGGGTGCCGGCTTTCTCTGTTAAATTTTACCAGGCATTTACTCTATGTGTTAAGTAAAAGCTGGTAGAGAGGCGCTGTCTTGGTCATTGGGTTAACAGGTAACTTGCGTCAGGCAGAAATTGTGTGATAGCTTGGTTAAGCTCTTTCTGTCAGTGGCGTCAAGGTTAACAGTGACAGGGCAGGATTCCGTGTAAGAGCTTTTGAAGCTTTATTTGTAGACTAAGTTAACAGAAAACTTGAGGCAAGGCAGGTATCTAGAGCTGTCATTGCCGTCAAGGTTAATTAGTTGCAGGACAGGAATGTTTGTGGAACAGAGACAGCGGTACTGGAAGCAGCCATGAATCTGAAATACCTGCGAAAGTCCATGTTGTTGCTACTTGCAAGGGAGTTGAATCTGGAGGTGTCGGACTCTCAAAGAAAGCCAGAGCTGATAGAGGCGATTCTCGCATTGGGGGCGGAGGATGACGAGCTGTCAGAATGTGTCGAGGAGATTCAGGAGAGGCAAGCGGCAGAGGCCGAAAGAAAGGCGGCCGCGGCCGAGGCCGAAGGAAAGGCGGCGGAGGCCGAAAGGAAAGCGGCAGAAGCTGAGGCAGATAAGATGCGAAAGCACGAGCTTGAAATGAAGCGCCTCGAGCTAGAGATTAGCCATAATAGTAGAGCAGGAGGCAGTGAGGTATCCGGTACCGCAGAGCGGGTCAGGTTCAAAATGACGGACCTAATGAGATCGTACAAGCTAGGGGAGGACATTGGGCTGTTCCTCGTCAACTTTGAGAGAACTTGTGAAAGGCAAGGTTTCAGCCAGGATACACGGCCTCAACGCTTGTTGTCCCTACTTCCGGGGGAGGCCTCAGAAGTAATCGCGCGCCTCACGAAAGAGGAGGCTGACGAGTACAGTGAGGTAAAGTCGAGCCTTCTCAAGAAATACAGGTTGTCAGCGGAAGGTTTCAGACAAAAATTTCGCAACGCCGTAAAAGAGAACAATGATTCATACCCGGAGTTTGCTTACAAGTTAATGGCCAACATGAGGGAGTGGCTCAAAGAGGCAAAGGCGTATGGGAATCATGACAAGGTGCTCGAGTGTATCGGTCTGGAACAATTCTATCAAAGGTTACCAGAAAAGGTGAGGTTCTGGGTGCAGGATAGACCGGACGTGAACACCGTAACGAAAGCCGCAGAGCTCGCTGAAGAATTCGTTACGCGCCGCGCCCTCGGGGCAAACAGCGAGCCTAATAGGAAAAAATTCCTACTACCGAATAAGGCGCCGTTTAGAAAACAACCGACAAGTCTCGCACAAAAGGGTGAGGAAAACAAGGCATCTAACCATGGGGCGTCGGCAGAGGCAAGCAAAAGGAAATTTGAGGCGAAAAAACCGGCGGCTTGTTTCAATTGCCACGAAACAGGGCACTTCGCGAAACATTGCCCGAAAGAAAAGGTGGCCTTTCTGTCTATAAATGAAGCCGACGAGAACATGAAGTTGTTAGAGCCCTATATGTACGACCTTACCGTGAACGGCAAGCAGTGTCGGGTTCTTAGAGACTCCGCAGCCACTATGGACGTAGTTCATCCGTCCTTTGTTCAGTCTGGACAGTATTCAGGAGACTGTGCCTGGATTAGACAAGCTGTAGAAGCAAACAGTCAGTGCCTTCCCGTAGCTAAAGTTGTCCTTAAAGGCGCATTTGGTACGTTGGAAACGGAAGCCGCGGTATCGCCATATCTACCCCCTCAGTATCCTTACTTATTTTCAAATAAGTCAGATCAAATGCTGAAGGAGAAAGGTCTAACGTTGGGAGAAGGCATAGTGCAGGCACTGACTAGATCGAAGGCACGTGCGCTGGCTGCGAGAGCAACATTCACTGAGGCAAACAAGCCTCAAATCGACAACGGGCCTGGTTGCGAGTTGGACACCACGGTAACAAATCGACTTGTGCGAGAACAGGCTGCAGAAGCCGTAGTCGCGCAGGCAACCATTCCTAAAGGCGACGATGAACCTCCTCCCGAATTGGAAGGGGTCAATTACGCCTCGTTGACCGAGCAAATAGAAAATGCCGTTGCTCCCAAGCCGATTCCTGGTAGTACAGAGGATAGCACAGAGGGTGACACATTCCAGGTACTAGGAAATACAAAAGAGTTGTGTGTCATGCCAACTTCGGATGATTTCAGTCGGCTGCTGCAGGTGAGCCCCGCTTCATTAATAACCGAACAAAAGGGGGACCCGACGCTTAAGCAATTCCAGGACAGCTCGAAAGAGGGAATCGCCAAACGAAATGTGAGATTCCAAGAGAGGAGCGGCATACTCTATCGAAAATATCTAGATAGGCGAGGAGTAGAGTTTGACCAGGTAGTCGTACCTCAGGCGTATCGTCAGGATTTGCTTAGTTTGGTGCATGGAGGACCATGGTCAGGCCACTTAGGCGTAAAGAAGACGAAAAAGCGTCTTTTAAAGGAATACTACTGGCCTGGATGCTTTAAAGATGTAGAGAGGTTTGTAAAATCTTGCGATGTGTGTCAGCGAGTGGGTAAGCCGGGAGATAAGGCGAAATTTCCAATGAAGCTGGTACCCGTAATCACGGAGCCCTTTCGTCGGTTGGTAATTGACCCAGTAGGTCCTTTGCCCAAGACAACTTCAGGCTACCGTCACATCCTGACCTTAATCTGCCCAGCTACTAAATTTCCAGAGGCGGTCCCGCTAAAAGAGCTAAGTTCCGTGGAAGTAGTGAACGCACTTCTGTCCGTGTTTGCCCGGGTAGGCTTTCCTGCCGAGATACAATCAGACCAGGGCACCATTTTCACGACTGCCTTAACGACAACCTTTCTAGAGTGGTGTGGCGTGAAATTATTGCATAGTTCAGTCTAGCATCCGCAATCGAACTCGATAGAAAAGCTTCACTCCGTGATGAAGCGAGTGTTAAGATCCTTATGTTTTGAACGAAAAACTGACTGGGAAATGTGCTTACCTGCAACGATGTTTGCACTAAGAACTGCACCACATGAGACAACAGGGTTTACGCCAGCGGAGCTTGTTTACGGCCGCAGGCTGCGGTCTCCTCTTCGTATGCTGAGAGAGTCGTGGGAAGGTCAGGGTGATGATCCTGTAGTAGTGGAATATGTCCTCACCTTATTGGATCGTCTAACAAAAGCCCAAGAACTTACCGAGAGGGCGATGACCAAAGCACAGCAGAAGGCTAAGCTTTACTACGATCGGACAGCTAAAGCGCGACACTTTGCTGTAGGAGAGAGGGTCATGTTGTTGAGGCCCTCCCAAAAGAATAAGCTTGAAGTGCAATGGGTCGGCCCGGCCGAGGTTACTCGAAAATTGTCTGACACCAACTATGTGGTAAAATTACCAGGAAGTCGTAAGGTACACCAGGTGTATCATAGCAACTTACTCAAACCCTATAAAGAGAGGGAAGCCATCGTGAACATGACTTTAAATGTTCCGGAAGAGGTTCCGGCAGAAATTCCTGAATTAGCTCCCGAATCGGACGAAGTCCCGATCGAGAAAAGAGTTGAGGATTTAGTATCAAAATCACAGCTGACAATGAAGCAGAAGCAGGAATTGCGTGGTCTTTTGACTGAGTTTCAGGACAGATTTGTAAGCGAGCCAGGCCGGACATCCGTCCTCACTCATGACATAGAGCTTACCTCGTCGGAACCGGTAAGATCTAAGACGTATCGGGTGTCACCTCGCCGGCTGGAGCTAATAAAAGCAGAGGTTAACAGGATGCTGAAATTGGGCGTGATTGAGCCGTGTGAAAGTGATTACACTTCCCCGTTAATTCTTGTGGAGGTACCCGGCAAAGATCCGCGTCCTTGCGTAGACTATCGTAAGTTAAACCTCATCACCAAGGATCAGACATACCCAATTCCCCACATTGAGGAACGCGTCGAGAGGGTAAGCAGCGCGGAATTTATCTCAACGCTAGACTTAGTGAGAGGTTACTGGCAGGTGCCGCTCACCGAGAGGGCGAGCCGGTATGCTGCATTTATTTCACCATTGGGGACATTCCGCCCTAAAGTGTTGAGTTTCGGCCTAAAGAACGCGCCTTACTGTTTTTCAAACTTAATGGACAAGGTTTTGCGGGGTCAAGAGGACTTCGCATTGCCTTACTTGGACGACGTCGCCGTGTTTTCCTCGTCCTGGCCAGAACACTTGGCGCATTTGAGAGCAGTACTGACACGCCTACGCGAAGCAGGTTTAACGGTAAAGGTGCCCAAGTGTCAGCTAGCACAAGCAGAGGTACTCTATCTCGGGCATGTTATCGGTCGAGGGCATCGCCGTCCCTCTGAAATGAAAGTGGCAGCTATCCGAGACTTTCCCCAGCCCCGAACGAAAACCGATATTCGGGCTTTTCTTGGAATAGCTGGTTACTATCGTAAGTACATCCCTAGATATCCCGACATTGCCAGCACTCTTACTGACGCGTTGCGCAAGACTGAGCCCCAAATGGTCGACTGGGATGAGGAGAAAGAAAAGGCTTTCCGCGTTTTGAAAGCGGCCTTGTCGAGCCAACCTTTGCTTAGTTCACCGGACTACTCGAGGCCTTTCATAGTCCAATGCGACGCTAGTGATAGAGGCATGGGGGCAGTTCTTAGTCAAAGGGATGAGGGGGATGAAGAGCATCCCGTCCTCTATGTTAGCCGAAAACTCACCCTTCGCGAGCAGGTTTACAGCGCTAGCGAAAAGGAATGTGCGTGCTTGGTTTGGGCAGTCCAGAAACTGGCTTGTTATATTGCCGGAAGCAAGTTCATTGTGGAAGTGGACCACTATCCTCTCACCTGGCTACAGACCATGTCCTCTAAGAACGGCCGCCTGCTGCGTTGGAGCCTCGTTTTGCAACAAAATACATTTGAAATACGCTACAAAAAGGGTGTACTCCATGGCAACGCTGATGGCTTAAGTCGATGCCCCTGACGCGAGAGGATGTCTCAAAAACTCTGGCATTTTTTTCCTGACCTAGACAAGGGCTAGTGTTTGTTTTTTTTTACTCTTTTAGGTGTACTTGTTTGCAAACGTTGAAGACACAGCTATCCAGGGTTTCGGGTTCGGTGTGCTTCCAGTGTTGTTTTGTGTCACCTTAACGTATGAGTAACATTTTGAATAAATTGTGTATTTCCTTTAATATCAGTTAAAGGGGAAAATTGCCTGGTGGAGTTTGGCGGAATTGTCCGGCGCTCACCGGCTGAGTAGTTGTGTTTTCATGTGCGTATGTGATGTCTGTTCAGCCCACAATGAAGCAGGTGGTGCCCTCTACTTCATCAAAGACGGTCGTCACCAAACCGACTGCCGGCGCTGATCTCTCCGGACAGTGGCTGCAAACCTCAGCCCATCGAGATCTTTACCCCCCCGCGCGAGAGACTGTTAGGACCGGCCCTAGGGAACCAAGCAAGAGGAGTTTGGGGGAGAACCGGTTCTTGACCGACTGGGTCATCCACCCCTACCTCCCCATTCAGGCTCCTCCTCTCGCCGGGAGAACTCCGGAATCTGCTGTGCGTTCGCGGCCATGTTTGGGCATATTTTAGGGCGCCGTGACCATATATGGACATCGTGTTAGGTTGTACCACTCCATGTGTTGTGAGGCGTGTTTCCCCTCTCTCGTGGCCGAGGTGCCGGAGCCACCGTATTGGCTGACGATGCGGACAGTGCGCCCAGTGTCGACCACGCGGCGCTATAAAATGCCGAAGACGTTTTGTATCTCTCTCTTCTCTCTTTGGATCAGTTGATCCCTTCTGCACATGTAAATAAATATCTGTCGTTTGTTCGGGCGCTTCTTTCTCGCTGAATTGTTGGACGATGGATCCTGCGACGGGGCCAGCTACCGAAAACGAGACCGGCAGGACCCGGAGTCCCAACAGTACCCAGAAGATTTGAACGATCAAGCTCTTATGCACGTTTGAAAGCGCCTGTAATTATGCTGGATGGATAACTTTGTTTTTCAAGCGCGCTACGAAGTTGTTCACAGTCACGAGAGAATTCGCGTCTATCAGAAAAAGGTACTGCTTGGGAATACTAGTTTTATTGTGCTTAACGAGACTACTGCTAAAATTAAGATAATGCTGCCGATCTGTGGGTTTCCTGTAAACATTAGATATCAGCTTCCTTTTACGTAGAGTGACCATGACATCAAGGAAGTTTATCTTGACAGGTGAATACGAATACGAAAAAGATATTGTTGGATGAGCATCGTTAAATTCTGCTATAAAAGAAAGAAATCGCGATTCACTAAGATGCCAAATTAGAAACATTTGGTCAATAAATCGCTTGCAGTAAAATGGCTTATATTCGTTGTCCGCAAGAAACTGGTTTTTAAGGAGCCCCATAAATATATTCGCATAGTTTGGTTCAAATATAGTGCCCATGGATGTACCGCTAACTTGAACGTAATGTGTACCATCATTCTCAAAATTATTATCTTCTAAAATGAGCTTAAGCATCACAGCTAACTTGGATGCAGAAACTGGTTTGTCGGCGTCGCAATTGTTGTACGCGCAAAGGATTGCCTCTATGCCATCTGAGTGAGGGATATTAGTATATAGTGACGTAACATCTAGCGTAACGAGAAATGAATTTTGAGGAACCTGTAGGTGAAGAATATCTGCAAAGAAGTGATTCCTATCCTTGATGTAAGACGCGAATGTGGACGGAATGGTGCAGATGAGGCTGTCTACATAGCGGGAAATGTTCTCAGTCACCGTTCCAATTCCATAAATGATTCGCCTGCCGGGATTATCTTTTTTAGGAATTTTGGGAAAGAGGTAAAACCTGCTAGGCGCTGATCTCAACGTTATCATTGATTTCAGTGTGACATAGCAGATTTTTTGTCACTGATGAGGGCAGTCAGAGTTTTCTGGACAATAGTTTTAAACTTGTTTGTTAGGTCATGATCTAGTCGCTTGTAATATGATGCATCACTGAGCTGCCTCTGGCCTTCCCTGACATAGATGCTTCTATCCATGACTACAATGGCACCTCTTTTATCAGCAGGTTTTATTATTATGTCGTTTCGATTAGCCAAAGATTCAATTGATTTTCGCTCTCTGCTAGTGAAGTTGCGATGTAAGGGTGCACGTTCTTCATATGCCTGAAATATATTGCGTTGCACAGCTCTGATATGTAAGTCCAGACATTTGTCTCGTTGGGAGGGAGGTGTTCAATTCCTATAAGATGGCAACAATTAGCATCTAGTATTGCCAGCTGAAGGACGACCATAAAAATATTAACGGAGGCGCATGCTACGCTCAGTATTGTGAAGACCTTTAATTAGCTGATAATCACTATAACCACCAGTAGCAGGGCAAACATTTATTCCACGGGCCAAGACAATAGGTTCTTCACTTGATATGTCGTAACTACACAAATTGGCGCTATTATTCAATTACGGAGATTTTTGCCCGCTCGGGCCGGCAAATTCTAGCTCCAGTGGTAATGCTTCCTCGACTGGAGCATTCCTTTTCCGTTATGTTGTCATGGGCGAGCTTCTTCGATTTTTTAGCAAGGTCAACCAACTTTTGTGACCTGTATGAATTGAGCGTTTGCAATTCATTAGCCGTAAGTTTAGAGGATAACTGTATTTTCTGATTCCGCAGATCGTTTCGATGAATCATAATGGCTTATTATTATGCTGGTTAGTTCAACAGATTCCCAGTTTAAAGTATTATTCCATCTTGGCCGGTTCTCCTTTGACATCTCCGATGTGGCCGGCTGCAGTCTTGGCTGTAAGCCTTTAGGCGCACTCGATGCCGCGACACAGTTTCTAAGCATCAAAATGTTGGATTCACAACGAGTCTGTTTTTCTATTACCTTCCTTGTCCTTAAAATGTTCACAAGATTATCAGACAAAGTAGTCTCACCAGGCTTGCGTTGTGGTAGTCAGTTCGTTTCTCTCGTGGTAGTCGGTTTCGCAGTCCGTACCGTGGTTCAAACGGCGCAAGTGACGTCACGACTGCAGGCAGCTGTAGGCTAGAGGTCTGTTGTGCTGATTGAGACTTGTTGATCAGGGAGCGTGGTGCATTCGACGAGGCGCTCTCTGTTGCGAAAGGCTTGTTCGTCAGGGTGCAGGACGCTGTCGATGCGGTGCTCTTTCTTGAGTTAGGCTGTGCTGTTGGCTGGCTTTTTGATAAAGGCTGCCCAGTTCGACCTGCTTGATGGCGAGCGTCGTCAATTGAGGAATTGCGCCAAGCAGCGGATGTCCCATCCATCGGTCTCCTGAAGCATAGACGCGGATGTGGCTTGCAAGCAACGACACACCCTCGAAGCTCTGAAGTCCGTCTTATACGAGGACGCGTGAGGACGGCAGGCGCTCACACACACACACACACACACACACACACACACACACACACACATATATATATATATATATATATATATATATATATATAGGCAGGCATGGTGGTTGAGTGACCGTAGCGTTGCATATAGTCCAGTAGATCCTCCGTGTGCGGTCACAACGTGGTTTGTTTCGACGTTTCGGCCTAGAGTCTGGCCTTCATCATGATTAAAGATACAGTTTGTTGGTGCTCAGCTTTATACAATCTCAAATCAGAGGGCAAGGAAAGAGGAAAAAAGACAGAAAAAAAATACAAAAAGGAAAAAAGAAAAAGAAGAAAAAAGAGAAGAAGAGAAAAATAATATACGGTGTACTCCCCTCGGGCGCCCCCCTTCCACTCTTCCCTCCACTTCCCCCCTCCACTTCCTCCTTCATCTCTCTCCCCCCTCTTCCCTTCACCTTTCTGATGTCAGCGGTCTGTGTATGTTTCCTTTCGCTAACGCATTCCTCCCGGCCAGACGGCGCTTCCTGGCACTGGCGGTTCGGTGTGGGGCAAAAAAGAGCTTTTTTAGGAAGTGCTAAGCCTTTAACTACTCGGAGTCTCGTAAACAATTCGTCGTAGAAGGACGGGTGCCGCGTATTGTGGCAGAGGCTCGTAAGCGGGCATTTTAGGAAGTTCTAAGCGTTTAACTACTCGGCGCCCTGTCAACATTTCGTCGTAAAAAGAGGGGTGCCCCGTATTGCGGTAGAGGCTGGTAAGCGGGCGCAATGCGAATTCCTTGCCCGCTTCTGGATTACGCGTGTAGTGGGGGCCTCCCGGCTGTGCACAGGGTTGCTGTTGGGCATGTCATGCATGGCACAATTGATTGGATAGTAAAATACAACAGAATATATATATATATATATATATATGTCCATTCTGTCCCTACCTCATCTTCCTCTTCATCTTCGCCCTCATCTAGCCTTTTCGATGCTCTTCATGCAGGGACCACTTCAAGAGTTTAACGCGATAGCGATGTCACGTTCCTAAATGCGCGTGTGCTTGCATTCTGTGAACTGAATTGCACGCATAAAAGGCGGCTTTTGTGAGCAAAGGAGTGATTATCTCTGTGTTTTCCAGTAGAGATGTGGGCGAGTGGTTGATTGATTGATATGTGGGCTTTAACGTCCCAAAACAACCATATGATTATGAGAGCCGCCATAGCGGAGGGCTCCGGAAATTTTGACCACCTGGGTTTCTTTAACGTGCACCCAAATCTGAGCATACAGGCCTACAGCATTTCCGCTTCAATCGGAAATGCAGCCGCCGCAGCCGGGATTCAATCCCGCAACAAGTGTGTCAGCAGCCGAGTACCTTAGCCACTTCACCACCGCGGCGGGGCATGTGGGCGAGGGGTAAAAACATTCACATGCCACGCATTCACCCTGGGTTCTATTCTCGCTCGGACCCAGAATATTTTATTCTTAGTGCGTACTTTTAGTGGCTGAAACTGGTGCTAACTCGTTATGCACCAGCTAAGGCAATAGGCGCAACAGCGTGTGACCCTTTTGTAATGCGTGGCCGGCTTTACTTCCGAAGTCATGAAGATAATCATATTTGGGACGGCCACGGGTAAGGGACGCTTGTACATTGCATTATTACTGCCATATTTCCTGTTGTAATGTTCAGCATGTATACAGGAGGTGTTTGTGTGTAAAAGATGAGATACTTGCTCTGCATTTTCAAGCAGAAGTTTTTTTTTTTTTTACTGTATTCACAAGCAGATACGTAGCCATGTGGTAGAACATTCGCGTTGCACGCGAACAAACAGGGTTCGATTCTTACTCACACCCGAATGACCCCTGTTCGGTTGCCACTCTAACCAACAATATTTTTATCAGTTACTTTTAATTGCATCTTTCTCAATTTTTTGTCATGCATAAGATGATTTATCGCTTACAATCATGACGCCGACGCCGGAATTTCTGCGAAACGAGTTATTTAACGAAATCATGTTAAAACAGTGACAACGTGCCAAACTGCATGTCACAACAATGAGTCTTCTAATAATAACAAGTAGGACATCTTACCACACACTTAACAGAAGCGCCGTCCTTCGCGATTATCCGTGCGACTAAAATGAACTGACGTGTAAAATATAAAAAACGTCATTAACTCGTCCAGCCATCACTCGAGCATGTAATAATACACACTCTTTGTTTGTATTAGGTTCCTACGTACCTCTTTTAAAAAGTTATGCCGCAGTTCGAATACGCATTTCATGAAAACTGCAGACTTTCGCTGAAAAGAAACGATGTGCCTGCAAAGCCATAAGGGAAGTGGCTTTACATTAGTCTATGACACTTTCATTTACATAAAGCATAGCCATCCCCAGAGCGCATAACGTATGTATGCAGCAGCTCCTTTTAAAATGCACTCAGAAAATCAATATGCGCCATCGTGTGCCCACAAAACGACGGCCACTTGCATGGTGCCTGATCAGCTTAATTGCACTTGCAGATCTCGTTTTGCCACGAGGGAAACTTGAATTATCTGGTCCAATTTGAGTCCAGCTACATTCTGGAGGCAATGCTGTCAGCGTTTCTGAATACAGCTCATTGATTGGCCACACCACGTGACCATATACGCCACTTGTTGCGTCAGTGTCTGACAGAATAACTTGACTAAAATACAAAAAGCTTACATTGGTGTGTTTCTGCATATCCTGCTATTGAAACATCTCATACTTCAGCATATAATGTGCCGAAAAAGTCGTAATATGGTGATTAAGGAATGGCAGCTGACGACGTAACTTGCGCAGTGCGTAATGCTTACACGGAGAAATGCATTCTGAGTTCATTTAATGATCTACCATATTGATCCCGAAGACAGGGCGAGGAAGAACTTACTGTAACTGCAAACTCTTTAACAAAGAATCGGCAAATCCCAAGTACAATTGGGAATCGATGATATGTCAAGCACGAGTGAGGAAGGTTGATAAGACACTTTAAGATCACGACAACGTTACAAGGCGCATGAATGTGATACACAGTAAACACAAGTGGAATGGTTATGCGCACACAGGTATCTGGATAAGATGCAAGTATGTTCTCCACAGACACGTAACGACGGCACCACTAACGTTTGCAATACCAGCCCGAAGAAGGGTAGGCATGTATATTATGCCGTACATGACTTCCGCATGATGACGATCATATTTGCACCTGGCATTTGTGTTCGTAGTCAATTGACGTCACGTATACCAAATTTGGTATTTGCGAAGCTAGCGAAATTGCCGTGAGCGCGCTAGGAGCGTAGCGTGTGGTCAGGTCATGTTTTACGTGACACGCATTTCATGATTATCAAGTTTGGATGTTTCGCTTATATTTGTCGTCCATTCACGTCACTTATTACAAAATTTGGTTTACGTGAAGCTAGCGAAATGGCTGCGGGTGCATCATGTGCATGGTATATTTTACACGACACGAATATCATGATTATCATATTTGCTGCTGCAAATTATCATATGATAATTATGACTAGTGTCATGATTATCATATTTGCACCTTTGCCACCCATTCACGTCATGTAACACCACAATTGGTACATGTGAAGCTAGCGAAACAGCCGCGAGCGCATCAAAAGCGTGGCATTTAGTCATGTTCTTAC
Organism: Rhipicephalus microplus; assembly: GCF_043290135.1. Lineage (NCBI taxonomy): Eukaryota > Metazoa > Arthropoda > Arachnida > Ixodida > Ixodidae > Rhipicephalus > Rhipicephalus microplus. The sequence goes on along the minus strand of NC_134710.1, from coordinate 326,096,878 downwards.
AGTACACGTATTTCATGATTATCGTGTTTGCACCAGTCATAACTTCGTCATCCATTCACGTCGCGTAATGCCAAATTTTGTATATATGAAACTAGCCAAATGACCGCTAGCGCACCATCAGCTTACGGCATGTAGTCATGACCCAAGTGACATACATGTCATGATTTCTACGTTAGAGCCTACCCCTTATGTTCCCCATGCAGTCATGTTATGCCATAGCAGTTTTGAAATATGTCGAGAGAAAGAAACCACCGCAAGAGCAGGAAGCCCATGATATGTAAATCATGACATTCCTGACATACATATCATATTTTTCATGTTATGGCGGGTCACGAACGCCCTTATTAGTCAGTTTATGCCATAAGAATTTTGGTTTAGATCTGATCAACGAAATGGCGAGGACAGATGGACAGACAAACAGACAGACAGACAGACCATTAGACAGGCAGACAGACAGACAGACAGTCAGACAGACAGACACATAGATAGATAGATAGATAGATAGATAGATAGATAGATAGATAGATAGATAGATAGATAGATAGATAGATAGATAGATAGATAGATAGATAGATAGATAGATAGATAGATAGATACGCTCAGTCACCGGAGCTCGCTAAGAAATGCTTCGCATTTTATACATAAGTCGTTTCTGATACATAAGTCGTTTCTGACGAACTGTGAGAGAGGACGTCGAGCAAAAAATTGATCCAAGGATCCTTGCGCTGTTCGGATGGCATGTCAGTGATGCTCAACGATGACGAATCGCAAATGGCAGTTGATAAGCAGGCAAGGTCAGGAGGCAGTGGAGAACGGGATAGTGCATCGGCGTCTGAATGTCTGCGTCCTGAGTGATAAACAACACGGATATCGTAATCCTGAAGGCATAAAGCCCAACGAGCGAGGCGGCAAGTAGGATCTTTCATGGACGCTAACCAGCATAAGGCATGGTGATCTGTGACAACATCAAACTGGCGTCCGTAAAGGTAAGTGCGAAATTTTCCTATAGCCCAAATGATAGCCAAGCACTCCTTTTCCGTGACGGAATAGTTGGACTCTGCCTTCGTGAGGGTACGGCTGGCATAGGCGACAACGTACTCGTCGCAGCCATCCTTGCGTTGAGCGAGAATGGCACCGAGGCCGACACCGCTTGCATCCGTGTGAATTTCAGTGGGTGCATTGGGATCGAAGTGGCCGAAAACTGGCGGAGACGTGAGTAGCCGGTGCAGCGTCATGAATGTGTCATAACAATGGGAATTCTAGCCCGAGAGGTCCACACTACTCGACATAATCTGAGTCAGGGGGGCAATTATAGAGACGAAATTGCGTAAGGCACTGGAGAACTTGTTCCAGACGGGAAAGATGAGTTTCGAAATTTGCCGAGAATACAATACAACTATGTCGTCTAAATAGCAAAGACAGATGTGCCATTTAAGTCCCCTGAGGACACTGTCCATCATTTTTTCAAAAGTCGCAGGCGCATTGCAAAGACCGAAGGGCATTACATTAAATTCATATAAGCCGTTAGGGGTCACAAACGCAGTTTTTGGACGGTCTGGTTCAGCCATTGGCACTTGCCAATATCCAGAGCGCAGATTCAGTGAAGAGAAAAACTCCGCACCTTGAAGGCAATCCAAGGCGTCATCAATACGTGGCACGGGATAAACATCCTTGCGTGTGATGTTGTTTAGTCGACAATAATCCACGCAAAACCTGATGGAGGCATCCTTTTTTCGCACGAGGACCACTCGCGAAGCCCAAAGACTGTGTGAGTGCTGAATAACACCACGTTGCAGCATCTCGTCGACGTGTTGAGTGATGACGTCACGCTCAGCCTGCGAGACGCGGTAGGGGCGCTGACGAAGTGGAGTATGATGACCGGTGTCGATATGGTGAGCGACAACTGACGTGCGTCCCAAGGGAGGTGGTCCGTGGTAGAAGGAGGTGCGGAAACGGTCAAGTAGTTGAATGAGCTGATTGCGCTGGTCTTGCGTGAGGCCGGTGTCTACACTGCGCAACAGAACGTCTTCGTCATGTAGTGAGGGCGCGGTGGCAGCTGTGACAGCATCCACGGACATCGGTGTCGTATCAGAACGGGCATCGAAAGGAAAGATGTCATCATAAGTGTCAAGACTCCCAATACATTCACCATGCAATAAGGTAGCGGGACAAGGGAACGGATTGCACACGTACACGGCACTGGAGCCATCGGCAAGTGTTATGATGGCAAACGGGCCGACAAGGTTCCGGCGACGAGCACATTCTTGTGACGGCATAAAGAGAGAAGTTGAATCGGAAACAGAGTTGCACAAAAGAGATACCGCGGCGACCGAAAAAGTAGAAATGACGACGTCAGCGGCGATGATCACCTTTTTGGGTGAGCGAGGGAGATCTATGAATGTCGTGCTGAATGGAAACAAAACGAGTTGAGCACGAGCGCAGTCGACAACCGCATGGTTAGCGAAAAGAAAGTTTCATCCCAGGATGGTTTCATGAGACGCATGCGGAAGGACGACAAATTCAACGATGTAAAGCACTCCTTGAATCACAACACGAGCAGTGCATGTGGCCAGAAGGTTGGACGTGTTGCGAACTCGCTGTGCGTAAAGAAATTTCAACCAGTGGAGTCGTCACTTTGTTCAGTTTGCGGCATAACACTTCAATGATTATACAAATAGCGGCACCTGTGTCGACAAGAGCAGTTGTGGCGAAACCGTCCACAAACACGGCAATCTCGTTAGGGGGCGAAAGATGAGGCCTTGGAAATTTCGTCGGTGGCGCAGCTCTTGCCTCAGGATCTGCGACTGTTAGTTTTCCTCCTGGGCGTGGTTGGAACGGCGAAGCATGGGGGAAGGAGACCGAAGACGGGGTGAAGGAGATCGACGTCGGCTGAAGTCTGGTCGACGTGAGCGGGGGTCTTGTGAATCAGGTGTCACATGCGATTCTGATTGCCGAGGTATGTTGCCGGAATGCTGAACGTCATTAAAATAGAATCCACGGCGACGACAATAGAGCGCGACATGTCCTGGAATACCACGGTTGTAGCAGACGGGCCAGTTATCCGGAGTACGCCAAGAGTTTACAGGTGCTCGAGGTGGTGGAAAGGGCCGATTTACCGAATAAACTGAAACTGGTGACCTGTAGTAGTTGGTGGCTGGACTGTATGAAGAGAGCGGCAGTTGGGCAGGAGGTCAGCGGACGGCTTCTGCATAAGTCAGCGGTGCAGCCACTGATATTGGGGACGCGGGCGAAGGGCGAGCCTCGGCAACTTGCGTCTGGATAGCATGGCGAAGTCAGTGGTCCAGTGTTGTGGGGGTCTCTTTGATGGTGGTGACAAGAGAGATCTGTCGAGCAACTTTCTTCCGGATGTACTGTTGAATTTGAGGCATTAACACGGTGTAGTCGGGGCCACTGCTTTTGCACTCCAAAGCCGAAATATCAGCTGTTTGCCAATTAGCGCGACGTGTAGAAATTCGTTGCTTGCGCAGCTCATCAAAACTTTTACATAGCTGAATCACGGCCGTGACGGTCTGTGGGTCTTTGGCCACAAGCACATGAAAAGCATCGTCATCAATGCCTTTCAATATATTCTTTATTCTGTCAGCCTCCGTCATCCTCGCATCAACTCGCCTACAGAGGCTGATCACATCCTCAATGTAGCTCCTGAAGCTCTCACCATTTCGCTGAAATCGTCCCCGCAGGCCCAGTTCAGCACGAAGCTTATGCATGGCTGGACGACCCAAAAACGAAGTACCGGCCTCTTTGAAAACCGACCACGTGGGGATGTCGGCTTGGTGGTTGGTGAACCATAGGTGTGCCAAATCCGTCAAGTAGAAGATGACGTGAGTCAGCTTCGCAGGGTCATCCCACTTGTTAATCGCGCTGGCATGCCCGTACTCTGCCAGCCAGTCCTCGACATCTTGATCTTCAGTGCCGTTGTATACTGGTGGGTCACGCAGACGAAGTACACCAGAACACATGACAGGTGGCAGCGTGAAAGAGCCTCGTGGGGGATCGACGCGTTCGGTCATCGCGGACTGAGATGATAGCTTACGGCTGCGGAGCTCCAGGATATTACCCAGCACGTTTCCACCAAATGCAACGAGCATGGTCAGGTTATTATTCGAGAAACGTTCGCCGCAACAAGCTGGTTTAGGCAGGAACCCGGCAAGCACGAGCCACACACGGACGTCAACGTCTTCTTTCACGCTGGCACAGAGCTGGCGCCACTATGCTTCGGTACAATATATATATATATATATATATATATTTACGGTAGAAAAAGAGGTCGACAAACGTGCGAAAAAACACTAGTTTTACTAATATATATATATATATATATATATATATATATATATATATATATATATATATATATATATATATATATATATATATATATATATATATATATATATATATATATATATATATATATATAAGGAGAGAGAGAGGAAGGACGCAACGAATGATTTAGCACAGTTGAGTCTGTCGTTCCGGCCGTGGTGGGACCGGTCTTCGTCTATATATTCAGCCTAATCGAGAACGATTCCCTTCTATTGTGTTTTCCTCATGATTTCCTTAGCGTAGACCTTTCTACATTTTAACTAACAGTGGCGCAGCCAGGGGGTGTCAAATTGGGCTGAGCCCCCCAAGGTGCTTCCCCCCCCCCTTAAAACACTTTCTGGCTACGCGCCTCTGTTCAATAATTATTCTTCGGGTCAAAATGCAGCAAAAAATTATTTGAGCAGGCTGTGCCTGCGCGGCAATGCATGATATATTGAAGCGGAAGAGGATCCGCAGTCAGTCTGTCGTATTTGGTACGGTAGTTAATGCAACATGACGTATAGCGTGCTTTATAAGAAAAGTGACATCAATATTGTGGAGTGGTTCAGCGGTACATTAGTGTGGTTTGTTAGTGAAGCCTTGTAATAGCGATTGAAAATTAACCAACCAATACACCTACATAAATACGTTTTCTATTCATGCCAGTTCCGCATTATTTTATCGCACCCCGTTTGGACTTTTTACCCTTTTTTCATTGCGTCGCGTCATTTATCAAATATCCATATAAATATTAATCTGAAGGAGCCACTTGTTGTTTTTGTGACGAATACGAGTGTAGGGAACGTTTAGCTTGGTTAAGCTGATGAAGAGAGAAGATAAAATCTTCGCTCGTGCGCATGCCCAACTGCTTGTCAGTAATTACGTAATTAGCCCACTATATGCTTTCTCTAGCATTGCGTCTGTGATGGGCGCCTGAGAAAGGTTTAGTGCCCCGCTGTGATGTGTGCGCTAGAAGACGACGAAGGCGCTTGGGCACGTGCGGAAATGTGCAACAGTTCACGTGGTTCACAATTGTGAGGTAGGAGCTTCACGTGACCTCAGACGTCCTCCGCCTCCAGCGCTTCCCTTCAGCATGGCTACAGGTACCTCGTCGAGCCGTACCATGCGTCGCCGACCTATTTGGAGCCACTGCACCTCACTCATCACTTCACATCGCCCCTCGCTTTCAACTCTCTTATGGGTGAGCCTGAATGAGCCAAGATAGACAATCGCAAGGATGCTTCGCTCTTCAGAAACTTTTGTAGTTATAAGCTCTCTTTGTTTATTGTGTGTGCTTTGTTTGTTTTGTACGGATGTGTGCTCGTTCATTCAGTTGGGACTAGTCATCCTCCCAAACCATTCTTACATAAAGAATCACGCGTATAATATCAGAGATCCTAATGTAAAATGCCAACAGGATGTTACAGTGGCCACTTTAGTTCAGATCGATTCATGCACTCAGTGGTTCAAAGGCATATATATTTAGCATTGTAGGAGCTTCGAAAATATACTTCAGTAGCCCATAGGCGTAGCGTTGCGGCTTTTCACTCATTAGTGTCTGCTTCAATAATTAATTCCTAGATATTTGGGGTTTAACATCCAAAAATGACCATATAATTATGAGAGATGCCTTAGTACAGAGCTCCGAAAATTTCGACCACTTGGGGTTCTTTAACGCGCACCAAAACCTGAGCACACGGGCATACAGCATTTTCGCCTCCATTGAAAATGCAGCCGCCGCAGCCGAGATTTGATCACGCGACTGGCATCAGCTTCACTAATATACTGAATGAATCGCACTTCTGGGTGATTCCTGACGGCCACTGACTAGTTATTTTGGCTTTCTACGAGAGTCCATGAAACAAACTAGATATGGACAGAGCAGACTCATTCTGGCGGATTTATATAGTGACCACAGCTTACCCTCTGAACCTGATCGCTAGCGTATACTAGTATGATGCGACAAAGTAACGCCTACTGGGCAAAGTTGCGGCGCATAACTGCCAGCTTTAGTGAACGCTAATGCTTTTCCATGCGGCGTTAGCCCCGAACGTTCCTGTTTTTTGAAATGGGTTCCAAATCGAACAATAATGTTTTAGATTATTAACTCGCAAGAAGCGCTTAGCTTCGTTCAGGTATGAATCTGACTATCGCATATAACTCTCCTATGACTGGGCTGTACTTTGTTCTCATATACTGCATCGCTTATTCGACATCCTCACAAAACTCTTCTAAAGTTTAGCGCTGTGATGACCGAGTGAATGCCCCATCGTACTACACCAAGTTTACTTTTTTTATATTATGGCGATAGCAATTATACAGACCCTCACGACACATTTCAGCCATCCATGCACCAATCACCAACATGTTCCGTGTAAAGTCCAAATAGATATCAGTTGCTGGAGCGAGTAACTCTCGAGTGAAAGAATGTGTGAAGGAACGTGAGCGCTGGTGATGAACGCTGCTAGAAAAGTGATCAAGTGAATTAATAATAATGAGAAAAGTTACAGCTTTGCCGCAAAGGCGAAGCAATAATTGCGATAACAACAAATTAAAAGGTTACGCGAAGAATCGCAAGCTGATTAAAAATGTACCCGCATTTCTAACGCACAAATGACGCATGAAACGTACTCAAAGGTACAGATGAACGTGAATAAGCCTCTTAGTTGTTACTTTGTTGTGTCTGAAAAGTGCCCCTTTTTCCAAACGGAGACTGTGCAGCGAGTGCAGTGACCTTTGTGTGCCCAGTAACTACTACAAAATTGTTAGCTCGAGAATACACAGACTACCGTGCTGCGTAGTTTCCAGCTGACTATTTATCCATCTTTTTCTTACTCCACTTCTTTTCTATCTCTTTCCTACCTATTAATCCCCTTTCCTCCACCCCAAGAGTAGGGTAGCCAACCGAACCAAGCTTGGTTAACCTCCCTGCTTTTCGTCTCTATTTCTCTCAACAGGTGAAAATCTATGGCGCACAATTCTCACCACCACGAGTTGAGCGCGAATACGCATGAGCGTCCACCCCCGCGCCCCCTTCGTGGGGCAAAATACGCATGTAAGATAAAAGCGCATGCCGCCGCGTCACAACGATCTGTCGACGTGCACTCAATACGCTACCTCGCTGGTAATCCTGAAAACACAGTAGTTCCACCGAGATGGCCATCCCAAGCGATAAGTGGTAGATATAAATAACTTACCGTTTCAATATTGAAGGAGATGCTCCTTCGTGGCTCAGTGGCTAATCACAGGAAAGAGGTTGGACGTTCTGATTTCACGCGCCGGAGTTTTTTTATGGGTTATTTTTTTTCGTTTTCGTATATATACATACGTATACACGTACGGTGAATGACGCCGGTGGAAAAACTTCAGCCGAGAGTGTCCGTATATTTGCTATCGCAATGATAATTGTTGTAGTAAACGTCTTAAAACAACCGCATGATTAAGATAGATGCGGTAGTGGAGGGCTCCGAAACTTTCGACCAGCTGGGGCCATTAACGTGCACCTAAATCTAAGCTCACGGGCCTGGAGCATTTTCACCTCCAACGAAATGGCGCTGCCGCAGCCGGAATTCGATCACGTGGATCAAGTTAACTGCCCGTCTGTGTCACGCCGAGGGCGCATACGATAACATCAGGTCACGTACATGGCCTAGCTGGCTTAGAAAGATTCTAAAGCAGGCAGGAAGGCGCCTTGTCCATCTTTTGTGAGCTGCGGGGCGTAGGAGTATGCAGAGACGTTATGGGGGGGGGGGGGGTAGAGTGAAAGCTACGTTTGTTGAGGGGAGATGTCGTGAGTACTAGTGCGTGCGCTATCTCGGCAGACAGCAAACAGCTTATATACATACTGTGCTTTCACCGCTTACGTCGTTTTCAGATGCCAGACAGCACGAAAACCGCATCGGTTCCTGCAACGTACGTATTCCTCTGCACCAGCCTTTCGTGGAGTTACGCAAGTGGTAGAATTTAAGAGTTAGCCTCTATAGCATGAACACCTATATCATTACAACTTGCTCCTATCGAATTCATTGCCTCACTGTTACGGTGAAACTGTATTTATTTGTTTGTTTATATATTCACGACACCTCACTGGGCCCGGTCGGGCAATGAGTATGGGCCAAAATAATTAGGCTAATGTAACAGAAAAGTATATAAACTAATACTGAGAAATTACTGGAGGGATACTTAGTTTTATTATGACTTTTGCGATCCCTTCATTGTTGATGTTAAGTCATCAATGTTTTCTTCTCAGTCTTTGGGGATTAGAAACATCATACCATAAGCTCTTTTCTCAGGCATTCCTTCATAAAAGAAAGTGTACCCATCAGTCAGTAGTACTGCATATGCTTTCCCATTTCTTGTATTCTCGCTGACGCTAGAGAGAGAGGAAAAGGCAAAGAAAATGCAAGAAGGTTAACCAGTTTTTACCCAGTTTCCTACTCATCACTGGAAAACTCGAAAGGGGAGGGAAAAAAAACGTGGAAAAAGAGAAAGCAAAAAGGGAAGGTGTAACGAGTGATACGCGTACCCATATGTCCGCGTTCACCACGCACACTTCGACAGTCACAATTGGGACGTGTTTGAGACCAGTCTTTTTAGAGTTGCCTAAAAGTAGGCTAAGGCTGATTATATCCTAGTAAAAAGCCTTGCCTTATTCCTGAGTATGTCCGCTAGTCTAGCTTCCTTTGTTTGTCTTTGTGTTCTGAAGGTTTTCACGATTGGAGTTCAGCGATGGCCTGTCGTGATGTTATACTGATTAAGCGTCTCCCGCTGCGATACAATTCGGAATGCGACTGCATTTGGGTTTCCGTATTTGGTGGAGACGGAGAGGGGGGAGCGGGGGCGTTAAAATACAAGCGTCATGCTTGGTGATGGTGGCCAAATACTACACCAGTTAAGGAAGTACCTCATCTGGTGAGGAAGTGAGCTGTTCAGGGGTTGTAGAAGTGCCAGTTCTTGGGTGTATGGCATGTCCGAAATTCAGCCTTCGGAGTTACGTTCTGACCACCGTATTGAAGAACCCAGCTTTACAATTATACATGTCTGTTCTGACTGAGTGGCTCACAACTCCATCCATGAAAAAGCTTAAACACTTAAACAAACAGTTAAAATCCGTCTTTTCTCGGCACTAGAGTACAAGTTAAGTGACCATAAATGTAGTATAGCGGCCACCTCAATTTGCACTTATCGCGAGCAAAATGGCCGGCTATCACGACAGCAGTCTCACAATTCACAGATTCGTTTGCTCCCATTGACCTAATGAAAGCTTCACGTACACGTATATGATGTTGTCGTGGCCTTTACACATGTAGGGATTGACAGAACTCAAAAATAGGTTACAATATTCTGTTCGCCTGCAAATAACCGCATTTCTATGCACGCTGTGCTGAACTTGCTTCGGACGAAACTTCTGTTCTACAACGATAACGACAAATTGTAAACCCCTGCGACACTTGCGAAATATTTGTGACAGGTGAGCTGTTTTCTTCCGATTCATGAAATAGTTCTAGTTGAGCGCCCAGAGCAATACCGCGGGTACAGACATTCATTGTAAATGGCGGCCACCTTGAATCTGCACAGCTCTCTGGAAGAAATGCCTATTCGTAGCTTTCGTTCGAAGAACGAATGTTAACGCACACAAAAAGAACTGTGTAACAGCAAATGAATGAAACTCTTGTGTCAGAAATTTCTTGTTGTTTCTTTAACGTAGTAACAGGCCCCTTACAAGAAACTATAGAAAATGCACAAACACTCAAAAAATTATAAGCCATGAGGGAAACGCAGAAATACATAAAAAGAATGCAAGGAGCAAAACGCAAGTTAGGTGATAAACAAACAGTTTGCGAGGCACGCGATATCTCATCACAGTAACAAACACACCTGCAGATGTCATAACTACGCTTCGGGATAACCACAATATAACGGCCGTGATCGAGCGATGATCGCTAGTTGTGGGCAAGCGAAAGTTGATAAAACTACAACTGCGTGCAATACAATTAAATGCGAAGCATTTGATAGTATTGCACAATGTAATCAATCTTCACAGCCCACACGGCAGTGAAAGCCTTTTTATGTTTTTTGAAGACGACAGGTTTCTGTGAAATCCTTTGACTCGTGACAGAGTTCTGCACGCTGCAGTGAGTTTACTGTCTCTCTCTCTCCCTTTTTCTTTCCTTCTCTATCCTCCCCCTTCTTTCTTGTCTCCTTCCCTAATCCCCCAGTGTAGGGTAGCCAACCGACTGTGTTTCTGGTTAACCTCCCTGCTTTCTCACTGTGTTTGCTTCCTTCCATCCTCCGTAGTCAATTCACCCACCTACGTCCCAGTGCTTTCGTGTTCGCCTTCTTAATTAACGTAGTCCAAAACTGATAGAAGGGGTAAGGGGGTTGTATAAGTGTTACTACCAGGTCATGACATGAATACCGTAAAAATCCCGTGGTGTACGTCATCGAAGCCCTTTTTGTAACCAGACAGGTGTAGCAAATACGCGTACACCACGGCTCGTGGTATGCGGGTATGCGCCACTTGTGATTGGCAGCTCATGTCTGCTAATCAATGACGACAACGGAGATTGATAATTTCAAGGCGAGAGCATTAAAGGAAAGCTGAAGAAATTTTAGAATTCAATAAAACTTTTTGCTTAGGAAGGACCGACATTATTGTTGACGATGTCATAATTGTTTTTGCGGTTGTAGCAGCAGGAGCTTTAGAACAGGCGAAATAAAAGCTTATCTCGCTCTGCTCCAGCAAGCTTGCTGAAAGTGTGGGCGTGCAAACATTCGTCATCTTCGTTTCCTCTGCCCCGGAGCAAGTGTTCTTTCTTATCTTCAACCATGGCCTCTGTGACTAACCCATGACGTGCCATTGCCGGAGCTAATTGAAGAGAAGACACTTCAGCAGTGCTGCTGTTGCAGATGACGCGGCATACCGAGAATGGCGTCCCCATAATTGCTCGGCGTCTCAAGAAGCCCGGCAGCCACAGCCACTGCTTTTTTCACAAAAAAAAGGCCATTGGCGTTCACTATAGAAAACTCCCCCATCGCTTTTCTAATTCATCAGGGATCAAACTATCCTTACACGCTCTTAAATCATTTTTTAGAAAAGTGCTTTAGCTTCCCTTTACGAAAAAGCGACATTGATAGCGTTCACCCGGCTAACGTAAAAAGCATAATTCAAAATACGAGCAGGAACCAAACCCATTTATGCGGCGTGAGAGGTATTCAACTAAAGTTTCACGCCTGGCCTTGAAACTACCTTGGAAAGGACCCTATACTGACCTGATGTAAGGGCAATGTCAAATGAGGTTGTGGTGCTGGCTATTTCATGGTATACTGACAAAATAAGCAATAGGAGTTTACATCTAACATACAGGAGACATGCCGGGTAAACGTCGATTGCTAAAAGAGCAGAGTCAACACTAGAACAGCAGTCTAGTGAACATTACATTTGTATTCCTGCAATTCGGCAAGCTTTTTATTGAAGCGTTACTTGATCTCAAACAAATACGCTAACGAAAGTTACCACTGATATTCACATCCTACTGTAAGGGGGAGCCTCGGTTCGATTATTCTGACGCTTGGGCTGTTACGTAAGTACTGACGCGACATCACACAACTTCCTCTCTAAACGCCAGCGTAGTGCACGTTCCTGGTAAGCGCATGATGTGCACACCACCACACTAACGAAAACACGTCGATTCACCCCCTAACGACTGAATAAAATGCAAAAATGCAGTCTATAGACAGCCACTGGCCGGCTGCTTCGCATGAAACCCATCGCCACAAGGCGTGTGATATGCCTATTTTTGTCGCATACTGCCCAGTATACTACTTTTCTAAATGCTATTTATTTATGTCATCTGATGAGCGAAAGTTAGCTATCGTTTTTTCTTTATTTAAAGAAACGAGCATGAAAATTTTTCTAGCCTCGTTTCAAGAAACATTACGCGGCCGTAAAGAGGTGCTTTTCCCAACAAGCCTTAAATGTGACTGAAACTTGGCGTAAGCATATCTCCAACATTAGGTTTTCTCGCCGCGGATATGGTGGTTATAGGATAATGTGTGGCGAGTGTGGTATAAAATAACTGGAGATTCGAACCTGTGATTCAAAGCTGAACTTTCAAACTGGGCAGGGTTAGCTTTGAGACTAAGCCTCGGATACGTTAAAGGACTGCCTCCCGACCACCTGAAAGATTTTGTGGCATTTTTGTTCGCAAAATGTCACTGATGAAGAAGGGTAGAAATGTTTTCCTGCTTGTGTAATCCAGGGGCAAGGTATATGAGCGTATTTCTGCGAAATACGCTGCAGGGTTCTGAAAGGCATTCGCGAAAACCGAGCCAACCAACGAGACCACTGGCAACTCGCTGTTAGGTCAAGTCAAGTTAGGGTCAGCCAGAGGAACACGACTGGCAAAAGTTTCAAGAAACAAAAACAAGTCTATGCAAGGAGATCTACAGTTAGCATAAAAACTGCACGTGGACATAGTGGAGTTCTAAAACAGAGAAAAAAAAACAAATTTCAATGCGTGCAGAGCATAGCACAGGAAGTTGAAGTGATTCATCGAGGCAAAGAGAAGTGCCCACAAGTTAGTGAGTGCGAGGATATGTTTCAACCTAAAAATAATAAAAAAAATTAGGTACTTAAAAAACACAGGTCGACACAGAAGATGAGAGCTTAAAATCTGATGAATTCAGGATTGCTCTTACGAACAAAAACGAAGTTTTAGTACATTATGACGAGAATGACAGAAAAAGATTGAACTAAACGTAACTAGATTGATTTTGATAGCAGCGATGAAATTTGGCGTAAAAGTGCCATGTCAAAAAATGAACAATGACAAAAAATGCACAAACTCCATCATCTTACAAAACATTCAAGATAAAATAAAATGCTAATGGAAGTGACTGCCTCCTCAGAAAAAAAAACAAAATTCACTAGATTGTCCGAGGTGATCAACAAGAAAAACGTCAGCTCCATACGAAACTATTACAGAAAGAGACAGCATTTAAAAAAAAAACACTGTCTATAAGTGGCTAAAACTCTACGTAGAAAGGAGTGAACAGCACGCGGCAAAATATAAGGACAACATTTTTAGCGACTTCAGTGACGTAGTGCAGACGGACGACAACGTCCATTGAAAAACATTGAAGTTCCCAGACAGGTAATTCAATCTGGAAAGAAATCAGTTGAACAGGACCCTAATTTCAGTCAAGGTTGAAGTATTTACTTATACTATTGATGTCGTAAGCAATGCCATACGTGAAATTTTTCAGGGTAAAGTGGCACGGAAAGTCGGCACGTACAGTAGCTGATTTGATAAAAGATTGAGAGGATTTAATATTTAGGAAGATTGCAAAACCATACATTGAGTGCAAAAAACTCCAAATGAACCAGTGAGCTCGAAAAGCACCAATATTACACTAATACGTGGGATGGATTATGTAGAAAACTTGAACAATTATATGCCGATTAGCTTCAGAAGCGCCTTTTTTTTTCAGCACAAATAAAATTCCCTTAAGAAACATAGAAGAAGACCACGTGCGCGGCAATATGTTTTTCTCTCATTCTTAAAATATATATATTTCCTTTACTGTGCTAATCAATGGCGCATGTGATTCGCCAAGAAGGCCTAGAACAGCAGCAAGTCTTACTGATTGTTGTCAATAAGAATTTCATTCTACTTTGTCAAATAGAATAATATATACTCTCGATATGAATCAACCACGGGAGCAAACTAGCCTCAGGAAGGGGGCGTTCATAATTAACTTTAGCCAGATGATTACTCAGTTAAATGAGAGTTCTGAGGAGTGCAAGAAATCAACTCGTGAGGCTTTGATTTATACTCGAAACGCCATTCGACTAAGTACAATACACGAGCAGCCTTGCAGGAATTGAGTCATCAAGGAGTATACTTGAAGGCTACGTGAACACATTGGCGAACGTCTACAAAGACTCGACCGGTGCACTTCTCGACAGGTATTGCTATCGAATTACTATGTAGAAGGAAAATGAAGATGGGAGCCGAGAGATGGACACAACGTAGTGTGATACTCTGGGTGAACAGAGAAAGTGCCTCAAACAGGTTGGCCGACGTTTCAATAGGAGGACCTATAATGTTGCTCAAAGGCACCGTGTTTTCAAACGGTTAGTAATGACGTCATGAGAAAGCAGTCAAAGGAGCAAGGCAAAGAGACATGAACTAGCCAGTGATATATATATATATATATATATATATATATATATATATATATATATATATATATATATATATATATATATATATATTGTGGCGAAACCTTCAAACAGTGGGTCGTCCTCTTGAGCGCCTTCTAGAGGGTTGCCCTTTTTTAGCAAAAAAAGAAGAGCAGCTCGTGCAGAGAGTCGGTACCCGCATTGACTGTCGCTGTCAAGCATCGTCGACAAGTGTCCGCCAATAAACGTCTCAACAATTTGGTGGAGAGTGCTGTGCCCTTCTAACACCTTCGGTTAGCATTCGATGCCCCTGGAGCTTCGATCCCGCACCGTGCCTTCTACCATGCACCAAGACGCCGCACAGCAAACGCTTCCTCCTGCGCTGACGCCATGTTCCGGTGTCCCCCGCATCCGCGACCCTCCTGTCTTCACCGGCGCGGATGGCACCGACGTCGAGGACTGGCTCGCTATGTACGAACGCGTCAGCGTCCCCAATCATTGGGACGAGGCAGGTAAACTCGGCAAGCTGGTTTTCTACCTTGCGGGTGTGGCCGGCATGTGGTACAACCACGACGCATCCGATTTCCCCACTTGGTCCGCTTTCAGAACCGCCGTCGTCGACGTGTTCGGCCGTCCTGCCGTTCGTAAGCTGCAAGACGAACAGCGGTTACGTGAACGAGCACAGCAGACCGGTGAGTCATTCACAAGTTACATAGAGGACATTCTTGACTTGTGCAAGAAAGTGGACGCGAGCATGTCAGAGGCCGACAGAATTACCCATGTTCTAAAAGGCATCGCCGACGATGCCTTCACCATGCTCCTGGCCAAGAACCCTCGCACTGTGGCAGAGATCATTACACTATGCCAATGTTACGAGGAGCTGCGACGGCAGCGCTCGATGACCCGTCGGCCACCTTCACGTGACGCTGATCTCTCGGCCTTGTCAACACTTCCTGACCACACCGCCTTGCTCGCTGAAATCAAGTCATTCGTGCGTGAGGAAGTTGCCCACCTGGTCTCTTTACTGGCCTTTGCTTCCCCGCAACGTGCTGAACAGTCGTCAAGCACACTTCTGCCTCCCCTACGCCGAGCCATTCAGCAGGAAATCGCGGAGGTCGTTCCAGAATAGCACCAGCCGCCTCCAGTATCTACACCACTCAGTTACGCCCAAGTTGTCGCCAGGCCACCCCCACCGATTCCTGTGACTGGCCCCCTTGGTTACACCAAAACCATCGCCAGACCCCAGGCCTTCGGAGAAACTGTGCCACCTACATATACCGACGTCATCCACGTGCCCCGTGTGCCGCCCACTATGCAGTTATATCAGCAGCCGGCTCGCCCATCGCGTTCTTCGACATGGATGTGACCCGCGAACCGATGGCGCACTGCGGACAATCGCCCCATCTGCTTTGCTTGTGGTTGCGTCGGTCACGTAGCACGCTACTGCAATCGTGTGCAGCGACCGCCGGTCGCCTCCAATTATCCCAGCCAATCGAGCCGCTTTTATGACCAATCGCCGCCTACGTCACCGTCGTCCCGCCCCGCTCCATCTACCCGCCGTTCACATTCCCCGCGACGTCGCTCACTGTCGCCGATGCGGCCACGTCCACTAGAGGGTGACCAGGAAAACTAGTCGTCGCAGTCCACGAGGCAAGGGCTGTGACGCTGTCGAACTGCGGAAGCCCTCAGGAAAGCCCATCGAACGTGATAGACGTGCTTGTGGATGGTGTTCGTGCATCTGCCCTTGTAGATACTGGAGCCGCCGTATCCGTAATGGACGCAAAGCTTAGCCGATTACTCCGCAAAGTGACCACGCCACTTTCCGGGCTCTCCCTCCGTACAGCCAGCGCCCAAAGTATTCACCCTACAGCGATGTGTACAGCCCGCCTCATGATTCAGGACGTGATGTATGCCGTCGAATTCATCATAATTCCTTCATGCTCTCACGACGTCATCCTAGGATGGGATTTTCTCTCCCGCCACGACGCCGTCATTCATTGCGCACCAGCAGAAATAGAGCTGACACCATTCTCTTCTTTGACGCCGGCCAACAGTCCATCTGCTGCAAGCCAGTTACTCGTCAGGGACGACACGCAAGTGCCTGCAAACTCGTCCGCGGCGGTGTCGGTCTACTGCGCATGTCTTTCCGACACCGCTGCACTCCTCTCACCAACTCATCATGTTTTCACCAGAAAAGGTTTGCTGGTTCCTTTCGCGACCGTGCAAGCCACTCGCGGCAGCACCACTATTTTTGTTCTGAACTCATCCCCGTACAGTGTTACGTTGGTGCGAGGGGAATGTCTCGGCAGCGTGGAACCGATCGAAGACGCACAAGTGATGGATCGACCTGATGACACGCACTGCCGAAGTTCCAATACGGTTAGTGCTGTTTCTACATCTGTTTCATCATCCGCTGATGTATTCGGTCCTTCCATTGCCGACAACCTTACGCCGGTCCAGCGCTCCCAGCTTCTGGCCCTGTTGGAAGAATTCCGCTCTTCTTTCGATGTCGCTCAACCTTCTCTCGGCCGCACATCTACTGTTACGCATCGCATTAACACAGGCGCACAACCAGCACTACGGCAACGTCCATATCGCGTATCTCCCACAGAACGACGTGTAATCAACGAGCAAGTGGACGACATGCTACGCCGCGATGTTATTCGACCCTCTAACAGCCCCTGGGCGTCTCCTGTCGTTCTTGTCGCGAAGAAGGACGGTTCTGTGCGGTTCTGTGTGGACTACCGACGCCTCAACAAGATCACTCGTAAGGACGTGTACCCACTTTGCGTGTGGATGACGCGATTGACAGCCTGCAAGGAGCCGAATTCTTTTCATCTCTAGATTTGCGCCCAGGGTACTGGCAAGTACCTATGGCTGAGGACGCTCGACCGAAGACCGCTTTCGCCACTCTCGACGGCTTGTACGAATTCAACGTCATGCCGTTTGGGCTGTGCAATGCGCCCGCCACCTTTGAGCGCATGATGGATACCGTTCTGCGTGACCTGAAATGGCACACGTGCCTGTGCTACCTCGATGACGTCGTCGTTTTCGCTCCGGACTTCTCCACGCATCTTCAACGCCTGCGGCATGTTTTAACGCGTCTGAGTGACGCCAGTCTGCAACTGAACCTAAAGAAGTGCCGATTTGCCGCTCGGCAGTTGACAATACTCGGCTACGTCGTGTCGAAGGACGGAATTCTCCCCGATCCAGCCAAGCTTCGGGCAGTGACCGAGTTCCCCAAGCTGACATCCGTCAAGGAACTGCGCAGTTTCATAGGACTGTGTTCCTACTTTCGGCGCATCATCCGAAACTTCGCGTCCATCGTATCGCCGCTGACAAAGCTCCTCTGTAGTAACGGGCCTCTCCATTCGTGGTCATCACAGTGTGACGACGCATTCACAACGCTCCGTCGTTTGTTGACGTCGCCTCCCATGCTCCGCCACTACGACCCTACTGCCCCTACAGAGGTACACACGGACGCCAGTGGTGTCGGTCTCGGCGCTGTCCTTGCGCAGCGCAAACCAGGGTTCCCGGAATATGTCGTGGCGTATGCAAGCCGTACGCTTACAAAAGCCGAGACTAATTACACCGTCACTGAGAAAGAATGTCTGGCAATCGTCTGGCCCCTTACCAAGTTCCGACCTTATTTGTATGGCCGCCCATTTGATGTAGTCACCGACCATCACGCACTATGCTGGTTGTCATCATTGAAAGATCCCTCAGGCCGTCTCGCCCGGTGGGCACTTCGCCTTCAAGACTACGACATCCGCGTGCTGTACCGCAACGGAAGGCAACATGCTGACGCCGACGCCCTGTCACGCTCTCCCTTGCCTAACGACAATGCCCATGACTCAGCGTCTCCCCTTGCCGTTTCTTCCATTAGCATTCATGCCGTTGCTACTGAACAGCGCAAGTATCAATGGATTGCCTCACTGATAGACTTGCTGACTGATCCATCCACTCCATCCACTCGCGCGTTGCGTCGTCAAGCCCACCATTTCGCCGTTCGCGACGACCTTCTCCACCAACGCAATTACAATGGTGACGGCCGCCAGTGGCTACTAGTCATACCCCGCAGTCTGCGCTCTGACATATGCGAATTCTTTCATTCTGATCCGCAAGTGCGCACTCTGGGGTATCGAAGACTTACCAGCGCATTTGCCAACGGTACTTTTGGCGCGGCATGTACCGCTATGTGCAGAAATTCGTTCGCTCCTGCATAGAATGTCAGCGCCGCAAAACTTCAACGCACCCGTCGCCGGTAGGTCTGCAACCTCTACCTTGCCCTGCCAGGCCGTTTGGGCGCGTTGGCATCGATTTGTATGGGCCACTTCCACTAACGTCGGCTGGTAACCGCTGGGCCATTGTTGCTGTGGACCACCTCACGCGATACGCCGAAACTGCCGCTCTCCCCGCGGCTACAGCGAGCGATGTGGCCTCGTTCCTGCTCCAACGATTCATGCTGCGACACGGTCCACCTCAGGAACTGCTCAGTGATCGAGGCCGCGTCTTCCTGTCTGAAGTCGTCGAAGCCATTCTCAAAGAGTGCAACGTTGTTCACCGCAAAACTGCTGCTTACCACCCGCAGACGAATGGTCTCACTGAACGCTTCAACCGTACGCTCGGCGACATGCTCTCCAAGTACGTCGCCGCCGATCACACAAATTGGGATTCCATTCTACCCTTCGTCACCTACGCATATAACACCGCCCCTCAGAGCACTACTGGATTTCACCTTTCTTTTAGGGGCGAAGCTCCTTAGGGCGTGGGCTGTGCGTCCCCTGTATCCTGTATGTAGCCACCTCTAGTTTAGTTCTTGCAGTGTTCACTAGATGGCGGTACCGTCTCCTGTATGTAGCCACCTCTAGTTTAGTTCTTGCAGTGTTCACTAGATGGCGGTACCGTCTCCTGTATGTAGCCACCTCTCGTTTTGTTCTTGCAGTGTTTACTAGATGGTGGTACTTGTAGCTGATGATGAAAAAATGCAAGATGTTATAAACTAGAAAGCGGTACTTGTAGTTGATGAAAGACGCAAGATCTTATAAAATAGAAATGATGTCACATATGGCGCGTGTCATTGGTTGAAGGCAATCGTTCGATTTAGTGCGGCGACGTACGCTAGGGGGAGCGTTGTAATAACATCCGTTCGCTGTTGGCGCGCGCTCGGAGTCGCCGGATGGATAAGGCTGCACAGCGGAGAGAGCGCAAGGCGGCAGCAGCGCGCGCTCGCAGACAGAATCCCGATGTGCGAGCGCGCGAGGCAAGGGACATCGCAAGCCATCCATCGTCTAAGAACAAATAAAAGTTGATTTGTGTATATACACACACAGCGTTTCTCACGTCTTTACATGATGATCGACTGGGCGAATTACACGGAATATTCACAGTTTACCGATGAATCCCTCCGGAGCTTCGCCCATTCATCATCATTCACCCCGTGAATATGCCGTAATTTTTTTATTATATGGAAGGCACCCGTCGCACACCATCGACACTATACTTCCGTACAAGCCAGATCCGTCAGAGTGGGCGCCTATTTCTGCTACAGCCAAGCTTGCTGAAGAGTGTCGAGAGCTTGCAAGGACCTTTACAGCTTATGATCAAGAGCGGCAAAAAGGCATTCGCGCTAACACCAGCACTACTGCGCCCACGTTCCTCCCTGGAGCGCTCGTCTGGCACTCGATCCATACCACTTCAACTGGCCTATCTTCAAAACCATTGCCCAAATACGAAGGCCCCTACCGTGTCGTCGAACGCACTTCCGCTGTTAATTACTTGATCGAACCCGTCGAACCATCTTCGGACATGCGCCGTCGAGGGCGCGACATTGTCAACGTGGAGCGCCTCAAAGCCTACCACGACCCGCTCATAGTCACCAGCTGTTAGGTCGCCAGGCGGCTCCCTCTTCGTACCCGGGGTAGTTGTGGCAAAGCCTTCGAAAAGTGAGTCGTCCTCTTGAGCGCCTTCTAGAGGGTTGCCCTTTTTTAGCAAAAGAAGAAGAGCAGCTCGTGCAGAGAGTCGGTACCCGCATTGACTGTCGCTGTCAAGCATCGTCGACAAGTGTCCGCCAATAAACGTCTCAACAATATATATATATATATATATATATATATACACATATATATATATATATATAAGGGAAAGAGGTGTATACCTAGGCTCGTTTTCCGTGTTTTAGCACAATTTTAATGAGATCTAACAGACAGTAATACCAAAGAATGTACAGGGGAAGTTATTAGAACCAATGGAATTTAAATAAGAAGAAAGAAAAGTGGATGAAAAGATAACCAGCCGTGAGCAGAAATCGAACCTACGACCTTCGAATAACGCGTTCGATGCTCTAACCACTGAGCTACCACAGCGGCCTTCCCTCCATCCACTTTTTTGGGTCTATATGTGAATTTAGAAGTAGGAGTGACAGTCAGCGCCATCTATAAGCCAAACCACGAGTGTGAAAACACTCTTATGCGCATGTTTGGCGTCACGTAGCACGTGAACTTATTATGAGCGGGCAGCTGATTAATTGTCCCTCTTATACAACCTAAACATACCAAGTCTGCCAGTACGAGACCCTCGTTCAATGAAATAAGGCAAAGAAGTGTATACCTAAGGGCTCGTTTTTCCGTGTTTTAACACAATATTAATGAGATCTAACAGACAGTAATGCCAAGGAATGTACAAGGGAAGTTATTAGAACCAATGGATTGTAAATAAGAAGAAAGAAAAGTGGATGAAAAAATAACCAGCCATGAGCAGGAATTGAACCTACGACCTTGGAATAAGGCGTTCGATGCTCTAACCACTGAGCTACCACATCTGCCTTCCCTCCATCCACTTTTTTTGGTTCTATATGTGAATTTAGAAGTAGGAGTGACAGTCAGCGCCATCTATAAGCCAAACCACGAGTGTGAAAACACTCTTATGCGCATGTTTGGCGTCACGTAGCAAGTGAACTTATTATGAGCGGGCAGCTGATTAATTGTCCCTCTTATACAACCTAAACATACCAAGTCTGCCAGTACGAGACCCTCGTTCAATAACATAAGGGAAAGAAGTGTATACCTAAGGGCTCGTTTTTCCGTGCTCTAACACAATATTAATGAGATCTAACAGACAGTAATGCCAAGGAATGTACAAGGGAAGTTATTAGAACCAATGAAATGTAAATAAGAAGAAAGAAAAGTGGATGAAGAAATAACCAGCCGTGAGCAGGAATCGAACCTACGACCTTCGAATAACGCGTTCGATGCTCTAACCGCTGAGCTACAACAGTGGACTTCCCTCCATTCACTTTTTTGGGTCTATATGTGAATTTAGAAGTAGGAGTGACAGTCAGCGCCATCTATAAGCCAAACCACGAGTCTGAAAACACTCTTATGCGCATGTTTGGCGTCACGTAGCACGTGAACTTATTAATAGCGGGCAGCTGATTAATTGTCCCTCTTATACAACCTAAACATACCAAGTCTGCCAGTACGAGACCCTCGTTCAGTGAAATAAGAGAAATAAGACTATACCTAAGGGCTCGTTGTTCCGTGTTTTAACACAATAATAATGAGATCTAACAGACAGTAATGCAAATGGAATGTACAGGGGAAGTTATTAGAACCAATGGAATGTAAATAAGAAGAAAGAAAAGTGGATTAAAAAATAACCAGCCGTGAGCAGGAATTAAATATATATATATACATATATATATATATATATATATATATATATATATATATATATATATATATATATATATGAATGATACCTTGAAACAGGAAAGTATTAAAGTAGGCTCAAAATATATATGCAGAATGCACGCAATGTTCAATAGCCTACGAAATAAAATGAGCAGAAAGTTGAGTATATGTGCCTAGATCGATTACGAACAGGCAAGACTATTCATGAAAAGAATATTTACCGGAGAATCGTGCTGCGTTAGAGCGTGTACAGCAGACATTCCCAAATCATGACGAAATCTAACAGTTGTTTTTCTTAGTTTATAAGCGAAAATTATTTGGCGTCAATGTAGTAACGCTTGATTTTTGATGATCTGAAGTATCATAATCATCTTGTTGCATTAGCACTCAATATGTCCTATGATGTTGTTACGACTATACCATAAGCATTGCACAAATGATACTCGACTTATCACTTCGTCGGCTCAATAGTCGAGATATCGCTGTCTTATGATTGTTTCATGGATGCATCTATAACACAGCGCCATTATTTGTGCGGTTTTTAACTTTTCTTTAGAGGTGACAATACTTACACAATCAGTGTACTTTTATACGCGTTTACGGGAGGGCTAATTCAATTAACTATGCTGCTCTTCAAGAGCCGTCCTGCTGTAGAACGACCTTCCTACGGCTTCTGAGAGTGTACCAAGAAATCTTGAGGCATCTACTCATAACACATTTATTATGACAATGCTTATACCACCCGTTATTTCGCTGTTTTAATTATTGTGTTTTCACTGTTTTTATTATTGTGCAACTTTCTGCTAAATACTTATTCGTAATAGCCAAGTTATCTCGCGTTCATTATGCAAGTACATTTTTAGTATTTTAATATGTTGGGTTCTGTTGTGTAGTAAGCTGTCGGGTTTTGAAGTGCATTTCTCTTGTATCTTTTTGTTGTACATCATCTAACGTAATGCTCTCAACATAATAGTAATGGATGTAATGCTCCCCCATATAGGTGACTTTACTTTAAATATTATTGACATGACGAATATTTTATGTATTTATACGCACTCCTTCTGTTTTCAAGTTATTGTAGATTTCTTGAACATATTCTTGCAATACCCCCTAACGCAATGACTCTTGATAAAGTACTTTTACATTAACAAATGAATAAATATATTGTATCAAAAGCATAATGCGACTACAAAGATGCGTCAGCCACTAACAAAACTAGCCCTAAGTGCGGGCTTAAGGTAAGCGACTGCCCTCTAGTAAGCTTCTTGTCCGTGAGAGGAAACTATTAGAAACGGCCTCATATACCCCGGTCACTTGAGGATGAGACTCATGAACCCAGACTACGAAGGTGTTTTTGTGTGTGACGAGTGCGGCGGGATCGTTGACTCGTGGCACATGCTACGTTGCCATGCAACATACGGCACCTTCGCAAAGATGTAGGATCAATGGGACAAGATGCTCAAGAAAGGATGTGCTCAAAGATCAGGTACGAGCAGTTCAGCAGGCCCGCGAGGTAGCGGACAACTTAGTGCTCAGCTTAGGCACACGTGGCGTGTGCCTTCGACACCTAGCTTCTAGTCGGGTGTCCTTCGGAATCCTTCGCCCCCCCGCCCTTTTTTTTTTTGGTGGGGCGGAGATAAAGCTTCATCACCACGACGCGGAAACACCTTGCCGTAGGAGGAGTAGGTAACGTTCGAGCATGCTGGTGGGCCATGCATTGCGCAAGCTGCTGCCGTTGTTCTATCCAAGCACCATTTATATTAAGTGCAGTATACGGTCTGAAGTTCGGCACCTGCAACACGTGTGTTGCGAACACAAACAACGAAGGTGCCACGTTCTGCGCTTTTTTTTCTTGGGGACAATAATTGTATAGAAGTGGTCTTTCATGGCGATTAAGAGTCCAGTTATACGGCGGGATAGCACGGTGAGGTGAGACTTATGGTGAACAATACGTTCAAACCACCAGGTATATATTTTAAAACAAATGCGTTTATTTGAATGCACGGCCATGGGTATGCAGTTTGATTCGACAAACAGTCGCAAACCGCTGTAAAACATTAGAGTTCCATGGCATTTTTGTTTGCTTGGAAAGGGAAAGATTTGTCCGTTCTATATAGGCGTCAGCATGATGTTGTGTGGTACAGTAAGCGCACCAGGCCAACCGTTAGACGAGAAGTTTCGCTTCGTGCAAGCAAACGTAGAAATTGGCCAATGACCATGAGAAGTATATAACGTGATCTTCCTCTATAGAAAGGGCATCAGTTCCACGCATAGAGAGCGCTGAAATATCAGTTATGGCTATTAAAATAGCGCAGTTCGAAGTTAGCGTGCAGCCAGTGCGACCAGCTGCGTAATAATATAGCGTGCGTTTTCATCATCCGCCATTCGGACATCGATAAGCCGAAGAAATAACGGAGGTCATAAGAAGGCGCACAACCGCTCGGCTCTGGTGCTTAATTACTCAGTGCTATGGATGATCCATATCGCCATCTATAAACAGAATAAGAGACCACGTAATGAACAGAACCACTGAAAGAATATTTTCGCTGACGGACTGAAGAAAATTAAGGGGCCTCTTGAAAGACAATGACACAAGTTTCCATATCTGCTCTTGCAAGGTCATTTCGAGAGACCGCAGTTGTATCATGAGCACACTGGTAAGCTTTGCCAATGTATAGACGTATTACAGTGAGTAATACCACTGACATTATTTATAGCAATCCATTTGCGTCGTTGGCTATTTCGTTCATTGCACGCTTCCTACAGCATAAACACACGTGCTTCGCAAGAGTAATGCGTTCTATTCCAGTTCCGTTAACAACCAGATGAGACGCACTGAAGACGCAGGTAAACTGAACGACCATTACAACCTCACAGGTGGTGACGTACCTACATACTTTAAAGTCAATATCAGGATCTGTATCGTAGGTCTGGCAGCTTTGTATTCCTGCGGTAGGCTAAGCCATGTATCTTTGTCTCAATGAGATGGATTTCATCAAGATGATAAGTGTAAGTAGATTACGCTGATGGTATATGAGCACGGGGCAGTCATGTAGTCGTTTATTCAGAACTACGGGCACTGCAGTCGGCGATGTCAGCCATCCTTAATAACGACCGATTAACTAATGAACAGGTGCACATGAATCTTGAGAGACTGATAGCACTTTCTCTTCTTTTATTTCCTTAATTTTTTTTCCCTTAATCTCTTTTCCTTACTGCAGAGCTCAACGTGGCCTAACAAGTTTTTCGTTGCGGCCAGTTCAGTGAAGTACAGATCACAGTTCAGTCCACTGTGTTGTACGTGTAACGTTCCAGCCTCCCAAAAGATCCCGATTAGTTTCGTATGAATGCAGCAACTTAGAGTCGCGGCACTTTTTCACTACGTGGATAAGTAACAGCAGCGTGTTCCGTGCGGCGAAATCACTTCGCACAGTCTACAGTTTTGAATGAAAACTTGAGTAGCTTTGGTGAAAAAAATGCCAGCTTGGCAGTTTTTACCGTCGGTGTAAATATTTTTCTTTTTTTTTTCATGAATATACCTTGTCAGTTTATCAGCCTAGCCAACATTTACAGCTTCTGAGTGAAGTATACATCTGTTTCTTCTTATTTGTTTTGCAAAACTTCTTTGAATAAGACATTGAGCACCTTGGCTGACATAAAGACTTTCAATACCAAAACATTTGGAAATAACAGGCAATTTCCTCGCGGAACCTATTTATTATTCACGCAGGAAGCAACCTTTTCCCCAAAATTTATAAGGATACGGACAAAGAATATAGGTACCAAAGGTTTTCTATTGTGAAACAGTGATCAACCCGTTCGTGGGTCACGATGAAACACATTTTCACGGCAATATCAAAGTTAACACTAAAAATGATCGTGAAAACGTTTGCCGTTATGCAAAGAAGCACATAAAAAGTAGTGCAAGCTCAGCTGGGCTTGAAATGCTGTTACGGTCTGTTTTTAGTCATAAAATATCTGAAAATTGTTGTCCAAGTATTCTGGGTCCTGTTTTTTTTTGTGTGGCAAACTATGATAATTAGCATCACGTTGGCAGATAGCTCTCACTCCATAATTTTTAATGCGAATGCGTAAACAGTACGTTTTGCATAAATAGCAGTGTCAGCTTCGGTGTCGTTGCTCGCAAGCAAAAAATTGGTGTTGTGCGAGAAAAAAGAATTGAAGTAGATGAAAATAAAGAAGCAATGAAACGCTCGGGTCGAGTGGCTATTGAATACAGGACTTCTAAATGGCATGCAGGCATTCTACCACAGAGCTACGCCAGTGCTTCAAACTACTTCGGGAAAAAGCCCTATGCGAATGTGATGTAGTCCGAGAGGTCTCCTAAACGCATGTATTATTACATTTCAGGAGCGAAGAATACGTGAAAATGTCTAAATTACGCAACAAGCGGGTGCTTTAAAGGCCCGCCATTTTACAAAGCGCAGGAGCATATATAGTTAATCATTACTATCAACAACCGCGTCGACCGAACGTGCTGCTGCACCGGTTCCTTTACGGACTCATGGCGGTAATTTTATTCATGAAATAATTCAAAACGGCCTTGGAGTACGGTGCCCTCCGAAAACAGAAGTGAGGGTAGCGATCTATAGTAGGTGATGTGGATGAGGCCTGATAACGCTATCATGTTCTATTCAAAGGCGAAACTCAAGCGTGCTCCACGTTTTTTTTTTGCTTATCTCTAGGCTTGAAGTTTCTCTTTGCAAAAAGAAGCAATCCCCACTTGATAATGAAGGGCTGCTCAGAAGTATTCTTTAAATTTTGAACTCCAAGTAGACTCTTTCAATATTAATAATTGATGAGGTTTAACGTCCCAAAATGACGATATGATTACGAGAGACGTTGAAGTGAGGGACTCCGGAAATTACGACTACCTGAAATTTTCAAAGTGCACCTAAATGTAAGTGCATGGGCATAAAGCATTGTCACTTCCATCAAAAATGCAGCTGCCTCGACCAGGATTCGATCCCGTGACTTGCGAGTCAGCAGTCGAGCACCATCACCACTACACCTCTATGGCGGGTGTTGCGCTCTTTTTCAAGCCATACAAATGACAACAACAGTTGTCCCTGTCTTCAACATAAATGATACTTGCGTAGTGAAAAAGCATTTTCTTCCAGGGTTTTTCTACTTTCAGGGAAAATTTTTCGAAACGGCAGTAAGCAGAGGATTGCACTCGCATATCGAAAGCGGAATTCCTCCCCCTCCCCGCATGGGCTTATGCGAGACAGGTCATTAGAGAAACAAATATAGGCGTCTTTCTTGGTTGCAGCGAATCCGTTGTGTTTCACAGCTGTCAAGTGGGCACAGTTTATTTTGGTCTGACAAGAGCTTTTTTCAAGGTGTGTCATTACCTATTGCTTTTAGAAGTGCGAAATATGGCTTGTGAAATCGAAACCTACTTCTGTGATCCAGTAAACTTAAAACGTTTACTAAGACAAAGTTTACTAAAAAGTACAGTAAAAGTTTTCTCAGAAAATGTTTGAGCTATATTTACACTCACCCCGATTGGTTCCTACAAACCACAGTTCTCGTTGAAGTTTTAGGTTACGTTACCGAAAACCAGCAGATGTTTTACCAAGATGTATTTTGAATGTCTTTAGCAATGCTGCATAGATGGTGAAAAATTCCATATTACCTGTTAGTGCTGGGTTCAATTTTGTGTATACGAGTAAAGCTGGCGCAGAACATGTTTGCGGCGAATGGGTAATAGCTACCATCACTTGGTCGATTTTGTTATAAAAACCTGCTTTTATATCAGAATTTGAATACCATTTCCACATTTTACTTGATTTAAAGCCGGTGAAAGCGCCGGCTACTGGCCGATGCCGCGGTCGCAGTTACCTTTATGTTGAAGTAAGGGAAGGAGAAGGAAGACGACGTTGGCTGGTCATCTAACAACCGCCATTCACAGCTAACAATGTTTTGTATCAAGAAGCTCGTATACCCACCCTAGCTTGCAGATTTCGTATTTCAACAGTAAACACCTATTTAAAATTTTCTGAATCCACTTTAAGACGGCGACAATTTGTATTCTTTGCCGAGCCTGGTGTCTTTTTCAATGAGCATTGTTCCCGTGTATATAAACCCCAAGTGCTATTTGTTCAAACACTTCTAGATGCTTTAAATGTTAATATATTCGAGATCACACCATCTGTCAAACCAATCGGCCAAGTGCAAATAGAATTTGACGATATCTTCCCCATGAACGCTTAACACTTGCCCTATAAATATTTGATTGGTTTATTAGAACAACACCTGTCTCAATTAGGTACTAATACAGTAATTGCAACGGATGCATCTATGAGTGGCGAGAAGGCAGGTGTGGGTATTTTTTCTCTCTCATTATTCTGGTCATTTTCATTACGCCTCCCAGATTATACACCTGGAACGCGGTTTATTGGCGGTAGTAGTTGTTGCACAGCAGGTCTATTGATGCGGAAACCGGGCGGCAGGAACCGACGCAGGAAACACAACGCTCGGGCAACAGCTCGCGCTCGGCTCCTCTTGCTAAAGGCGTGACCCACTGCGGCACATATTCTTCTTCCTCTCTACAATACCCCGGCGACGAAGACGAGCCATCCTGGCAAGTCAAGGTGATGAGATTAGGAGTGGGTCGTGATATGGCTTGAGACGACTCACGTGGACAGTCTCACGGCCAAGGCATCGCCTGTCTTTAGATGGCGTGACCGGCTCGATCACGTATGTGACAGGAGATCGACGTTCGACGACGCGATAAGGACCGTGAAACTTGGGGGCAAACTTAGCGGACAGACCTGGGGAGTGGAAGGGCAGTCGAAGCCAGACAAGCGAGCCCACGGCAAAAGTCTCGACTTGCTGGTCGCGGTCGTGGCGGTCTTTTTCGAATGCTTGCTTGTCCGAGGTGAATGATTGGGCCAACTGACGACACTCTTCAGCGTGGTGCAAAATTTCAGAAAGAGGGCTGAACTCTGAGACGTCGGGACGATACGGCAAAATGGTGTCAAGGGTGGAGCATGGCTCACGCCCATATAGAAGAAAGAAAGGCGAGAAGCCTGTGGTTGACTGCGTCGCGGTGTTGTACGCATAGGTCACAAATGGGAGAATGACATCCCAGTTTGATTGGTCGGAATCGACATACATGGCGAGCATGTCTCCTAGCGTTCGGTTGAAGCGCTCAGTTAGACCGTTGGTCTGCGGGTGGTAGGCTGTAGAGGTGCGGTGCACCGTGCGGCATGCCTGAAGTAGTTGTTGTACAACTTCGGATAAAAAGACACGCCCTCGATCACTTAGTAGTTCACGTGGTGCCCCGTGACGCAGTACGAAGCGTCGCAAAATGAAATTGGCTACGTCACGTGCACCAGCCGTAGGTAGTGTAGCTGTTTCAGCATACCTCGTCAGATGGTCGACGGCGACAATGATCCATCGATTTCCAGTGGCAGTGTAAGAAAGGGGACCATATAGATCGATACCAACGCGGTCGAAAGGGTGCGCCGGACACGGTAGAGGCTGTAATAATCCGGGTGAATGGGCAGCTGTCTTTCGTCGTTGGCATAATGAACAAGACCGAATGTATTTTCGTACAAAAGTGTACATACCACGCCAGTAGTAACACTGGCAGATCCGCTGATATGTTTTTAACACACCAGCGTGAGCATGTTGTGGGTCAGCATGAAAATACGCACAGACATCAGATCGCATGTGGCGTGGTATAACCAAGAGCCATTTACGACCATCCGCGTGGTAGTTTCTGCGGTATAGTTGCGCGTCCCGTATCGCGAAATGTGTGGCTTGGCGGCGAAGAGCGCGTGCGTACGCAGACGTTGAAGAGTCGGAAAGAATGTTAAGGAGAGATGTTATCCATGGGTCTTTCCACTGTTCAGACGACATGCTTGTGACGGAAATGGGAGCGATGGAGAAGTTGGTGTCCGAATGCAGGTCTGCGGTGGATCTCACTGGTGATCGTGAGAGGGCGTCCGCATCAGAGTGTTTTCGTCCTGAGCGGTAGACGACACGAATGTCGTATTCTTGTAGTCGAAGAGCCCAACGTCCAAGGCGACCTGAAGGATCTTTTAGCGACGCCAACCAACAAAGTGCGTGGTGATCGGTCACAACGTCGAAACTCTGTCCGTACAAGTAAGGACGAAACTTGCTTAACGCCCAAACGATTGCGAGGCATTCTTTTTCAATTACGGAGTAGTTCATCTCCGCTTTCGTGAGTGCGCGGCTTGCGTATGCGACGACGTACTCTGGAATACCGGGCTTTCGTTGCGCGAGTACTGCTCCCAGACCAACGCCACTGGCATCTGTGTGCACTTCAGTGGGGGCACTTGGGTCGTAATGGCGTAGAATCGGTGGGGACGTAAGTAGGCGGCGCAGTGTAAGGAAAGCTTCGTCACATGCCGGGGTCCAGTTAGAAAGATTAGCTGGACCGTTCAATAGTTGCGTAAGTGGGGCTATTATTGTTCCAAAGTTGTGGACGAAACGACGAAAATACGAGCACAAGCCGATGAAGCTCCTAAGTTCTTTGAGTGAAGTCGGCTTCGGAAAGTCTGCTACGGCTCGAAGTTTTTCTGGGTCGGGGCAAATTTCATCCTTTGTCACAACGTGACCAAGTATCGTAAGTTGGCGAGCCCCAAAGCGGCACTTCTTTAGGTTAAGCTGGAGGTTTGCCTTGGTAAGACACTGAAGAATGGTGCGCAGACGGTCGACGTGGGTAGGGAAATCAGGAGAAAATACAATAACATCATCGAGGTAACATAAGCATATCTGCCATTTAAGGCCGCGTAAAATGCTGTCCATCATTCGCTCAAACGTTGCAGGTGCATTGCACAGACCGAATGGCATAACCATGAATTCGTATAGGCCATCCGGCGTAACGAATGCTGTTTTGGGACGGTCACACTCTGCCATCGGAACCTGCCAGTAACCTGAACGTAAGTCCAGCGAAGAAAAGAATTTGGCACCTTGTAGGCAATTGATAGCGTCGTCGATGCGGGGAAGAGGGTATACATCTTTCCGGGTAATTTTGTTCAGTCGCCGGTAGTCGACACAAAATCTAATCGAACCGTCTTTTTTCTTCACTAGCACCACAGGTGAAGACCAGGGGCTAGAAGATGGTTTGATGACACCGCGCTGAAGCATGTTATCCACCTGTTCTGCAATTACACTTCGTTCCTTGGGTGATACGCGGTAGGGGCGTTGCCGCAAAGGAGGGTGCGTTCCAGTGTAGATTGTGTGAGCGACGGTGTTAGTTTGACTCAGTGCCTTTTGAGGAAGGTCAAATGAATCTCGGAATTCATGGAGAAGGGTCATTAGCTGGTCCCGTTGATCCGGAGGAAGCTTGCTGTCGATGGAACGATTGAACATATCCGAGGAGCAGTCATCCCGCGTGAAAAGAGGAGTAACGACGTTCAGTTGAAGTTGCTGGCCAGGGTCGTGGGACTCAATAGGCACAATAACGTTGTCATCAACAGGGTGAACATAGCCCAGTGTTTCGTTAGCTCTTAAGGTGAGACGGCATGAGCTAGGATTGCAAACGACAATTCCGGAAGTATCCTGGTGAGGTGGCAGAACGGCGTATGACAGAGACGTACCATGGCGGCGACTGAAAACGTCAGATGGCGAGAACACAACGCTAGAGCCGGATAATTCAGTGCGATTGACGGGGACAATGATGGCACTAAGAGGAGGAACATCGACGTTGGAAGCAACAAGAAGCTTGCCCAAGTGAGTGTGCTCATTGTCGGTAGATGGCGCATCTGAAAACACAGATAATTCCACCTGCGCGCGAGCGCAGTCAATTACGGCGTGGTGGCGTGACAAAAAATCCCATCCAAGTATCACGTCGTGGGCACAAGTGGTCAACACGAGAAACTCGATGTGGTACAGGATGTCCTGAATGTTTACTCTCGCCGTACATGCTCCGACTGGTCGAAGTGGTTGCGCACTCGCGGTATTCAGCAAAACGTCAAAAGGCGGCGTCGTTACTTTTCGTATCGAACGGCAGAGTTTCTGACTCATCACAGATACGGCGGCACCCGTATCAACAAGCGCAAGAGTTCGTAGACCTTCAACAAACACTTCCAGAACGTTTGTGGGGGACGGGCGAGGACTTGTACAATGCGACGATTTCGCAGCTCGTGCCTCCGGAGCTGCGGCAGTCAGTTTTCCGTCTCTACAGGCTTCGGTCGGCGACGTAGAGGGGACGGAGAACGGTAGCGGCGTGGTGAGGATGAGCGACGGGGGCCGAATGATCGGTAGTCGGCAGCAGGGCGGTGGTCTAGTTCGGTTGGTGACGGGTCGCGTTCCACTGATTCTCGGTCGCATTGACGTGGCAGTTCTCGTTGCGCGTTGTACGGGGCCGGTAAAGAGTAGTCAGGGTACCTCGGAGGTGCAGCCGGACCCGTTGCGAAGCGCCGGCGACAGAAGCGCGTCACGTGACCTTGATATCCGCATGCGTAACAGATCGGGCGATTGTCAACTGTGCGCCAAGGGTTTCCGTTATAGCGCTGTTGTGTTGCTGGAAATGGCGTCGTTGATACTCGTACAGGCTGGGGAGTCGGCCCAAGCGGAGGTCGTGGTGGAGTAGCAGCAACAGCAGCATAAGTCAATGGCGCGGTGACGGGTGCTGTCTGAGAGACGGACGGCAATGCCTCAGAGACCTGCGCCTGTATTACCTGCCTGATGGCGGGCGCGAGACGCTCAGAAGAGGGTTCCGTTGCCGGTAGATACGACAGGCACGAAAGTTGTCGGGCCACCTGCTCGCGCACATATCGTTTGATTTCGGACATTATTGCGCTGTGGTCTCCACCCAGGCTCAATGCCGCGAGAGTTTCATCGGTAGCCGCTGGACGCCGTGTCATGACTCGTTGTTTGCGCAACTCCTCGAAGCTCTGGCAAAGAGTGGCGAGTTCGGACACGGTACGTGGGCCCTTGGCCAGCAGCATCTGGAAGGCGTCGTTGTCTATCCCCTTCAAAATATGTTTGATCTTGTCTGCCTCAATCATTGAAGGCTCAAGGCGCTTGCACAAGTCGAGCACATCCTCGATGTAGCTTGTGAAGCCTTCTCCTTGAAGCTGTGCGCGTCCCCGTAGGCGCTGTTCGGCACGGAGCTTGCGTACCTCGGGGCGACCGAACACATCGGTAATGCGTAGCTTAAAGGCACCCCAAGTGGCAAATTCCGACTGGTGGTTGTTAAACCAGAGACTCGCCACCTCTTTCAGATAGAAGGGTACATATTGCAGCTTCGAAGGGTCGTCCCACTTGTTGCTTGCGCCTACCTTTTCAAATGTCGACAGCCAATCTTTTACGTCTTGCTCATCAGTACCGTCGAAAAAAGGTGGATCGCGCACGCGTAGCGCAGTAGGAACGATGACCATCGGAGGCTGGGTCGTACCTTGCTGGATGGTGTCTTCAGCCATGTCTGAGATGGCAGGTAGTTTCCTGTTGCGGAGTTCCAGGTTGAGTTACCCAGCACCTCCACCACTCTGGAACGGGGTTTATTGGCGGTAGTAGTTGTTGCACAGCAGGTCTATTGATGCGGAAACCGGGCGGCAGGAACCGACGCAGGAAACACAACGCTCGGGCAACAGCTCGCGCTCGGCTCCTCTTGCTAAAGGCGTGACCCACTGCGGCACATATTCTTCTTCCTCTCTACACATCAATATTTGAAGCGGAATTAATGGCCGTTATACTAGCTATTCGTAAACTTCCTGCGACTGATTCGACAGCTGTGATAATGACTGACTCGTATTCCGTGTGTTCATTCTTATCATCGTCATCGACAGCAGTACTAGAGACTTTTAAATCATTAATCCCAGCAAACATTCGTCTAGTGCGAATGATATGGGTGCCAGGCCATCGTAGTATATTAATAAACGAGATGGCTGACAAACTTGCGCGAACATCTCTTGATCTTCCGATTGTGCCAATCATGCCTCCTACAGCCTATGTAACAGCAGCGAGGTTTAGAAAACTTTCCCTTCTTGAAGACTCATCAAAAACCATGATACCGAATCCAGATTTCTCGCACCTGCACTTCACATGGAATAATAAATGGTGTCCCACGCGTAAATTGGAAGTCTTGGTAACAAAATTACGTTGCCGTGTACCACCCCTTAATTTCTACTTAAACAGGTCTGGTCTGGTGCCATTCCCTCTGTGCTCAAGCTGTAACGAACCTGAACATATCGACCATTTTCTTATCACATGTCACCGATTCAAAAATCAAAGAAAAAAACTGCTTTGAAATTTTATTCAGAAAATTAGGAATATCACTTAATACTCCCAATATTTTGTCTTTTTGGGGCCACTTCATTGGGACACAGCGACAGGAACATCTGCGGGGCTCTCTGCGAATTCATATATAACACAAGAAGATTACCTTGCTCAGTCAGCGATCAGCTCTCGAATTTTACTAGTCACACTACCACTTAATATTTAGCTGATACACTGCAATGATTCAACTTTCAGGAGAATTTCATATAACGATTCCACCACAGATATTCAACAATTCTATTATTTCTCCCCCCCCTTGTTTTCTTTTTTTTTCTGACATTGCGCAAAATTAAATTCACAGTCAAAACACAGTAATCATATTCCCCTAATCTAGAAAATCTATAGGTATTTACTTGCATTAACTACCGGCTTCTTGGCCAATCCCCCTTAGTGGGTGAGAGCCACAAAAGAAAGGAACAAGCAAGCAAGCAAACCGCCATATCATTTTCCCTGATGAAATACTTCTCACTTTAAATGCCCGTGAAATATATTCGCAACGATACATGTCATGTTTGTGCTGTCGTATATGCTATAAGGAAACGTCACCAAGGCGCTTATGCTGTTGACAGGCGCGAAGAAGAATGAAATGCGGGGACCAATTTACATCATCCGTGTAATGTTCATAATTAACAATTATATAATAAAATGTGTAGCAGCAGTGTGGGTCGCCTCATGCTCAGAAAACACCATGAAATATTGTAGACTGACGACGTCTAACTACTTGACGAATATTACACCAAATAACAAGCTCCTTTTTTTCTTGGAAGTGACTGAACATCGGGCACGTGTGTAGGCCATAGAATATGAACTTTTATGCCCCCCCCCATCTTTCGATCTAAAAATCGTGTGTGGAACTATCACAGTCACCATAACATACGCCGCGAATCAGAACATACACCAAGACAATAAGACAATGAGAGGACGAGCCACTGGCTCTGTCTTCGTGTTCTGTTTTTGTGTGTTTTGAAATTTGTGGCAATATAATGTCTAACTAAATACGAACTAGGCCATCAAAGAGTCTTGTTAAAGCATAATCTGTAGCGGGTGTTTAATTATTACTTATCGCCTATAATTACTTATAATAGTATTTGCGTTTCAACGTAGCTCGTAATATGTCCTGTATAAAAAGAGTCCCATGCTGACTAATTTCTTGATCTTTGCGATACTCCCCAAGGCAGCCATGTTTTGTGTCATTGAGCATACCGTATCTGTAACTTTCCCTAACTATAGGGGACGCCACCACGATTTCAATATGGATGGCGATCTGTGATCGCTTGCACAGTCGCAATCTTTTTTTAGAGTGAACACGAGAGCACGTGGCCTTTGGAGTTCCCAGCGCTGTTATTCTGCGGCAGCGAGAAGCATCGCTCATGCACAGTGAAACTGTGCTTCAGAAACTCTACCATCGCACGCATCACATCAGGTGAGCTAGCGCGTTTAGTCTGCTGCACGCGCACGGCTGTAGAAAAGACGCGTACTTCAACATGGCAAGATTGTTGAACTTCCAATTATGCTCTACCCGATTGACGAATAAACTTTGAAGTACGTTACGTTTTCAAGATCATAGTTGATTTGTCACTGGGTGCCAAGCTGGGCGCTTTTTCCAACGCAAATTTTGTGTTCCAGCATGACCTGGTGCTGGTGCACACTGCGAAAGTTATTATGAATGAGTATTCATAAAATTGCCAGATCGTGGTACTTTCCTGGCAACCATGAGTATTTGTGAAATTATGGGGAATATACATTAAGAACTATAGACCCTCTCCCCGCAGGGAACCCTGATGGGATGCGAAGCAGCAGCGGTGCGCACGGCGTTGACCCCGTTGAAACAGGCGTCCACGCGGGTGCTGCAGAAACTGTTTGAAGCGAAACTCGATGTAGCCTTTACTCGAGTAAACGTTTGTTTGAAACGCAAAGACACGGCAGGTGGGATGCGTTGAAGACGCTTGCTCTCGGCCTCCTTGGCTCGCGTCTCGTCGGTGTTGCTGTCGCCATTCGCAAACGCGGTTACCTTCGCTAACCATCGCAACGCCGGCGACAGCCGGGAAAGGTATGCGCACACTAGCGGGAAGCATGCCGCGATGGCGTCCCGGCCGTCGGCGTGACTGCGCCGCAAGCAGCGGCGCGCTCTCCACGTTGTCGGTGCCGCGTGATTCTCGAGGCTCACGCTGCGCGCGCACTCGCCGGCTCGCGGATTCTTTAGATAGAGAAAGGTGGCGTGGGTTAGGTGATGGCCACGTGAGAAGTGGGTTCGAGCGTTGAGAGCGGTGGAGAGGTTGAAGCAAGTGAGAGCTGACACGTGGCGAGCACACGGCAGGCGGAGGAGGAAGACGTCACCGCGCACTGCAAGGATGGCGTGAGCTACTTGGCACCGCCCCAACACCTGCGTCGAGGCGAGCGCTGCTGACGGAGGAACAGCGTTACAAAGACTAGTCAAAAAGCTGCTTCGCATCTAAAAGAACGTATGGTGCGACACCCTGCTCACGCGATGGCTGTGGACGAACTCTAGGTTCGCCATGTGTGGCAGATTCTTCGAGGGCGTCATTACTTTGTGCCAGCCCTCTACCGCTCACTCATGGGGATGTGGTTATAAGAGAGAAAAGAAGAGAAAAGTGAGACCCGTAACTGTCTGCATCAGGGTGCGACACCTCAACAGTACCTCAGAAGGGATGGGGGTGAGGAGGGATTAAAAGGATAGGACTAAAGGTGTAGAGAGAGAGAGAGAGGGTTGCGCAAGGACAGCGAGCGACGAAATATGAGGAATAGGAGATATAGGAAAGATAGAAACTTGGTCACAGGAGTCCGAGGACAGGGCACCACTTGCGAGAGCTTTTGTCAGCGTCAGGAGATGACGTATGGCCAGCCTGGTCGGCCAGGACTACGCTGGCGTCGGAGATCGCGGGGGCACAACTGGTCGGCAAGAAATCCGTTTGCTACATTCCATAATGGCAGCAGTGTTCTTGTTGTTCAAAGAAGTACATAAAAAATACCAATGTATCATCAAGCAACACAACTCCACATAACTAATACAAATTCCGTAAAAGTACCAGTCTTTCGCGGAACGTGTACCAGCTAAGAGTTTAGGTATTTCAGCTCATTTGCCTGCTTATTGTACGACGAGAATGCAGAAAAAAGGCCCCGCTGTGGTAGGTCTAGCGGCTAAGGTACTCGGCTGCTAAGCCGCTGGATGCGGGATCAAATCCCAGCTGCGGCGGCTGCATTTTTGATGGAGGAGAAACTGTTGTAGGCCCGTGTGCTGAGATGTCGGTGCACGTTAGGTGGTCGACATTTCCGGATTCTTTCACTACGGCATCTCTCGTTATCATATGGTGGTTTTGGGATGTTAAACCCCACATATCAATGAACGCAGGAAAATGATTTGATTGATTTGTGGGGTTTAACGTCCCAAAACCACTATACGATTATGAGAGACGCCATAGTGGAGGACTCCGAAAATTTTGACCACCTGGGGTTCTTTAACGTGCACCCGAATCTGAGCACACGGGCCTACGACATTTCCGCCTCCATCGGAAATGCAGCCGCCGCAGCCGGGATTTGAACCCGCGACCTGCGGGTCAGCAGCCGAGTACCTTAGCCACTAGACCACCGCGGCGGGGCCACCGCAGGAAAAAAAAGAAAAGGATGAAAACCAAGTGGCATGGCAGGCATAGGAAACACGCCGTGTGAAAATAAAGACACCAAATTTAAGTTTCCATCATGACACAATAACCAAGGATGCCGAAAATAAGCCACCAGATGACACATGAGCACGGCGATGACGTGATGCGTGCTAAGGGAGGCGGTCCTCCTCACACATTTGCGCAAATACTGTGACGTATTGCCTAGCGGTGCGATTATTACCGAAGGCAACACGCTTCCTGTGTTCACTCTCAAAAAGATTGCGACTGTAAACACATAGATATCGCCACCTGCGTTGTTGTCACTGGTTGTTGCCATTCGCCTGCTTGCATCATTTTCGGTAAAAATAAACGTCCTCACCAGGAAGAAGCCTATGCTTGAAGGCATAAAGGCAAACTTAGATGCTACGACGGCATGCTCTGCCACATAGAATGCGAAGAAGTGCTCAATGGTGAGTAGCTTTGATGCTGAGCTCTAAAAGGTATTATAGCGACCTCAAGCTTTATTCAAGGCGCGTGTATTGAGACAGAAAAAACATGTAAGAAGCGATGTCCAGGAAGCACGATTTGAATTTCATGTCTAGGAAACGATAAAGAGAAGTGTGTGTGATTTTCTGTTCACCAGTTCTGTTGGCCATGGCAATAAACTTGGACGCAAAGCACAAGGCAGGCAGTTTTTTGGCGCCGCGCATGCTTATACGTAGCCTGTCTCAAAATTCAGATGTCGCTCGTGCTGTTCCGAGCACGATGCTTTGTCATTTTACACGTGTGTGTTGACCACTGCATTTTCTACTGTTTACTGAAAGACAAAGGTACAACAATGTATGTTCTGGCAGGCAAAAAATTCTTCCAAATACACTTGGCCAATTCGCGAGAAACCACGACAGATAATGGTGATGAAACACAGCTCGCATGTTTTCGCCAAGAAAGTACTCATTCTTACACCATACCTGTTTCTGGCGGTTGTCGTGGGACGGCGTCACTGTAGCGAATTGTTGCGGATAGGCCATGGGCCTGGCTAATGCGTAGCCAAAAGATGATAAGAACGTAAACTCGCATGTTGTCGTATTTGAGAAGTGCAATGTTCTCGGTACCTTTTGGAAACATTGTGGCAGATTTTCACCATGCGTATATCTATACTAAACTGAAATATTGCGGTGAATAAACTTAGCTGGTAAAAATTTCTGGAGCAGTCCACTATAGCATCTATCATAAGAATATGAAGGTTTTGGGACGACAAACACAAGAAATTATTAATAAACTGAAAAATAAACTTTATGCTCTAGAAAATCTCTTCAGTTTACTCAGAAACAAAAGGTGGCAGTTTGGACTAGATGTCACTCCACACTAAGCGACGGGTTCAGGTCATTGTCCCTGTCGGCTGAAGAACTTGTAGGCTATTTTTCCAGCGTGATCTTGACGGTACTTCTGCGGGCCAGAAGCCTGCTCTTTTTGTTACGAGTTGAAGTGAACCCACGCATGAAAAAAGGACAATCGGACAGCTTCACTCTAGTGGTGCTAAGCCTGAGAAAAGTGCGGAGCTGGGCAGCCTCATTTGTTTCTTGTCGGTTTCCCCCGTCTCCCCTTCTCTCTTTTTCTTTTTTTCATTTTTCTGTTTTTTCTCCCTACGTCTATTTTTCTCCACTCTTTATCTTTTCTTTCTTTTGCTCTTTTTATTTTTCTTAATATTTATTTCCTTTCTTTCTCTTTCTATTTATACTTCTCGCTTGCTGAGCAGTGCTGGCCTGTGAGGCCGGGTGGCAAACAGTCCCTACAGGAGGTCAATTCACGCGCGAACTGCAAGATATCTTAAGTCCTCGTGTGTACTTGTGGGTGTGTAGTCCCACTGTATCCTACCCCGTGCTCCCTGTCCTCTACTACTCTTTCATACACTGAAAAGCGCCGTTCTGCTGTCAGAGCTATAGAGAGTATTCACCAGTAGTCAAGTTCCTTTTACTCCCCTCATTTTTAACATATTTCCTCAAATAATGAAGCATTTGCCGCTACTTCTGTGTCTTTGTTTAGGGTGTTCTGTCTGGTTTTTCGCGTATGAGTCTACCCTTCTGTGGAAGCCTTGAAGTGTTCGAAGCTGGAACTGTTAGAAGCTGGACAACTCCTGAATGTTACCGTTGTGCCTTAGCAGGAAGCTAACGACAGTGTTCCCGTTCCCTAAGGCCCATCGATTCCACACTGTATATGGCGGATCCTTGAATTCAGCCAGAAGTTTGCGGCGGACTCCAAAAAGCCAAATACGGAACTTCTTTATGTTGTACACCGGGTTTCAGAGTGGGTTTCCGAAGATGAGACAACAAGGCTGAATTCTGAAGGATTGGACATCCGGCCTCAAAGTAAGCCTCTCTTCAGTGGTCCTACATTGAAGCGTGCTTTGTCCTATTTGCGTGATCATTATCTTGGTGTTCCTCACGCACATATAGGAACGTGGCTTTGCTCGGTGTTTACACGATATACTTTTTGGAAAACGCTGAGAAAGCTGTAGCAGCTGCTTTAGGGGCGAAGCTCCTTAGCGCGTGGATGGGTCCATCTCCCGTCGTTGTCGTACGTAGCCACCGGGATGCGAGATGGGAGATGGCGGTACTTAGAGTGTTCACGAGATGGATCCACGGACGGACACATGGACGGATGGACAGACAGACTAGCAGACGGACGAATGGATGGATGGACGCGCGGAGTGGGTATGTGCCAAGGGGGATGGGAGATGTGAGATGGCCAAACTTAAAGTGTTCACTATATGGACGCACGCATGGACGGATGGATGGACAGACTAGAAGACGAACGAATGGACGCGTGGATGTACGGACGGAATGACGCACGGACAGACGTACAGACGCATGGATGGACGCACGGATGGTTGCGCGGACGGACGGAAGCAAGAACGAATGGACGGACGGAAGTACGGACAGGCTGATGGACGATTCGCCCCACTGATCATCATTCACTCCGTAAATATGCTGGATTTATTTTATGAGAGTAGGGCTGTGCCCTTGCCGAAGGTTAAAGCCCGTTTACTAAAACTTTGTAAGAACATCGGTCTTGAAGCTTTGCAGTAAAGTATTCAAAAATGTTTCTGCAATTCATGAAACGTGTTACTTAGTGCCAAAACACAGAAGGTATTCTTTTCAGGGCCATCATTTCTGAAAGGCGCACGTGGCTAAACCAAGCTGCGTCCTATCTAAATGACGTGCTCAGACGGCTGAATATAAAAAATATTCTTTTTCGCAAGAAATACCAGCAAAAAATTACACTTTATAATGATTCATAAAAAGGTGGCCTGCAAAGCTTTTTCAGTTGATGTGACAGATTTATATTATTCCTCACCGTATGATGGCCTGTTACGATGCGTATGAAAATGCATTGATGAGATGATGCCGGTGTTCTTTTCATGCCTTGTCTTTTTTCTGGAAGTGCTTCAGTTTTACCTTAGTTTCACCCTTCATTGAATACAATAATCATCCTCATTTATAAAAGAAAGCAGTTGCCATTGATCCTGCCTGGCTCCTGTTATAAGGGAAATGCGCAATTTCTTGCAAATTTCGCAAGGCAATCCGCCTGTAACCTACAACAACCTCCTTCTGTGTAATATTACGATGTAGTTGTTTTTTTTTGTCGATAAATAAATGATCATGATCCTACTTCTAATCCTGTTTTAAATTACCTGTCTTTAGGGAAGTTTGATCATGCCTTGTCCCTACGTCTAGCGTCACTATATAAAACCCACATGCAAATATTCAGATATCCGGATAATTTTATTGTGTTCGTAGATGGCCTTTTAGAGATTTTCTAATATTAGGGCAATGACATCGTATTGAATATACGTAATTATTTTACACTGCTTGTTTTAACTGTCGATACGCCTGTTGACAGCACCGTAACGTTTTTCTTTCTTTGCAGGCCTGGGAACCTGTTGGTGTTACACACCCAAAGCTAATAAGGCGCTTTTACCATTTCATTCCTGCCGTTCTAAAGTGAGAAAACCTGATATCACAAAGCAGTGTTTTAATAATACACTCTACAAGACATGTTACCACCTGATGCAAAACAGTTTTAATGAACAAGTACTCTGACTGTTGAATTCCGGTGATTGTACTGATGCGTTAGCATAACTGGCTGAATGTGTGCTGCGGCGCCTAAAAGCTAGTTTTGACGTGCCTAGAGCACCTCATAATTCCTCATTTTGAGAAACGTATTATAACCATAATTCAGTATATCGACTGAACTTTGTGCAACCGGAAGAATATAACGACTCGGGATAACGTACGAGTTGTGTTTTTAACGAAACTGTTAAGTGTATCTAAAAAAAAGTAAAGTAACGGAGATGAATACTGACTGCGATAAGAATCACAAAAGGAAGTTTGTTGTGGGCAAATAAGGCGTTGCCTATTGTATTCTTTTATTCTGCCAGCGTTCTTAAATCGAAAAAAACTGAAGGTGCATGTACGATCATCTGCTCGAGCACCCTTATAAATGTATTAAGATGCCTGCACATAGTTTTCTGGCCAATAATTTCCAATATTGCGCGTGTGGTGTGTTGGTTGACAGAACTGTCATAGTTTGAAATAACAACAGTGAAGTCGCCGGATCGATAACGGAAAGTGAAAAAATTGACCACTGGTGTAGACTTTCCTCACGCTGCCCGACAAAGAAATCAGTTTTTGAGCAAACCATAAAACTTGTTCCACTTCTCCTATTTCGTTGAAGTGTTTTATTTTTGCGCTGATTCGCCCAGTTTTTCACGGCGAAAGCTGTTATGAGATCAAAACTCGGGTCACGCGCTGCCGTAGTTGTCCGCGGCCGCCACCACTTGTCTGTAGCTGTATACATCGCACAAAATTATCTGGCCACCAGCCCAGTATTCTACCAGTGAGCCACGCTGATTGACACTTGTTTGCGAACTTGCCTTATGCAGTCTTGATGTCGGAAAAAAAATCGCGTTATTATGACTTTTAAAGCGTTTTAAAACAGCGAACCACCAGTCTTCACACATTGCTAATGACGGGACGAACAACCAGTCGTCACAGAATGTGAATTGCGTAACGAGTGGCTCGTCCAATGCTCCAACCCATTACAAAAGCTTGTTATTGTTAGCCTCTTAACTATGGCGCATACTCGCTTCAGCCATAACTCCTCATTGTCGTCAGCCACTGCATGAACTATTGGTACAAAATTCCTTGCAAGTGTTTAGCGGACACTACGCTTCTCAGAAGAATGACAAAAAATAGCATAGTGAATGCCGGCCTACCACACCAAAACGTGTATATAAGTGCCATGGAGGCTATCAAGCAACTGTGCTTGCAGCAGTTACCCAATGAGTGTTTAGAAAAGGCTTTGAAAGGCCGCTCTTCTAGCTTTCGCTGTGACTGTGCTGCGCCTTCCACGCAGGTCTGGCGTTTTATTTTCGGTTCTTTGATGTTTCAA
Source organism: Rhipicephalus microplus (assembly GCF_043290135.1). Lineage (NCBI taxonomy): Eukaryota > Metazoa > Arthropoda > Arachnida > Ixodida > Ixodidae > Rhipicephalus > Rhipicephalus microplus. The sequence continues at coordinate 326,053,325 of NC_134710.1, read as the reverse complement.
TATCGCATGATCTTGTGACGTGTATGGGAAACACTTTTGCTTGATGCGATTAAGTATACACACCATTGTTGTGAGTAGTATTCATGCGTCGCAGTGTCTTTTATTTGTGGCCGTCGTCTTCACCAGCGTTAAGACACAGCGTTTTCAAAGGGCCTTAACGGGTCTATATTCGCTATACGCTTGAACACGCCATCTCCGAGCGATGATTGAGCTGTAGCACCATATATGGCAGCTGCCTTCTTTGCTTCGATCGAAAATCACCACCCACTGAAGAGGTCACGAGTTCTAGGCTCGTCCGGACGCTCAAAAATGATGACGAAACATTTCCATTATGTTTCCCTTACTTTATTTACTTTTGTCAATATGCGTGTTAGTAAAAAGTCCTGAATGTCGATATCGAATGCTTCTCCTATTTATTCTTGGTGGCCTAAACACCACGTACCTATACACAAGGTCGTAACAACAAGTACCGTATTTACAATGAATTATTTTCATGTTATTCTACTCTTTCTTCATCCCCACTTGCGATTACGTAAACATAGCATCCTCTCATGCAATAACCTGTGACGGAAGGCACAAGATGCAACAAAACAAATGAAATGCTCTTACATATTACGGCTCTAATACTCCGCCTTACTGGTGTTTGCATTCTGGGTCTGACAAACATAAACGGCAATTGCAGCTGTTAGACACCGGAAAAATTCCGTCGGATCGAAGACATCATGAGAGAATATTCCGTGGGACACAGTCAGTGAGTACCTCCTTATTGCCTCACTTTGAACGTAGTTTTATCATAGGTGCTTCGGCGTCTTTGTGTAATTCGAATAGTTCGCTTATCGTGCGCTCTCCAGGCGAGCTGAGTACACTGCCGTCTAAAGCTCATTGTCCGACGTAACACCGTCATTCACGTTGTAGCACAGATGACACTTTTATGGAAACGAACTTCGAAGCAGCGTTCTTTGGCGTATCCGCGCGGAAACAAGTGATACTATATATAGCTTACTGTGTCATATGTGTGCATATTTAAGCCTCTGTAGGCTATATTATAATTCTAAACCTATAAGAAACAATATTTCTTATAAATTGTGTCATAAAGTTTACAATGTGCGTGCTATGTAAAGAAGACGACCCCAAAACACGAAAGCGCCCAGGCTCTGATAGATAGATAGATAGATAGATAGATAGATAGATAGATAGATAGATAGATAGATAGATAGATAGATAGATAGATAGATAGATAGATAGATAGATAGATAGATAGATAGATAGATAGATAGATAGATAGATAGATAGATAGATAGATAGATAGGCAGGCACGCAGGCAGGCAGGCAGCCACTCGTAGAAAGCAGCCAGGCACTAATGTACTGAGCAGTAGGATACTAGACGAAACCAAGCGCATTTAATCTCGGCTCTCTGAGTAATTTTTTACCAAAGAAAACGCTGGTTCATTAGAAGCGAGGCTTCGGTGTTCTGGCATTCTTCGGAATTTGAAATTCAACAAGGCTCTTTTTCGCTTGCGCAGCTGTGACTTGCACATTGTTATTGGGCAGGTGTTATTGTACATCCGAAGTCGCTCTTGTATTTGATGTCTCGTTCTGTTTCTGAAGTGCAGTCCCTTGAATATAGGTATTTAAGCTCAGTGAAGGGGACGAAAATGCACAATTTTTGGTAGCGCCTGTCCAGTGTCTGCTATTTTCAGTATTCATGAATAGATAACTAGCCCAATATAATGGTATATAAATATATATATATATATATATATATATATATATATATATATATATATATATATATATATATATATATATATAATATTGGGATCTAACAGAAAGTAATGCCAAGGAATGTATAGGGGAAGTTATTAGAACAAATAGAATGTAAATAAGAAAGAAAAGTGGTTGAAAAATAAACAGCCGTGAGCAGAAATCTAACCTACGACCTTCGAGTAACGTGTTCGATTCTCTAACCACTGATCTATCACAGCTGCTTTCCCTCCATCTACTTTTTTGGGTTTATAAGTACATTTAGAAGTAGGAGTGCCAGTGAGCGCCATCTATAAGCCAAGCGGCGAGTGTGAAACATCCTTTTATGCGCATGTGTGGCGTCACGTAGCGCGTGAACTTAATACGAGCGGGCAGCTGACCAATGGTAGCTCGTATACAACCTAATGGCACCAAGTCTGCTAGTACGAGACCCTCGTTAATGAATAAGGGAAAGAAGCTGCCCACTCGTAATAAGTTCACGTGCTACATGACGCCACACATGCGCATAAAAGGATGTTTCACACTCGCCACTTAACTTATAGATGGCACTGACTGACAAACCTACTTCTTAATTTACATATAAACCCAAAAAAGTGGATGGAGGGGTGCCGCTGTGATAGCTCAGTGGTTACAGCATCGACGCTTTATTCGAAGGTCGTAGGTTGAATTCCTGCTCACAGCTGGTTATTTTTTCAATCACTTTTTTCTTATTTACATTCCATTTATTCTAATAGCTTCCCCTATACATTCCTTGGCATTACCGTCTGTTAGATCTCATTAATAAAACTTGTTGTTGGGCTAGTTGGTTATACATCATATACTTAGAAATTTGGCGCAACCTCGACTCACGCAAACACTCACACAAGCACACACACTTACACACAGAGCGCTGCGTGTCGTGTGTGTTGCTCTGGTGTAAGTGTGTGTGCTTGTGTGAGTGTTTGCGTGAGTCGAGGTTGCGCCAAATTTCTAAGTATAGATCTCATTAATATTCAGTCAAAACACGAAAACACAAGCCCTTAGGTATACACCTCTTTCCCTTATATATATATATATATACAAGAAAGTGGAGGACGGGCAAAACGAAAACTTTTTATTTTTCCTACGTTTCAGCCAGTGACCGGCCTTCATCAGGCCGGTCCCTGGCCTAATGAAGGCAGAGATGATAAAGATATATATATATATATATATATATATATATATATATATATATATATTATATATATATATTATATATATATATATTATATATATATATATTTATTTATTTATTTATTTAGGATGAAAGTCACCGTAATGAAAGGCTGCTGAAATTTCGACCACGAGGGGTACTTCAATGGGAACTGACATCGCGTAGTACCCGAACCTCTACCGCTTCGCCTCCTCAGAAATTTGACACCACATCAGGGAGCAAACTGGCGACCTACGGGCCAGCAGTCGAGCACTGTATGCACTAGACCACCGTGGTGGGTTGTCAACTGCTCCAATAAATATACTGTAGGAAGGAGCTTTGGGCACATCTAATTCGGAAATAATTGTTGTGTTCATATTAGCATCTGTCCACGTTCCTAGGGATGGAGTGCTAAAGCATCATACTATTTTGATCGGGGATTATTGCATCACTTTCAAAATTTTGCCTAACAAGTTACCTGCAAATGATTACTCGCAATCAGTTACATTTCATTTAATTTAGTATGTTGAGAAGAGTAGTACACATCAGGAAAGCTTCAATTACTCTATGTAATAGTAATTAGATGTAGGTGGTGAGAATTGCGCAATGTAAATTTTACTAGGTGACGCATATTTGAGCACTAGAGTGGTAAAGGTAGGAGGAAAATGTTGCATTCAAAAATAGTGAATTCTAGCCTGAACACAACTTACTGACAAAAATGTGTTGTTCAACGTTGCGAATGTCATTGCATAATTCTAAGCTACGTAACTTAGAAGTGTGGCAGCTTGGGCTAGTTGGTATGGCATGACGATAGTTATAGCGCGAGAACAAAACGACAATCGTGTCTTTCGTGTCCTTCTTGTCTCTGTGTCGTCGTTTTGTTCTCGCGCTATAACTATCGTCTAAGCTACGCCTCAGTAGGCGACTCTGGAATTTAGTTCTGTCAGCTCTTTTAGCGTGTGCCCATGTTTAGGTGGAAGACCGTTTTTGCCTATCGTTAACATCGAAAAGCGGGTGCAGTGCTTCGAGAGTGCTTGGAACAAGATGACAATGACGGAGTATTATAATGTTAAAATGGAAGTCTTCAGTCATCGAATATCGCACATCAAGAGTGCAATTTCGTGGGCTGGTTTTTCGCTTTATAATTTGTTTGCACATACTGCAGGCTCTGCTTATAGGACCTGAAACACGGCTACAAATTCATGATTAAGGTCATTTTGTTGTCTTGATGAGAAAACAAAAACAAAACGGTGGTATGAGGAATCACCACGGCAGTCCGGCTAAGCTGTTAAGGCGTTCCAGATATATTGTGTTACAATAGAGTGACCGATCGTTCGTAATACTTCTGTTCTCGGAAGGTTAGACTAACAACAGCAATTTTTCACCACAGAAACACGCGTGAAAAGAGACCCCTTTGAAGGGCTTCGCATGGCTATAGGCATTGGTCCTTGCGTGGACAACACACCGTCTTGTTGTCAAAAAAATAAAGTGGCTCGCAATGAAGCTGCGTAGGTTGTCCTGAACCATGTGCATGTTTTGTTTTACGACGACATGTTATTTAGATGGCAATTATATGGACAATCTCAGCTGGATTTTGCCGCCGATGTCACCGTCGACGTCACGCACCGTATGTGTATGCGTATCTATCTATCTATATATATATATATATATATATATATATATATATATATATATATAAGGGAAAGAAGTGTATACCTAAGGGCTCGTTTTTCCGTGTTTTTAACACAATAATAATGAGAATAACAGACAGTAATGCCAAGGAATGTACAGGGGAAGTTATTAACTATAATGGAATGTAAATAAGAAGAAAGAAAAGTGGATGAAAAAATTACCAACTGTAAGCAGTTGCCAACTGCTTACAGTTGGTAATTTTTTCATCCACTTTTCTTTCTTCTTATTTACATTCCATTAATGTTAATAACTTCCCCTGTACATTCCTTGGCATTACTGTCTGTTATTCTCATTATATATATATATATATATATATATATATATATATATGTATATATATATATATATATATATATATATATATATATATATATATATATATATATATATATATATATATATATATATATATATATATATATATATATATATGTATATATATATATATATATATGAAAATGCAAGAACAGACAGACAGACAAAAAACTTTATTGGCTCCTGAGAAACACGGCTCCTTTAGAGCAACGTCGCGGGCCGCTCCCACGTAGGAACGAGGAGGCCTAGGCTCACCGCCGCATCGTGGGCTCTCTGGACAGCCTGCAGTTGTGGTAGCAACTCTGAACTTCATAAGGCTGAGTCCCAGTCTACTTCTGTGAGCCGAGTTGGGCCCCGTAACGAGGGGCACTGCCAGAGCATATGTGCTAAGTCACTAACCTCACCATAATCAAGACAATTAGAGTCAAAAGCCCCTGAGGAGTCTGTGCTAAGGAAAAATAGGCTTGGATAGGACCTTGTCTGGAGCATTCTAAACGTGATGGCCTGAGGTCTAGACAACTTGTTGTGTGGAGGAGCAAATGACCGCCTACTCAACTGGTAGTGTTTAGCTACTTCACTGAATGTAAGTAAAGCGTCCCTGAACACCTCACTGCCAACCTGCAGACCTACGCCCTCCCCAGCGCGGAGGGTTAGTGCGCGCGCCCGGGAGTGTCATTCAGGTTTACTTAAGAGTCTAGTAGGGGTTCGGGATGTGAAGGAAATCAGGTAATTGTATGTAGAGAAAGTGTCCTATTTTCGAGTAGTATAAATACTTCAGAAGAGACGGAACCAGGATCAAAGCCTTGAACGCTGACCTTGAGTCGGTGAAGATTTGCGATCTACTGTCATCCAAAAGGGAAAGGGCTACAGCCAACTGTTCAGCTCTTGAGGGAGTTGAGCCCCTAAGTGACGCAGCATTGATAATAAAGCCCATATGATTGACGGAAATAACAGAAAACCTATGTGAGCGACCGTACTGAGCGGTATCGACAAAATACACTGAATGAGGATCGTTCCTGATGTTCTTCAGAACTGTGATGGCCCTAGCCCGGCGCCTTCCTACGTTGTGCTGAAGATGGACGTTTCGCGGAAACGGAGAGACCTAGATGGCAGTACGCTATTCATCCGGTAGTTGAAGACGGTGATCCTCTACGAGCGCCGGACTGAGGCCTAGGACGGAGAGAATCTTCCTACCAGCCGGCGTAGACGACAGGCGCATTAGCTGTGTAGTCTCGTGGGCTTCAATGATCTCATCTAGGGTGTTATTAACTCTTAGCTACATAAGCCGTTCAGTGCTTGTTCGAATGGGGATGCCCAACACCCTTTTTACGCTTTTTCTGATCAGAGTTTTTAGCTTTAACATCGCTATATGCAAGTTGTCAACACTGCTATCTAACGTGAAGGGCATCAGCCATACGCTTTACGCTGATTATATTACCATCTGGTGTCCTGGAGGTAGCAAAGGGGAAGTCGAGACTGCACTCCTGGAAGCCATCGATCAGAGGAGCTCTTCCTTGCTGGCACAGGGCTGAGGTGCTTCTCGAGTAAATTGGAGCTGCTTTTATACAGGCCCAATAGAAAAGGAGCCAGACCAAAAAACTGGAAGCCATTATCGAAGGTAGACATTGTACTTCACACCGGAAGTGGCGCCCCCATTCCGAAAGTGGACGCTTTCAGAGTGCTGTGCATGATTATAGAGTCGCATGGGTACAACGGACAAACCATCGCTAAGATTTCGACCAAGACCAAGAACATGATCAGGTTGATTAATAGGGTTTCGAACAGAAGGGGGGGGGGGGGCTCAAAGAGGACAATCTGCGGAGGCTCTTTCATGCATTCCTCATGAGTCACATAACGTACTTTGCTGCCATGCACTCTTGTATGGATTCGAAAAGAAGAAGATGAAAATGCAAGAAAGAAAAAAATCACAGCACATCCACGTAATTAATTATGATGAGTGGGGCGAAGCACGGGAGGGTTTCGTCGCTAAACCGTGAACCCTCCGCGAATATCGCCTACTACATCATCACAGATGTGACAAACGCTGTATATATTTATACAAGAAATTTTATTATTCGTAAGTGGTAGCTGTACGTCATTTCCATTCCGTTTTCATTATAACGGCTTTATGGTCGGTGAAGTGGTGGATCGGTAATGAGGAGTAGTGGGCAGTTTGCAAAGGTGGTACTATGAGCGGTCATGTATAAACAAGGAATGAACACAGTGGGACAATCTATGGTTCCTTAACACGCACCTGGATACAAGTACATGACCATATTGCATTTTATATGGGCTACTTCTTGACAGTACTTCTTTATTGTCGTTGAATTGGTGTATCAGTTATTTGGCGTAATGGAACGTTTGCAATGATAAAGTTGTGGGCAGTTGGCAAAGGTGGAACTATAGGCAGTCAGATACATACATACATGCATACATACATACATACATACATACATACATACATACATACATACATACATACATACATACATACATACATACATACATACATACATACATACATACATGCAACAGATGGACAGACCCACTCCTTAAGGAGCTTTGCCCCTAAAAATCCAGACAAAATACTCCAGCATGCGGAATCGAACGTTAGAACTACACGTCGTGAATGCGAGGTGTAACCACTGAAGCACCGAGGGGTACCTCTTTCAACGTTTAAACGGCAAGCTATTTATACCTACCAGATACCGCTGTTGGCGGGCATCTCGGGAGGGGGTAACAAACGTGTTTTCAGCATTATCAGGAAGATGGCGCAATGAGCGCGCGCCAGCTTCCAGCTCTCTCGCGCGTACTTTGGCCCACAGAGAAGAGGGTAGTGAATGATCTCTTGCGCGCCCTTATCTCGCGCGGGGAAGGAGGGGAGAATCGTGCCTCTTGGCTGGCTTGGGCTTTACCTGGAACGATTATGTTGTAGTTACCGGGTGCGCCAAGGTCACTTCAATCATTGCAGTCTCCGTTTGCAAAAAGCGCGCGCTTTTCAGACACAGCGAAGTAACAACTGAGACGCTTATTCGCGTTCATCAGTACCTGTGAGGACATTTTGTGCGTCATTTGTGCGTGAGAAACGCTGGGCAAGTTTTGATCTACTTGCCATTCTGCGCGTGACTTTGCAACTTGTTGCTAACGCGTTCATTGTTCCGCCTTTGCGGCAAAGCTGGGACATTTTTTATTTAGCTGTGCTGTTTTCTTGAGTTCTTGCAAAGGCTCCACACTTTTGTCTCTTGAGTTATAGATACTATGTTTTAGCTGCTTGTGTTTATCTCGTAGTCCTTGCTATAAAGTATTGCACTTTCTGCACGTCTTGGTTGTATAAGGATGGGTATATACGTCCCAAGGCATTTGAACTTTCATTTGATAAACAGCCCTAGATGAAAAGGCGTCGCGCACGTCTTGCCCCTCATCTTTAACTTCATATTTATTGTCATGCATTTGCCCGGGCGTCAAATGAAAGTTATAACTCCACATTTAGTTCAAATAAATCACTCAAAACCTTGAATATGGGTGCCGACGAAGCTTAATAGCTTCCTGCGAATGTAGGCCGACTTCAACAATGCACGCCGGTGACCCACTTATCCACGCTCAAACGATCGAAGTTCACTTTTCGGAAGCTGTTTCGCATAGCCTTGTTCCAGAATATTATATTTATTCACGTATCCACGTGTTTTTGTGAGCGCGGAATCTTACGCTCCTACCCAGCTGACTTCCTGGCACATCACGTGTCGCCTACTTAGATTAAGGTACACGTCTAGGAATCCAGCTTACCGACATTTCCGGAGACCGCCACTGTAGCGTCTCTCATAATCATATCGTAGTTTCGGGAGATTAACTACCAAAAATTGTCACAAATATAATTCGCGATACATCAGCTAATTATGCTCAGCGTCAGTGTACTTCAATTTTTATTTGCTTTTTTTTCTCTCCGGGCACGACGCAAAGATGACGGTGGGTTGGGCAATACGTTATTGCCGAGGAATTGGGACGCGGGCGGTTGAGTTGAAAGGGAATGAAATTCCTTGCCACCCTAACTGTAACTGTCTCGCTATCAGCGGTCTATTATGTTATTCCATGTGAGAAGAGGAAATATCAGCGCTCGACGTATGTGCATCAATGAACTAGGTATCTTTGTTTTAAATGAACAGGGAACACTAGAACGATTTAAATTTACGAAGTACCATTTAAAACGTTCTTGTTTTTTCTTGTACTACACGCCAAGAGGCTCGCTCCTAGAACACCAGGCTAAACGGAAACTGCCCCTTCAGTTTTTTTTTCTTTTGCAATAATCCGGAACTGCCGATTCATCACTGTAAATTCAGTACTGTTCAAAGTATTTGCTGGCATTTGGGCGAGCTGCGACGCAATAAACGTAATTCAAGCTTCCTATATTCAGTCTTCATTTTTTTCTTATTTTATATGCGCGGTGGTTTTTGTAATAACGTCTTCAGCGGACGGTTCTACAATCACGGCAGTTTGAAGCCTGGCCCCAAAACTCGCGTTGTATTCTTTCGTTCAACGACAAATATTTTTAGGAGACTCTTACGTTGATTCTCTTGGAGTGGCACACACATAAAAAAACATTTGGCGGCCACGTGGCAGCTCTTATCGATGATGTAAATTACTTATTTCATTTTGTATCCTTCTGCTTTTTCTGCACAACCATTTATTGGTCGAATAATTTACATGCACTTTATCTGCAGCTTTACTAGTATCTTGAGTTTGCCCCTCCCACTATGGTTTTAAAGTAACTAACTAACTAACCAACTAACACTTTGGATGGAGGCGAAAATGCTGTAGGCCCATGTGCTCACATTTGGGTGCACGTTAATGAACCCCGGGTGGTCGAAATTTCCAGAGTCCTCCACTACGGCTTCTCTCATAATCATATGGTGAATTTGGGACGTTAAATCCCACATATCAATCAACTAGCTAACTTAAAAAAATATATAATTAAATAATTACTGATATATATACAAGAGTATGCGTTTTCGGTAAAGAACCAAAATACTTCCTGCTCAGCACATCCCCTTTCTGCAGACGATTTTGCTGTATAATGGGTCTGTAGGTTTTTGACACACATACTGTGGCTTTCCTTTACAGTTTTTGAGGGGTGAGGGTACAAACACTCTGTTCAATTTGAATGCATACACTCGACAGCTGACTGCCTGGTTGGGTATATCAGCTCGAAAATGATTTTTCCTCCAACAAAATAGGACGTGCAACTGTGTAAACCTCACGTTTCGGAACCGACTGGGTTCCTTCCTCAGAGGGGACTGGGGATACGTTGCAGCAGCGTTTAAGGACCCCCCCCCCCTTCTCCTGTTTTGCCGTGGAGCGTAGCCCGTCTGCATTCACCGGGGGGAGGAGGCCGAGAGAACGGATGGTGTTTTGGGGCGCGTTCGCTGTACATGCCACGATTCGACCTTATCCTCCAGTTCGTCTCGCTTTCAAAGATGGCCATTGCGTCAAAATTTATCCTCCTGTCAACCGTTTCAGAATGCTCGGCGACGGCACTGCATGCGCTCTTTGTAGCACTTCCGGACGTCGCTGGCGCGTTGTTTGCGTCATTCCAGTAGGGTTTTTTTTCTCGCCGATATGCGAAGAAGGGCACTCGGTGCACGGGATTATGTAAACGACACCGGGTGTCCTGTCCATGGTTGACCGGTCTTTCAGGCAGTGAAGAAGGCGGCCTAGCGTACATGAAAGCTCGTGCGTGACACGAACCCCTTCTTTTTTTGAAGAAGGAAGGCAACTTCAAAACAAGTTTAAGCAACCAAGACCTAGACAGAGACAGAAAGAGAAAAGAGGAAGACTAGGATCAAGGTTAACTACAGGCAGTTATACGCTGCACTGGGGTACGTAGGCAAATATGGGTTCCGCTGATATATATAGAAATGATGCTGATAAATGTCTTGCGGGTATAATTGAATTTTAGGATTTATTGCAGTGTCATTATTTGCAAAACCCTTTTGTGTTGCCTAGAGGGTGCTTCGAAATTTTGGCACCCAAGTGAAACTGAGTCGCCCTAAATTGTTTATAAAATATCGTTAGTTTGAACTATTACTACTAAACAATGTTTTCCCTAATCTCAAGGGGTTCGTCTTTCATGACTAAGATAGTTTAGTTATTACTGTTACGATTTTCTTTCTTTTTCGCTGTGGCAAAATTTCATTGAAATATTCCAGATAAGTTCATCTCCTGGCTTACGCGCTTATCCTATCATCATCCTTTTATTCTCATATTTACCCAAAGTAGCGAGAAAAAAACATAAAGACAGGTGGTGTTCATTTTGCGTCATCAATCATGAGAGCTTCCAAAACTTAATGGAACTTAGTAGCAGTGATAACCGTCCAAAATAGTTTCTCCCGAACTTTTTAGCGCTGATTTTGTATCCATCCGCGCGGCTGCTTCTGGTTCTGCAATGATAGTGGAGCTCGTCGATTTAGCACGTGCTGTTACACGTATCAGTCATGTCCTCTTATGCTTTATTTTGTGCTTGTGCCGTGTTTTAAAGACTATGGACGAAGCTGTGAAAAAGCTATACATTGTTGCATGTATACAACTGACGGGCATAGGCGTGCACACGGTAGGGAGTCAGCCGCCCCCTCTATTTGCCTAAGAAGGGCGGGGTGCAAAGTCTGCCCCATAAAATTACCTAATGGGGATGGGGCGCTCCAATAAACTTTTCCCCCGCTTCCTTCCTCCCTGAAGGGAAACCTTGCACACGCTTATGCGTATGGACCCAAACGCAAGTATGTTTCTGGGGAGTGGCTGTTACGCTGACAGATGAATAGGCCTAGTCCCATAAGATCCCCTGCGGAGAAATTCACACCTCGTCGTGTGCATGGACGGATGTCGTACCTGCCTTTCTTCTATACTGGAAAGAGAAACACAGACACCTGATGTGCGATTACTTTATTAGGATTTGTGGATTCTTTATTGAACAAAGAAGTAAACAAAGATCAAAAAACAAAATGAAATTAGTTGCGTTGCATCACGAGTCACATGTGTGACATATTTCAGCATGCGCGTGTTCATCCAATAAAACTTGCTGGTGGGTCAGTTGGTTTGCTGGGAAATTTGGTTGCGCAATTCAAACACATCCTTGTATTCTGTAATGTCCTTGTGTTCAAAGTGCACAACCTGCTACACAGGGCAGCGTAATTCATGCATAATAAATAGTTAAACTTTTCAAACATAAATTAGACTGCCGTTTTCGTTCATGTTCAAACGCTCTGAACGAAACGGCTTTTATTACCCAACTTGACTTCAGTAAACTTACCGTATATAATTTATTGGCCGCTTGATGAAGCTATTTTGAAGTTAGCTTAAGCTGCGTTTGCCACATTAGAAATACGGAGAAGTTACAGATATCTGTCAGGGGCTTTCTCGCGTTACAGCCCCAAAGTTGTGGGGAAAAAAATTTCATAACGGCAATAGTCTAGTTTGCCGTTTATTGCACTGATGTGCATGGGATGAAAACCTGGGTGTGCTTTTCTATAAGTGTAGAAATTCTGATGGCATGATAGTCAAATGTGTGTTTGAGGGAAATTATAGTTCGGCATTTTTTCTCAGTCCTGCGAGAAAGGTTTAGCTTGGCTGTCTCAACGCACGCGTGGGACCTTGTGGTTTATATTTCCTCTGTCTGTTAACCACATCGTTTCCCTTTAAAACCGGCAACTCTTTAGATAATTGAAAAGTTCATTAGCACGCCGCTTACACCTGGTTAATTATAACATGCTCACTCTCTGTCGACATAAGATGTTATCGTGTTTTCGCCTTTTCCACCGTCCCCTATAATAATAATTCATGTAATAAGCTTCTATTTTCTCCTATTTTTTGCAGGTAGTAATTACCAAAGATATTTAGAAGTAAGGGCTAAAACAACTAAATCTTGACCTTTATTGATTGGACTATTCTGTTCTGTTCTAACTGTTTTGCTGTGGAGAGGTTGAGGTCCAAAATGCATCGGCTACTCCATATGATTATGTTCTATAGTAATATATACAGCATAGTTATATTATTATTATTATTATTATTATTATTATTATTATTATTATTATTATTATTATTATTATTATTATTATTATTATTATTATTTCGGGTTTTGTTGTACAGTTGCCACTGCACGCATGATTGAAAATGTGTGTGCAGCGCCGAGTTAAAGCAACGATGAGGTGAAACATGCCCAGTGCACTGGCGCAACTGTGATACATTTTACCAGGGGGCCCGAAAACTTAAGTAACTCTAATTCCTGCAAATGCCTGCAGCGATGGTCTGTTTTAGGCCAGTGCGTTGCTGCGCAATCTTGCATGCGTGACCTCAAGGAAGAGATTACGTTAGTCTGCAGTTAGAGTATTATTTTTGGGTTCCGCGATATATATTAGACAAACGCAGAAAAGGTGCCGTTCCAAAGGAGAGTAGAGCAGAGTAGACCCTTGAAACTGTGGCTCATACCCACACAGGCGAATTCGCCAAGAACCGGTTAGTTTCTAAAGAAAAGTACGAAAGTTTGAACTTTGATTAATTAAGACGGAAGAAGTATCACTGAATGAAAATTAAGAATAGAGTATATTACAGAATACATTTGAAACAGTGAATCCGAGAATCTGAAAAAAAAAACTAGTTTTGAAAAGCCGGCCTTTTAACATTAGTATTTTTGAACCTATAAAAATTACCGTAATGCATCAAGAATCTGCCCGTCACTGCGGCCAAGAGACGAATCCGTGAAAGACAGAATATTTTGTTGATTCAGATATAACCTAAAGAAAGGAAAAATCGCAGCAAAAAACTTTTGCTTAAGTTACGATACCTCTTACAGAAAATGAGACAGTGCTGTGTTGTGTCATGTAATCTGCAAGCAGAACAAATAGGGGAAGCGGCCAGACCAGCTTTTTGTAGGTGAAAATTTAGATGAACATATACATAAAAAGAAAGTCTGACAGCGTATAGTCTTGCTATTGCGACTTCAGTTGCTCGTGACGGACATATATTAGTATTCCACTCTTGGCTCGAATGCTGGAACTCTAATATGGTCGTTAATGATGGTGCGGTAAACTCATCTAACATCAGTTTTCCTTTAAATCCGACAAATATTGGATGCCGGCAAAGCTTCTATCACCCAGCCATTCAAATATTACGTAGCTAGAGCATCTGTAATTTCATTTATAATTTATTCCCTGTGTTCTTGAACCCGAAGTAACTTGATCAAATATATATGCATTGGAACTAATGATTCCGAAGCATTAAAACTGTCCGAATTCTCAATTGCAGTGAAGGATGAACATACTGAGAGCAAATCCGTCAAAATTATTGCTGAGCCTATATGCATTTTTACAGTTTACTCAGAGCTCGACTGGTGCTTAAATACTGCTATAAAGATGGGCACAATGTTTGGAAAGCGAAGAGAAAAACGACTAATACAGAGTAGGAGAGATGATCTCAATTTCCCATTTTTCTGAACCTTTTTAAGCATCCGTCGCTATGACTCTTTGTTGGCGTGCATTGCGCGTAATTGTTAATTAAGTGTTGAAAAGCATTAGTTTTTTATTGTTTGAGAAAATACCACCAAATTCATTTTAATAGAGTTCTTGCTATTACTGATCATACAGAGGTCAATCATTTTAATGTTTAATTTGTTCAGACGGCTTTGTATAACTAAAATTTGAGGCGTATGAAATGTTGGCCAATATGCTCCAAACAGAATCAGGTTGGACCATAAAAACTGTTTCCGAACGCCTGACAGTGGATTTCACAGCCTTAGAAATGACTGCTGCTAACAACTTAAACGGGGTCGCAAGTGAAGGGAGCCTAGCTTCTATATGTGAGACCTTGGTTACCACAAATTGCGGAATATCTAAGCATAATCTCGAACCTTCTCTCTCGAGGACTACAGGAAGGCGAAACTTATAAGCAGGGACTCCAGCGTATAAGATGCACCAAAATTCAAGCACTGGGATAAGATGCATGCCGTGTCACCATCCTATTCACTTTTTCCTCCTCCCAGTCTGTCCTTTGCCTTTCGTGGGGATTACTTACCCTCGCCGAGCTGCATGTTTGCGGTGCGTCATCTCTCCCTCTTTCTCCTTCTGTCCTTGTATATTGTTGTCTCCAATACTACTACTACTACTACTACTACTACTACTACTACTACTAATAATAATAATAATAATAATAATAATAATAATAATAATTCCACCGTGGTGGTCTAGAAGCTAAGGTATTCGTATGCTGATCCGCAGGTTGTGGTATCAAATCCCGGCGGCGGCAGCTGCAATTTTGATAAAGGCGAAAATGCTGTAGGCCCGTGTGCTCACATTTAGGTACATGTTAATGAGCCCCAGGTGGTCTAAATTTCCGGAGCCTTCCACTACGGCGTTTTGAATAATGATATGGTGGTTTTCGGACGTTAAACTCCACATATCAATCAATCAATCAACTGATAAGGCCTTCGATTTCCGTACGCTTGACTAGGCAGGCTTCAAGGAAACGCGACCATGCTGCCGAATTTTTCAAAGATTATGGCCACAGATTATTCTGTTACATCACCCATAGACGACGGTTCACCTGTGTTCAATGAGCGATAGTGCGAATTTTACAGCGAAAGCTGTTATGAGATCAAAACTCGGGTCATGCGCGGTTCCGTAGTTTTCCACCACCACCACCGCTGCCGCCGGTGTCCGTAAGCACTATCCGAAATAACAAAAAAAAACGTAGTACCAAGGACACAGAAGGGCTTGAACACAAGTCCGCTGCGTGCCAACCCAGTATTCCACCACTAAGCAACGCCTGTGTTTGGGACTTGTTCGTAAACTTGCCTTAGGCAGGCTTGAAGTTGGGAAAGGAAGTGTGTTAAATGAGCGATAAAACATTTTAAAACAGCAAAAGAACAACGAGGCGTCACACAATGCGAATAGCGTAACGAATGGTCGTCCAATGCTCCAACCCATTCAAAAGCTTGTTATTGATCACGGATTAAATGTGGCACATACCGACTTCAGGCATAGTTCCTGATCGTAGGGTGCCACTGCACGAACAATTGGCACAAAATTCCTTTCAAGTGTTTAGTGGATACAAGGCTTCTCAGAAAATTGACGAAAAATACCATAGCGAATGCTGGTCTAATACCCCGAAATTATAATTATTGATGCTTTAGTGAGTAGCAAGCAAGTGTGATTGCGGCAGTTACCCAATGAGTGTTTAGAAAAGGCTATGAAACGCCGCTCTTCTAGCATTCCCTGTGACTGTGCTGCGCCTTCCGCGCAGGCCTGGCGTTTTTTATCTAAGTGCATATGTGCACATGTGAACTCTATAGTGGTTCTCACAAAAAGACATCGGTTGAAATCCAACAGATAATGTGTCCATCTTTGTTGACAGCGCACACGAGACGACGAAGAATAATATGAAGTGCAGGACAAAGTGTGACAGGTGTTACAGTGCGCGTTTTGTGCTGAACTGATAACAATATATCATTTATTTCTAATCTGCAGGCGATTTACTACAGCGCAAAAAAACATTTTGACAATGTCTCTACGTGCATTGTATTGGAATAGATTTATCTATGGCTGTCATTTTGTGTTCTGTAGCCTCTATTTTTGGGTTTCCCAATACGAAGATATGCGTGGCTGTCAGGAACCATAATATTGAAACTAATAAATTGGCTAACTATCAGTATTATTATCCTAACACGTCTACAACACTATATACGTATAAAAATAGGTATATTTTGTTATTTTAATAGCTCAACTTTAAAAATAAAATTTCTTATTAGATATATGCAATAGATCAAGCACCATAACTTCCTATGTAACCTGTAATATTTTATTATATAACCTCTATTATTCTGAAACTTCATACTCTTTTACGAAATCATTGAATTCTTGGTCAATATCCCTCGAGTGGGTATGCACTGCAATAAATAGGTAAACAAAAAGAAGCAAAAGGTGCACTAGAGTAAGTAGACTTTGAGATCAGTACGTTTCTTTATCTTTGGTCCTGCTCTCGTGTGCTGCTGTATCAACCAATATGAATGTTTATCAACTCGTTGAAGCTTACAATGTTACGCAAAACAATGCTTCTCAAGCAACATGTTATCCTTGTTAAAGCAGCCGTACAAATGTTGAATAATTCATCAAATGAATAAAACGGCACATCACAAAGCGATCAATCGAGTAATTGCTAAATCAAATGATGAGGAACAATTATTCGGTTGAATCTTTTTACCAGCCTTAGTTAGAACCCGCATTTTGCTAAATATCCATTTCAGTTTTCCTTCGAACTTTTACTCCCGCGCGTTGCGCCCATTATGTTTATACAGCATGTGTTACTGGCCGTGTGGCGGCCGGCTGAGTCATTTTTGAGACAGCGACACACATGGAAAATAATCAAAATTGGAAGAAATCGTGAGGGGAGGGGGGAACCAGCATCGAATATATCTCACTAAAGCTGGCTTCTAGTTATTGCTTCCAAATTACCTCATGTTAAACACAGTCGTGCACATCAGCGCCCAACATCGACGCCTCGTCGAGTGTGAAGAACCGATTACATTCATTGAGATTACAAAATATCTTCACAGAATCTCCTACTAACTTTTCGATACGCGTCGTAAAATATACATTCATCCTATTAGCGGCAATTGTCGACTTAATCATTTAACACCTCCTGCACCGGCACGCAGGTGTAAGGCTTCTTCTACATCCCAAACACTGAGAGATACAGCTGTTGGTGTTCCGGCCCAACCAAAACGAAGAGTGAGAACTCGCGCTTTCGTTTTTTTTTCAGCTATATCAGTGATGCGAACTTTTCTCACTTTGTGTGCACACTGCTTCCCTATGACATGCCAGCCACCGGCCATAGGGTCGGCGTTATTTGGGGGGAAAAAAAGGCGAGCCGATGAAAAGGCGGGGGAGCTCGTTGAACAGAGAGTTTGCGTC
This sequence comes from Rhipicephalus microplus, assembly GCF_043290135.1. Lineage (NCBI taxonomy): Eukaryota > Metazoa > Arthropoda > Arachnida > Ixodida > Ixodidae > Rhipicephalus > Rhipicephalus microplus. Next base: position 326,035,436 of record NC_134710.1, on the reverse strand, counting down.
GGTGGCTACGTCACGGGCGGCGCGCAGCGTCGATGTGCGGGGCGCGCGCGAACGCTCGGGGCCCCGCAATCGACGTCGCGGGCCGCACACACGCGGTTGTGCCTCCGCCAACTCCGGGCGCTCGCTCCTCCCGCCTCTGGTTTCCCTCCCGCTACTGCCGCTGCTGCTGCCGCGAGCATGGACCACGAGTCCGCCAACGGGACGGTTGCTGGTAACGGCACTCTGGGTTTGGCGCCACCTCTCAATACCACGTCCGACGAGGACGAGCTGTACCAGGTGCCCGTCGAGATTATTGTGCTGCTGTCCTTTTGCTACGGGCTCATCTCACTGGTTGCCGTTGCTGGCAACTCCATGGTGCTCTGGATCGTGGCCACGTCACGGCGCATGCAGACTGTCACCAACTTCTTCATCGCAAACTTGGCCGTGGCCGACATCATCATCGGGCTGTTCTCCATTCCGTTCCAGTTCCAGGCGGCCCTTCTTCAGCGCTGGGTGCTGCCCGAGTTCATGTGCGCCTTCTGCCCCTTCGTACAGGTGCTCTCGGTTAACGTGTCCATATTCACGCTGACTGCCATCGCATTGGACCGCTACCGCGCCGTGACAGCCCCGCTACGCGCCCGCTGCTGCTCAAAGTTCAACGCGAAAGTGCTCATCGGCGTTGTGTGGGCCGTGTCGACGGCGGCTGCTTTGCCGTACGCCCTCGCACTACGCGTCATTCTCGTCTACGACTCGGTGTCCGGCGAAATATCGCGGCCCTTCTGCATCAACGTGGTACTGCCGCCGTTCGCCTGGAAAGTTTACAACCACGTGCTCGTCGGTCTGCAGTACTTTCTGCCACTTTGCGTCATCTGCTACACGTACGGACGCATTGGTGGCGCGGTGCGCAATTCGCGCACGCCGGGCAACGCAGAGACTGTGCGTGACACCAACATCATACGCAACAAGCGAAAGGTGAGCAACCTATTTTTTGGCGCTCCTAAGCTACATTTTTCAATTACCTTGATCCGCACAAGTATCATATTGCCTGTTCTAAAAAATACATTTAGTTAGCTTAGGCCGTACACCAAAAAGTAAAAAAAAACTTTCTTTCAAGTACTTACTATCAAGGTTTAGCAATAGGCCCTTCATGTAGCCAAAGTTGCTTGATTGGTTGCCCATGGCATATAGCCCCATTCATATCGAATATACCCCGTCTTAGCATTCAAGACGATCACTTGCTTTATAAGCGTTGCTGCATTTTTTTGTCAACGTGGCTTTTTGGGCTAGTTCATTATATGCAATAAAAAGTGGCATTGTGCTGATAAACCAGGACGAGTTCTGTCTTCCTCGTCCATGTGTGTTAGCACTATGCCGCTTTTCGAGGCATTTTTTCGGTCTGTTTTATCTGGCGCTGTGTTTTTAGACTGGCTAATTCAATCTGGCAGACTGAATTCAAACCTTCCACTTCAGGGTGCATACTTCAAGTTAACTAAATATATATCTCTACAAAAGGCAGCAAGTTTGCGCAGAGTGCTATGACTACCTTGACGTGCCGGCTTACCACCACGAGAACGGCAAGTTGTATAAGATGTACTAACCGAAAGAAAGTAAAAAAATGGAGGTAACAATATCAACGTTTTGGTTTGAAAAACATGTCACAATTGAAAACAGAAAAAAAGAAAGGAAAAAGATGGGGGTCTTTCAGTACACTCTTATTTTTCGAGAGCCCGAAAGTGGGTTGTGAAAGTGTTCCTGCTTTGCACGAACCCTTCCACGTTTTGACATAGATTCCTTTTTCTCCTTAGACTTACCTTACAAAACTGCATGGCCAAAATAGAGAAACAAAATGTTGCATCATGTTTTATTTGCTACGCACCCTCCCCATTCGCCTTCTCTATGAAGTCTTCACGAAAAAGCAAGTCTACGCAACGAAGACTTCTGAGAAGCTATTTTCGCAACTTCTGTGCGCTAAGTTTTTATTTCGTGGTGTGGGCCGCGCAAACCGGCCGAAGGATGATAACACAAGCCGATTTTGTTCTTCGTCCGGGTCGTGCAGGTCATTTCACAAAAATTTCAATGACCAACTGGCTCAGCTTCCTGTTTCATTTAAATATTCCTAATTTTTAGTTCGAAATCTTCCACGAACAGTTGCTGATCTTGTTTGTCAACATTCTCAAGCTGAACATTCTGTAGATGTGTGTGTTCGTAAGCTTCGACAAATCATCGGCAGTGTGCAAATAAAAAAAAGTCTTGCTTACCTCGCGACACCGTAATGGAACGCACTGAATGTTTCACGCAGAATATTCTCTTTCGGTGGTATAGTCTATACGTAACCTGGAGGAACATGGCGCACAAAACGGATCAAGTCGCAGCTCTGTCACCCGTTTTACGTGCTGAAGACTGCGCCATGCTGGCGGGCGAAACCTATTTGCTGCGTGCGTGTTAGTTTTCGCTCTCGAAAGACCAATGGCATGACAAAGAATAGATGCTGCTTCCTGCCAGCTGAATAGAAGTGATTATGAAGGTTGAAGACGGAGACGGGCGTTGTGGGCACCTAAAAGAAAACTATGAAGTGATTTGGCAAAGAATATAGAAAAGGAGTTTAAGCGTAACATTGCCGTTGAATGATACGAACTTTTTTAATTCTCATCATGATGTTTAGAGGGCCAGTATTACATAAGGATTCCTTTCGCCCTATTCTATTTGTTTCCTGTAGGTAATGTATACTGCACTTCGTACCTAAAGTGCAACGCTATGGGAGCTATCGGGAGTGCTTGCACCAAATGTGTTTGCACCGAACAATTGTAGATTTGTCCCGATGTAGTTTGAATTTTTGTTCGTTCTTATGCTGAGTAATATGTTATTATGCTAAATGAACCCCCTTATCGTTGTCATTGAGTTGTTCTGGATCAATTAGCGTCTCATTGTTTTCGTACAGAAGCCGGGGCCAATTGTTGAAGCCAAATCAATAGTGACGAAGCGCAACCGGACGACGAGCGGACTTACACATTTTGCTAACCGAACTTCTTGCATAGCTTCCACAGCTTTGCACCTGGTTTATGTAGCGGAGTATAGGTGATTACAGACGTTGCCAATAAGAGATATGACCACTCAATCAGTGAGGATGGAACAATAAAAGGAAGAACGCGAACAATAGATACATAATGCGGGCCTGTGGTGGTCTTTTTTTCTCGTATACGTAGAAAACTGAATATCAGCGTATTCTATATAATGATCGGCAAGTGTGAAAACATTTTCCATTGTGTCCTATACCACTTTTCTCCTGTTGGATGCTGATGTAATGCTTAAATTTCCTTTTCGCGTGGCGCTTTATGATCGACCACATGGTGACCCTTGAATCACATTACCTGCTTACCATTATTTTTATCATTTACAGTTCCTGACAACTATTCGCAAGTGATCAATATCAGTGTTTCCCCTTTGTTTTCACACCCTCAACCCCGCTTTGTTCCGTCCTCACTGCTCAACTCGGGTTTTCTCTTTGCCACACGGATCTCTTAGAACGAAAAAAATTACAACTAGGCCACCCTGCATACCTCCGCCAACAGTAACCTTGCCAAGAGAGAAATCCTAGCAGGTTTCTGCCACAGAAATTGGGCTAACTCACTACTCGCCACTCGTAAACAAAAAAAAAAAGGCAGCATATCCACGGAGTGAATGATGGGGAGTGGGGCGAAGCATTCGTCCGTCTATTTGTTCTTGCTTCCATCCGTTCCTGCGTACATCTGTGTAACCGTCTATGCGTCCATCCACCCGTCCGTGCATGCGTCTGTTCGTGCGTCCGTCCCTGCGTTCGTCCATGCATCCACGCCTGCGTCCGTTCATGCGTCCATACATGCATCTGCCTGTGTGTCCATTCGTCCATCCATTCAGCACTCCAAGTACCACCATCTCGCATCTTTTCATCATATATTCTCCATATAGAAGCACCGCCATCCAGCGGACATTTCAAGGACTAAACGGGAGGTGGCACATGCACACTTTCTTACGGCTTGCGCTTCGGGTTTACTTCCCACCTTTAACCACCTCGAGTTCATGGTATATACTAGTTCACTGTATTCATGGCTATGCGGCCCAACGCTCGCTAAACCTTTCTAAAACCAAGGAGGTTACACTCAGCGAGTATAACGTAGCAACCCTTTCTTGTCAGATTGTGCTCAATGTACATGCCAATAGCTGCTAATGGGGATCGCAGCGTGCGCGTTACCTAAAGGCCGAATGCTCCTGTCTCTTATTCCCCCTTAGCAGCCATTAATATGTGCATTGAGCACTATCTTTTATTGTTCAACAACGCACCGGAGAAATCTCTCACCGGAACCACCTTGGAGGTCAAAATCGTAAAGACCGCTATTTCGGGTATGTGCCACTGGTGGTTACGTGCTACGAGGGACGCACAAGCCACGCCATAAGGAGCTTCGCCCCTAAAAATACTACTACAGTTGAAACTCGATGTGACAAAATGTTGATGATGTTTGCATTATTTAATTATATTGATAAATTCCTATCCTTACCACGCCGCGGTGGTGTAGTGGCTAAGGTACTCGGCTGCTGACCTGCAGGTCATGGGATCGAATCCCGGCTGCGGCGGCTGCATTCTCGATGGAGGTGAAAATGTTGTAGGCCCAGGTAATCAGATTTGGGTGCACGTTAAACAACTCCTAGTGGTCAAAATTTTTGTAGCCCTCCACTACGACGTCTCTCATAATCATATGGTAGTTTTGGGGCGTTAAACCCTACGTATCAGTCGATCAATCGTTCTCTGTTCAACAATCCCTCTTCACCCTTCAGCCTCTACTTGCCCCAGAATTTTTGTCTTGTTTGGCTGGTTACGCTAATTCTATGCTGGTTATATAAACTTCCACGTTTTCTTGATTGCTATAGACCCCGTGGTGAAGCTCTGCTCTAAGTAAATGCTTTTTTTTTGTCATCTCGACTTTCAACACTCGTAGTCATCGAGGACAATTTTCTTTTTCACACAGTATTAATACCTAAACTCAATCTTAATTTTTTTGACAATCTGCAATATGCCGAAGCAAAGTGAAATCTTTTCAGAAGAGAAAAAAAATTGACCCGTTTTTCGCTCGTCATGGTGGCAAACATCGTCACGGGCTGTTCAGTTTGGCGCAAGTTTAGGAGTTCCTTTCGAGCAGGTTTAAACGTTATTATTGTTGGTGCCTCTCGTGCGACTTCAAATGCAGTCGTGGTGTGTCCGGTGCTCGAAGACTTTCACTCTGGCCAATCACACTTGCACAACATAGTTACAAACAGTGATTATTGAAACATGTACAAAGAAGACCCATCGCTGACAAAAGTAAGAATATAAGCGAACTGGCTGCTCATGCTTCATTATCATTAAGCTCCTGTTTGGGAGCCGAAACGTCGTTTTAAGAATTCCTTTTTTTTTATTTTGGTCGGCACTATGTTTTTAACGTCAATATTATTCCCTCGCCAGGCGGAATTCCGCAAAAATCTCGACTTCGGTGTTAAACAATGCCGCGAAATATTATTGCCTGCAATATTTTCCTAAAGGAATGTAACTCATTCGAATAGAAGAATACATGGGCCTTTTGCTCGAAAACCACAATATGATTTTCAGGCACGCCACAGTGAAAGGCTCCGAAAACTTCAACCATATAACATTGCTTGTGCACGGGCACCTAGGTCTTCGCCTCTATTGAACTGAGAAAGCCGCGACCAGGATCGAACACGCGACGTTCGGCTCACCAGCCGGGACCCGCCACCACTGTCCCACTTAGGTGGGTCAACTTGACCGAGTAAAACACCTTTTTCTAGGATAAAATGAAAAATGTAATGGTGAACAGCGATTTGTTTCTACTTCGTCACGCGAGCAAGAAGTGCATGCACGCAAGGAGTGCAGAAACATCATCGGTGCCGAAGTTAACGTCCCTGTTGCCGTGCCTGTTGCCGTCCCTGTTGCCTACACCGTAGTCGTGTGTACCCTCCATTGACGATGGCGCACAGCACATGCGTGAAGAATAAACTTTTTTCAGAGACGCGAAGTCCGCTAGAATCAGGGGTGTGGCCAGAAATGTTTTTCTGTGGTTGGGGGGGGGGGGTCATTTTTGATTTCGCGGTTAGCACCACTTCATTTTTTTCTATGCCATGGCAAAAAAAAAAAACTCGGACGGGGGTGGGGGGAGGGGCTTGGTGGGCCACCCCTTGAGTACGCCTCTGTTTGGAAGGCAACAACGATCAATCATAGCAGTTTTCATTGATATATTATCAAAATATTGAACACAATTGGTTTGTTAGTGAAAAATGACGAGTACAAGCAAAACAAAAACACAATTTGTCATCCTACTCGTCTTTGTCGTGATTACATGCTGGAGAGGTGCAAGACTATGTTTCAATAGACTAAAGGGCACCGCAGGGGCAATGTTCTCCCGTCTAACGCCGAAATATTAACGTATAGATAAATAATCTCGGCAGAGGTATTCTCGGGAAATCGTCGCTGTCATCTCGTTTGTGCGAAGCAAGTGGAAATCAAAAGTTTTATTACATGTGTTAAACATTCCGTATCAATGCATGGTGCTACGAACAAAAAATGGAAGCATACAGAATAATTCCGACTGATTGGTGTTTATTTATTTCTTTATTCATTTTAAAGAGGCGGACTAACGTTTTGTATCCTTCTTCGTCCCCGACTGCTTTATTGAAATTTTGCGTATGAAATGCATAAATGCCCTTAATGGACGTTCCCGAAGAATTGGTGTTAATAATTTTTTTCCGTTCTGTACAAAAGCTTAAATTTTGTGTTTTAAAACAACTCATCTAATCATATCCCAAGCACTGCCCTGGCTGACGTTACATAATGCTATTTCGATGTCGCCACGAATTAGGACAGGAGATTTAAAGAGCTAGCTTCTGGAGTTGGCATATGTATACTTTTGTACCCTTCAGGATAGGTTCCACAGCAGTTGGCAATGGAATCCTCGGCCTCGCTAAAATAGATGTTTGTTGTTTTGCGTGTCGAATGACATCATTATATGGTACTCCGCTGTGCAGAACTTGGATTTATAGTGCAGTTTATCAGAATGGAGTCCTTGAATTTTTCCTTTGTCGAAATAGGGTCACCGTGGCCCTGAATCCAACGTTATTCTTCGAGCTGGCAGCACAAATGGTAACCGCCAAGCTAAACGGGAGAGACCACTTGAACTTCGCGATGGCCATCATTCTGTGAATCGCGGTGGCTTTTAGTGGTTCCGCAAGTGCACCTACGCAAGGATGCACTCGTAAGGGCGCCACGATTCTCCGTATATTTACGTTTCGTCATCGAAAGCTGCTCTGTGTCACCCATCAACGCGTAATCAGGGTAGCAAATCACTCATGTCAAGAATAGTATTCATACCGGTGTCACACGAGCTGTTTTCATTGCAATAAGGACGAATCTATTTCAGAAGTTTTGATCACGATTAGCCAACTAGTCGCTGCTACACGGCGCACATTAATCTAGATTGAGTTTGGCGTAAACGTGAGTCAGTTCGCGATCACGGTGCCTAATCGTCTTGATTCCGATCAAATATTATCGTAGCTGACTGTGACTGTGTGGTGGCTTCTGACCCGATTCAGGCCTAAACGCGATGAGCCCTGATTGCGAAAAAAAGTTCTCGTGTGACGCCTGTGTTAATGTGACCAATGCCAATTCGTGTTGGGCTCAACTACCAAACACTCTGGGTTTTCGGCATGGGCGCAAAAGCCTGAATGAACCACCACTGGGACTTAATGTGCAAATGTAGATAGATCTACGTGCGCACAGTCAGTGTGTGTCGCCACCGTTTTGCTGGCGCTTCTAAATATATGCGCACCTGCTGCGACCACAAAACAAGCACGCGGAGAAGCGCTCGTTCGCACTAGCAAGATGAAATAAAGGACGGCGGATCCTGTTCCGGTTTACACATACATAAAAGACCATGAGCGAGCTTCAGCCACCTGCTGTGCCGACAAACCGCGTGTGGTGTCGGTTCTTCGGTGTATACCGCCATTGCACCGTCGACATGATAAATTAAAGCCTCCTCACGTGAGATAGACACTTAATACTTCGAGTGGTAGGTGCACATGTCGTTGCACCTAGAACAAGCCAGCACAACACAAGCGCGTGTGTCGTACGAAGCGACGAATGTCTATTCTTGAAGGCGCTTCGACAGTTCGACTAAACTCCCTCAATGGCAAAGTATTGAAAGACAATAGAATACACTATAGAAACGAACGAGCAAACATACAAACATACAAGAAATGCGACTTAGAATCACCGATCTATTTGGCCTGACTGTGCGTAGCCTTGCTGCTTGAATCGTAGTTCGGCCAGGAATGCGCATTCAATTCGAATGCGTTGCTATTGTATATGCGCCGTATTCGGCGATTCCAGGATCAAACTGCGGCAACTTACCGCGTCGTACTTTGGCCAAGATATGTGCCTCTTTTTCGCCTTTTCGCTCTACGTCATACACCCTTAGGATGCTCCGGCACTACAGTAACAGATCGTGCAGGTCCTAATGGCAACGGTGCAGCTGTCGCTGCTAGGTGCGTGCTCTCGCCACACCAGACATGTGCCTCCAGTTCTCTTTTTGTTTAACCATCCTGCACCTTGTTTGCGATACCTCGCCACACACCGTGCATTCCGTTTTTTTCGGCGATTCGGCCTCCATGGCACTTCCACATCATTTTATTTCTTTCGTTCTATTGACTATATAGAACGTGCGCCGCCTCTAGTGCATTAGTCACGTCACGAAGCAGGCTAAAGAAACCAGAGTGAAAGAAAGACCTTCCGGGCGAAACTGAATGCGGCCCGGTACGGCACAGCGCCATGACGCAATACTTGCTGAGTTAGTGTATTGTGAGAGAAGTGAGAGGGAGAAAAACATCCCGGCTCTCTTTACCTCTATTATTTTGATGGAATGTTGCAAGAAGGCGATACGAGCAAGAAGGACGTCACTTTGCTGTAGAAGACACATTTCTGTGTATTTAATATGCTACGCAAAGGAAAGTCGCTGTTGTGCCAGAAATGAGACGCGCTGGCAGCGATGGCTCACTAGAATACCATTACTTACACTACACGTACTTTAAAGGTTTACTGAATGTATATTGCAGTACACACTGGCTCACAAATCAAATTAACAAGTATAGTGTTACGTACGCATAGACAAACATGGACAGATCACAAGTATGGCTGACGTGACGAGCACCACAGGCAGTGGCGAGTACCGTGAATGCGTTGCCCCTAGCTCTTCCAAAACTACGAGCGAGCGAGCGCGCCCTTCAACGGTAGACGCGCGAGCCGTTGGGGTTCGCTCAGCCTTTACAAACAGACTGCGCAGAGATGACCTGCAAGATAGGGGGCGTGGACGGCCTACGCGCTCAGCCATGCAGACAGCTACAGTTTTAGCACACGTGCGCTCAAGTGCTTACAATGACCCCCCTCCTTTACCCTCACTGCCGACCCTTGATCATTGCCAACCTATGCTTCTATCCACTCACCTATCAGCGCTTCTGTCAGCCCTGCATCGGCTTAAGTTTACAAACGAACCCGCACAAATCTATTCACACAAACGTCTACTCGCTAGCGTTCATGCGCCACATCAATATTTATCGATCAGAGGCATGAGTTAGGAAGGGGGAATGCTCTTAATAAAAATGCCTCAGGTGAACCACATCCTTCATAAAAACGTTCCAAAAAGCACTGGTTCATAAAAAGCACCGATTAAGTGATATATTGGCATCGAGAGCAGTTACACCATTACCAGAAAAGCTATCAATAACACGCAATACTCCTGAGTCGACTCACACAGCTCAGGTCAAGCTGTGAGTTGGAGTTTGAATGAGGCCAGCTGAGGGAAATGTTGATGTGTTTGAGTCCGAGTGAGTCCGGTTGAGGAAAAAAAAATACGCTATCTTGTGCTCAAGGCAACCACATGTAAATGCAAAGCAGTGCGCGCTAACGCTTACACCGCCGGCGGCGTTGATGCTAGCGCTCATCGCGGCAGTGTAGGCGATGCCAATCACTGCTAATGGGCAATGAGATAACGAAGACTAAAAACAGACTGCTTTTATTGCGATAGCAATTATATGGACACTCTCGGCTGGATTTCTCTGCCGGCGTCAACGTAGACGTGGACGGCGGCGTCTATATCACGCGCCGTATTAATACGTATTAATATATATGAAAACGCAAGAAAAAAAATCTCAGAAAAAACAAACTCCCGTGCGCGGAATCGAACGTGGGACCTCCGCGCCGTGAATGCGAAGCGTTAATCAACATTCAAACGGCAAACTATTCATGCGTCTCTCATAATCATATAGTGGTTTTGGGACGTTAAACCCCACATATCAATCAATCAATCAAACTATTCATATTTACCCCTTACCGCTGTTGGCGGGCATCTCGGAGGGAGGGGGAGGACTATTTTGTTTTATGCATTATCAGCAAGATGGCTCAGTGAGCGCGTGGTGGCTCTCATTTCTCACGCGTACTTTGGTCCGCGTAGAGAATAAGGGGGTGTACACTCGATCGCACGCCCTTTTCTTGCAGTGGGGAGAATCGTACGTCTTGGTTAGCCTTTGAATTTCATCGGAACGATTACATTGTAGTTACCGGGCGTACAAAGGTCACTGCAAATGTTGCACAGCCTCCGTTTGCAAAAAGGGTGCGCTTTTGAGCCTCAGCGAAGTAACAACTGATACGCTTATTCGCATTAATCTGTACCTGTGAGTACGTTTTGTGCGTCCTTTGTGCGTGAGAAACGCGGGGCACGTTTTGATCTGCTTGCCTTTCTGCGCGTGACTTTCCAATTTGTTGCTATCACGTTCATTGGTTGACCTTTGCGGCAAAGATGTGACTTTTTTTATAAACGCGTATTCTGTGAATTTTAATTGTTCCGCAACGCACAAAGGAAGTCTCCCACCTGCACTATCGGAGGTGGTGGTGGTGATAGTAGTTAGAAAAGGGAGAAGGCGCCTAATTTCTGCAGGCCGGTAGGGAGCATGGCGCAGCGCCTAATAGATCCAGTGCATATATGTACGGGGCAGCCAGGGAACTATGGTGCAGCGAGAGCAGTAAATTTTTTTGAAAAAAAAACTTGCTAGCACACGCTGTCTCAGTCGGAGTTGCGAGGCGAGAAATGGGGGGAACTTTGGAGAGAAGAAAAAGGCAAAGAGAATGCGCATGCGCGATGGGAAACCAATGCTAGGTAGGTCGCGCACCGAAAAAGAGCGCCTGGTGGAGAGTCGCGACACAACTCACCTGCTTGCACACTGAGGACCAGCCGCAGTGTACAACCATGAGAGCATGCACGTGCACCGATGCTGTGCTTCGTTTTGGACCGAACAGCTCGAAAAGTCATTGCGCCTATAATACTTTTCTGGGGTTTAGAAAAATAGATTTCTCCAAAGGCTAGTTTCACTTAAAAAGCACTAAACAGCGGAGAGAAGCCCTGGAAAGCGGAAGGCGTCTATACATATGGTATCGAAGGGACATTGCTGTGCCGTGATGGCAACTCCCTCGTCCTCATCTGCTGGTTGCGTGTTCTCTTTTGGGATAATGCTAGTGCTGACTAATATATCCCCATTGATAAGTCCGTGCGGCGACGATACCACGCTGCCAGTATCTGCAGAAAAACAAAACGAAAACAAATGCAGGGTAAGTGCAAGTGTTGTCAATTTTTTTCTTGCATAATTTGTACGCCCTGTCCGCGGTATGTATGCACGGGGACGTTGATCAAGGAAACCATCGTGGCAGCATAGCACGCATGGTGCCGAATTGCTATTCTTGAGGGTTCAGGATAGATTAGCGACCACGGCAGCAGCACTTTCATTGAGGTGTAATATAAAAAAGCACCTGGGTACCAAGATATATATGCGCATTGGAAAACCCCAAGTGGTCACTATCTTGATACGCACACCACAGCGTATCTCAAAATGATATCTTGTTTGGCAGATAAAGCTAAGCAATTATAGATGTTGAACAGGCACCTTCATTTTAAGCCGAAACAAGCAAGCGGAAAAAATCAAACTGTGTGTTAGCCGAGCAAAACAACGAGTAAACATTTAAAACATCTGATACTTCTCTAGCCAGCCATAAATTTCGTTGTTACTTAGCCACGGCAGCCAGTGAGAAAAGCACTTCTCGCATCGGCTGACTCCACAAAGCTAAGCGAAGAGAAGCCCACTGCTTTGTTCGTAACAAGAACCTTGTCTTTTGCATAAATTATGTTAAAAAGAGGCATCTCGGCATTGAGTGTTCACCACGAGAGTATATTTTATAACAGTTCAGAGGCGTAGGAAAACGTGGCCCCCAACAAGTCTTCTGGACAAGGCAGCTTTCCTTGCACGCAAATACTTTACAAAAAATGACTACCTGACTATCGTACCATTCACCTCACGCGGTGGCATCAGATGAAGTTCGGTAGCGGTGGTGAGATGAATGGATGCATGGAATTTTCGTTAGCCCTGAAGTGCCTGACTCAACGCTCAGCGGGCAAGATAAAAGAAATGTTTACATGTGCCGTATGTTGTATAGTATGCTCGTTTTATTTCCGGCAACACGCCGTTTAAACTCGACTGTTTGGCGCTGGTTTTTCTCTGGTAAAGGTCTTCAATATCGAATAAATCTACGCCATTTGGTTAAGAAACGAGCCTTACCGCCCTAGACAGGAGAGCGAGAGCAGAATTCTGCTCGCCTGACCACTTGTATGCAACGCTGCCCCCTCTTTGTACGTCCTTCCTTTCCCGTATATGTCCTCCATCTTTTTATTTATTGTTGCACTCAGATACGCAGTAATACCTACAGCGTCCTTTGGTTTTGTTACGGCGATGCGCGCACGCACCGCCACTACCAGCCGCCACTCTCGTCTGTGGGAGCAGCTGAGACGTGCGCGCTGTCACCGCCAGAGTAGTCGTGGAAACTCCAGCGCTGTTTCCCAAGAGGGTGCTAACCCCGCGGGAAGGGATCTCTAGAAAAAAAAAGAAAGGGGGAGCGAGAATAGGCTAGCATAGCGTCAGCGTTGCGACGCGAAAGAAGGGGGAGAGCCTAGGAGAGGAGGGAAAGGGAGAGGTAATGCGCATGCTTAGTACGGGTAGTCCGCTGCACACCGAATTGAACTCAACCACAAGATGTTTAGCATCTGAAAAGGAAAGAAAATCCTCGAGGTCATGATGCACGCTGACGACGAGCGTAGCTTGTTGGCCCCTTGTCATGGAATCTGATTAGCTTTCTGCGTGCTCGCTGGTACGAACGGAGAGGAAGCGCTTAAAGCGTGTGATAACTTCTTTTTACTGCACTCGTAATGGACGTACTCCAAAATTTTGCTGCAGTCTACTTGTGGGGCAACAAACTTTGCTTTGTTAACAAAGCCATCCGATGATAAATACTGCTGCACGTGCCCTAGTGCAGCCTCGTGTGTATGGGGGAGATGGGGGGGGGGGGCATGACGCGTTTCTACAGCGTAAGCTGTTAGCAGCTCTTAACAGGTGATTTTCGTGGTATAGTTGTCCGCCGCCAGTGTCCGTCGAAGCCATCGCGCGCTGTAAGAAGAATATTAGCGAGCCTTGCACGAAATCACACAATGTTGAAATAGCGGAGCTGATGAGCTTCTAGTTGGCCGTGTCTTGGCTAGGATATTACATTGTCTCTACGTTCTCGACCCCTTTTTATCCTATACTATGCATACCTATGCTCATAACGAACTCTTTTTTCTCTTCTTGTTGTGTCTCTGGTGGTCAGGCTGCACACCGAATTGAACCCCTTTCTGAGACGTGTTGAATCTAAAAGTTTACAGAGCCTGAGTCATGAGCACGGTTGAGGAAAATTTCGGTGAGTCTGAACCTGAATGAACTCTCACAGAAAACTAGATTTATTCAGAGAGTATGAGTGATTTCCAATATTTTTGGTCACCTATGCGTACAGGTATATGTGAGACCTTGTTTCAAAACGCAGCGTGAAAGCAAGTCGCATCTAGCGATTGGACGAATGCACCCTTCAAACAGGGCTGAGCTGTGTAGCGAATACACATATTGCGTCTATATAGTGGATAATGAATTAATTATTTAATTAGGTGTAACGTCCACAAACTACCATAGGAATATAAGAGGCGCCGCAGTGGATTCAGAAAATTTTGACAACCTGGGGTCCATCAACGTGCGCATAAATCTAAGTGCACGTGACTCTGGCGCTTTCGCCTCCACAAAATGCAGCTTCCGCGGCCGGGACTCAATCCCGTGATGTGCGGGTTAACAGTTGAGCACCATGACCGTTAGACGACCACGCTAGGTATGCATGCATACACAGTGTTTTAATGAATGTGTCCAAAAGGCCTCAAAAATATGGAAGATAAACGAGCACAAATTATTTGTGATGAAAATGTTGCGACAAAATTCACAAGAAAACTCGAAAAAGTGATTGCAACTGAGAGAATAGTTTCAACCCCTCCGCTATTGCTTCTGTCCTGATGTCAGCTCCTTCCGTTATGAGTACCTGATTGAGGTGTCAAAAAACTGAACACCGCGTAGACACAGCATACAGCTTTCAAACGCTACGGGTTCCTTTACAACCTGACTGGATGTTAGCGAATCATTCTCTTAAGGCACCTGCCTCAAACTCCACAAATCACACTGACTTTAGTGGATCTGAATGGGTCGCTTCGCTAATTGGCACCCAGCATGCTTCGTGTTTTGAGTTCCCGCCGCACGTATAGAAAGCGCTGAAAAGAAGTTGCTGGCTCAGTTTACCTGTGCTCCCCTTTTGCATCAACAAAGTGCACTACAAGAAATTTCGAGAGAAAAAAAGACAGCTAACATGTATTCAATTTTCAATTCTTTCTCTTTTAGGTTTCATTGCACATCGCAATTCAACTTCAAGCTGTGCCGGGACCTTTTCGCTGACAGCTTCAGGGAAATACGATCACGCGGAAATAAAGGTGCTTCGTTAGATGCAAATTACAACTCTAAGCACAGTGCAGAAAGTAGATGGTGACAGGATGCCCAGAAAAGGCCATCACACGTGCGAGACTCTATATAAACCACCGCGTGCGTGAAATTTCATATAAAAGAAGACCAGATATGAAAGACACGACGCGTTATCGACGTGAGTGGGGTGTGGTTGCCTGCTACAATTCATCTGTCGCATTCACGTCACCCAAGGCGTCGCGTCCTCCAAATGCGTACTTGCCACTTTTAACGAGCTTCGTTTTCGTCGACCGGAGTGAGGAGGAGGAGGAGGAGGATGGAAAGAAATGAAAGGCAGGGAGGTCAACCAGACGCACGTCCAGTTTGCTACCCTGCACTGGGGGAAGGGGTGAGGGGATTAAAGGAGAAGAGAGAGAGAAGTGAACGGCAACGTGTGTTTAGATGTGACCTTGTTCATTGCATGCTTATAAGCGGTCGCGTAGTCTGGTCGTCTTTAGAAAACTTAGCAATGCCCGCGTCGCTTTGCTGGCCAGCGACGCATAGAGCCATGAGCCAAGGATCTTCTCTTCGGAAAAAAGGTCTACTATCTAGTGTCTCTAACGTTTCGCGTAGCAAGTTGCGTTCGCTCGCAAAACGTTCACATGAACACAGTAGATGTTCTATTGTCTCGTCAGTGTCGAACGATTCACATCGGGAGCTTTCCGACATTCCTATGCGAAAGGAGTATGCCTTTGTAAAAGCTACTACCGGAGTGAGTGGCTCAAGAAAACCGTGAATAGAAAACGGTGAAATATCCGAAGAGCATTTTTACGTCTGGCAAAATAAATAAAAGGTGTAGGCACCCGCCAAATGGAGAATTCTAATGCGCAGATGTGTTCGTGGAACTCGCCACGACGCTCTCTTGAAACACCCGTTGCCGACCCCACAAACCAACTTGATCTTGACGTCGTGATGTTAGTGCGTGCTCAACTGGTGCGGTGTCTCCTGGTAGAGTGGCGCATTGTGAAAGGGAATGCATGAGGACCTCTGAAAATGCGCGGTAGAGTTACAGGTAAGTCAGTAGTTTCGCATTGTCAATATAGCCATAGCATTTGGGAGTGGCACCAACCATATGGGTAGCCGCAGTATACAGCTTTTCCACAAAGCAAGATTTGGCTGGTGTTTTTCACGCGTGCGACGTCGCAGTGCTGGCAAACGTACCGTAACCCTCTTTGTGCGTGGATCTTTTTTTCGCGAGAGTTTGTAATGATCCTTCTTACGCTAGAGATTCAACAAAGTGAAATTTTGTGAAATCAAAATGGCTGCTCCTGAAAATGCAAAGCGCATACTGTCATCCATCTGCTGGCCTTCGTTATTTCCAGTGCTCCACTGGGCTGACTCCTGCTCTTATGATATTACATTCCCTATTCTTTTCTTATACAGACCCCGATGTGGTAAGCACAACATGCGATAAGCAGATCTTGATAAAACGAATACTTTTCATTACATGCCAGTAAACTGGAAGCGATGCGAGTGTATACATAGTGTGCCGTTTTTTCAGAAAATACAGGATGTTAAACATTGTCTGTGAAAGACAGCTTTTGTGTCATCGTAGTTCTTGAGCTCAAATATGTAAGCGGATAATTAAACGAAATTGCAAAATAAGTCATCTAAATATTCAATTACTGCACATACTTTAATCAACTAACCAAAACCAGTGTGTTCCCAGGACCCGTCCTGTCTGAATAAGTTTTCACAGTGACGCCAGTTTTGACATACCGATTCCCAAAAAGTTAAAATGAATTACATGGCCACCATAGTGCACAAGGATGCAGTTCCTTAAAGAAGTAACCGAAACAACTGCGCGCTTTTGCCTCATGTTTGATGGTGCACACCTTTGTTTGCACAGCCTTCTTTGTGTTTTTATTCTCTTTTCCTTTCCTACTCTCCCTTTATATGTGATAGCAAATATATGGACACTCTCAGGTGGATTTAGCCGCCGGCGTCGGTGTCGCCGTCACTCGCCGTATATGTATGCGTATCTACAAATATTAAAATGCAAAGAGCAAAAAAATAATCTAGAAAAAGACTCCAGCGCACGGAATCGAACGTGGGGCCTCTGCACAATAAGTGTGAGGTGTTAACCACTGAGCCATTCAGCAGCACGTCTTTGAGTGTTCAAACGGCAAGATTTTTTATACCTACCATTTACCGCTAGGGACAGGAATCACGCGTGGGGGGGGGGGGGGGGAGACTATTGTGTTTTCAGCATTACCAGCTAGATGGCGCAATGAGTGCGCGTCGCCACATTGTCACGACGTGGTGGCGCGCGTTCTCATCTCCCAGGAAAACTTTGCCCCGCGGACAGGAGAAAAGTGGGCCCTCTAGCGCGCGCCCGTATCTCGTAGTGGGGAGGATCGTACGTCTTGGCCGGCTTTGGAATTTCACCAGAAAGATTATGTTGCAGTTACTAGGCGCATAAAAGTCGCTTCAATCCTCGGACAGTCTCCGTTTACGAAAAAGGCATGCTTTTCAGGCACAGCGAAATAAGAAACTGAGACGCTTATTCGTGTAAGTACAATTACGGTAAGTACAATTCATGCGTCATTTGTGCGTGAGAAACGCGGGGCAGGTTTCGATCTGCCTGCATTCCTGCGCGTGCCCTCCCAATTTATTGCTATCACATTCATTGCTTCATCTTTACGACAAATCTGTGACTTTTTTCTCTCTCTCGGTATTATTGTATTTCTCTGTATTTCTCTTTATCTTCCTATTTTTTCGCATACTTTTTATTTCGCTCTTGCTTATTTCCCTTTATATCTATACGTGGTTATGCCTGGGTTACGCCAAGTGACAACAGCATACAATAGCACACGACAGCCCGGTCTCCTAAAGTGCTCCGCGCTTAAAAACAAACAGCACAATAGCAAATGGCATCAATGGCAGGAATAGAGCGTAGACACTCAGAGAACGCATCAACAAGCCTGGCACACACGTCAACGTGGGCAAGCGCGCACGCATGTGCCGCGTGGTAACAAGAGCAGTCCGCCTATTTCTATGTGTCCTCAAGCCGAGCCCTTTACGAGCCACTACGAGTGACGTTTTAAACAGTGGAAATGAGCTAATGTATATAATTACTTTATTAAGGTTATGGCTTACAAAGCGAATAGTCTACAATGCCCATGTCTGGTAGAAGTCGCAAACCAGTCTGACTCAAGCCCACATGTTTGCTTCTCGGAAAACAGAAACGAGATTAATGAGAGACAAACGCGCCTGGCACGGCAGTGAAAGCAAAAGAAAATTTACGCACGCGAAGTGAATATTTATGTGCATTGGATCCTCCACGCCGCGTTGCCGGTCGCAATGACGACCCACCTAAATCACCGCTGGATGTGCCATGGCCTTTCAGGTTGACCCCGGTTCGTTTCCCATACATAACGCCTAGCTCCCTCAGAGAACAGTGACAGAACACGGTTCCCCGAAATGTGGCCACCCCGCATTGTCGTAAAAATCAATTCTCAGTTTAGCACCTGCGACATCCGGGTGCGAGCCGCAAATTCGGCCTCGTATACGGGACGGCTGCAGGTTATAGCTTTACCGCGCGCAGACTGAAGGGCTCGTTTTTACTAATGGGAAATGGTGCCCCCCCCCCCCGCTCACTCCTTCACTCACAGACACACACACTCTCTCTTCCCTCTCAATGTTTTGGCGTGGTCTGTTTCTCACTTCTCACAGTGAAGTTGTCCTCGTCTAATCTGTTCCGTCGTCGTCGTCATAGCAATAGCAGAATAAACGCATAGTATTTACAATAAAGAAAGACGGAAATCCATCATGTTGGTGTCGTGATTCTGATGCTCAACGGCTGAATCAGTTGTCGCGGGATCGAACCCTAGCTGCCGTAGCAGTTGAAATTGTTGATTGGCAGCGGGAGAAAAAGTTCTTTGGGATAGAAATTTGTCCCTTGAATGTTGAAAAAAATTTTGTTTCCCAAAAAGGCCGAAGCAGTTAACGTGATAACACCATTACTTAGTGTTGGTTATTTACTAATACTGCCGTGTTAGTTTTTGAGACTTAGCAAAAGTAAATACAGTTGTTCAGTACCTCAAAAAATACAATTGAACAAAATACATATCGGCACATTTTTTCCAATTGTTCAGCACCGAGTCTACGACAAAATCCACCAAGATCGTTTCATAAACCTACGTTCTGCGGAGTATGAAAAAAAACGCAAAGAATTCCGAAGAGATCTAACGGGCGCAATATTTTTCCTATCTTTTTTTTGCGTCTATTTGCCATTTCTTCTACCTCTTTCTCTCTCTGTCTATGTCTTCCTTTGTCTTTCTGCGACTTCCTTTATTTTTTCTTTAATTTTATTTCTCGCTCTTGTTTTCATTCTCTTTCACGTGTTAGCGTTCTCTACTTCGGTAAGCATAATTTTAATTTATTGCTCATAACTACAGTAGTCAGTTGTGGGACTTGTCTAATTTTCGTGCGGCATACCCGGCTGAGGATACTTGTTCGCGTTGGACAGATTAGAGCGAGCTTACGAACAACTTCATTCTTGAGAATGCACTTTTGTCCATAGAAGGAAACAGTAACGCTATAAACTTTGCAATATTTGCACGAAAGAATTATCACTTTGTATTTGTGTGTGTGAGTGTGTGTGTGTGTGTGTGTGTGTGTGTGTGTGTGTGTGTGTGTGTGTGCATGCGTGCATGTGTTTCGTATAGACAGGAGCAAATATTTGCCCACTCGCGAGTAGTTTTTTTATTTTTTAAGAAGAGAGGATCAGAAAATTATAGTGACGACTCTATCAACTTAGTTGTCACCCTCGCATTCCTCCATAAAAATGCTCCCAGTCTCTTGCTTCGCGGTGATGGTACTCTGCACTGCTGGAGAACAAAACCATGTTCTTCTTTTCCTGCACTTTATCAATATTTTTGTTTCCTACTCTAATCCATTCTTTGGATTCGGCGTTGGCTGGCGGAAAAGTAGCCAGATTGGGACATCAATGTAATCATTTAACCATTTTGCCAAGAGATAAAGTAAAGGCATCGGTAGAGCGTATTGAGCTGCGGCCTTCATAGTGTGAATGTCTCTGGTGATGATCATAATTATGTTAGAACACATTGATTTCATTCTCCTTCATGGACACGCTGTTTATCACTGAAGCTTTTTAATTATAAAGGATGTTTACGCAATTCATAAATTCCAGTAATGCATTCTGTAGTGCATGAGTAATTAGCCCAAGCAGTTCAGTCTAATTGTATAGGTTATGGGTGTTTTGACATCCATACAACGGGCTGGTATTTAATGACCTTGTGTGTCACATAAATATGTTGTTGTTCCACTGCACGCCCACAAGTAGAGCTTTTCCCGATAAAGTGAGAGTGTGAATTTTAGCTTTTCGGCGCCACTCCACACACACACAAAGCTCATCTGTAGCGTATTCCGTTGTTCTGCCTTAAGTTGCGGCAACCAAAAATTTCTCGCTTTTGCGTTTCCTACTGCACGATCTTTTACATGGAACACTTTTGACAAGTTTACCTTTTTCGTGTTTACGCTGCGTTCTATTTCTGAGCCTATCAAATGCGATAAATGTAATAATATGTATTTGTGAGTTAGGACTGCGAACATTGGTTTGATGCACTTTTAATAATGACACACTTATGTCTGTTCCTTTTCGGTATTTGCGCATCCGTTATTGTGGCCTTCTTTGCCCGTTAACGTCTACGAGCTTGTCCAACGGTTTTCTTGGTACAGGTTTTTTGTTGAGAACTCAAGGGTGAAGTTTTAGTTTCCAGTTGCTCTCTTATACTGCCCATTTTCTAAACATCTAAACATAAAATCTGCCTGGAGCAAAAAACGTCACTCAAAAAGTTTCCGCCTCATATTGCTTCTGCTTGTTCAGCCCTTTTACTATACATCTATTTTGAACAACAAGATGACAAAAGTAAACATGTAATTGTGGTACAATAGGCCTTGCCACTCAGGCTTTTTTAAATAGACAGCTCTAGAATCTATAATTATTGTTCGCATTTTTCTACAGTTATCACAGAGCATTGACGTATTATGCGTTTTCATCAGCAACATCAGCCAATGACTAAAATTGTCTGAACGTTTCAATTATAGTTTTGGCAATTGGGTGGCGCCCCGCTGTTCATTATGCCTTCATCATGAGTGGCAAATGAACTTGGCCGTTTCCCGTGGCTCTTAATTGCACCTTTCACTTCGTATGCACAACCATGAGCCCTCGATGCCAGTAAGAGCAAGTACCACGCGTGATCTGCATCGCGGTTGCGCAGTGCAACTGTATGCAGATCGAGAAAACATCACCGCGTGGGGTGATGTTTTCTCGATCTGAACAGAAAAACCCAGACCATGGTCAAAGAGAGGTTGTTATAATGTGGACTCCCCGTAATACTATATATTCAAATCTCCACTTATTGTCCATACCAAGGACCAAACTCATCTCGCTATCCTATACACATACGACAAGGTGTGATTTATTTTGTTGCTGGCATCTTTCTGAACGTGTTCTTGTTGCAATAACCGAGGTGAAAAGTTATGCAGAAACATTGAACCGAACAAGTCCTCGTATACCCGTTGTTATTTGCTGTGGAAACACCAATACGTAAAAGAACACCTTAATAAGACAGGATACTCAAAATAAAAGAAAGGTTTTGCCGGATCATATTTAGTAGTTGTTTCTTCGGTAACATAAAAAAAATTCGGCAGATCCCACGTGCCTTGGAAACTGATGTTATGCGAAGCATGCGGAGGGAAATTGACCATGTGGTAATTTTTTATGTGACACGTGTGATAAAACGACGCGCTCTCTCTCTCTTTCTCTCTCTCTCTCTCTCTCTCTCTCTCTATATATATATATATATATATGTGTGTGTGTGTGTGTGTGTGTGTGTGTGTGTGTGTCTGTGTGTGTGTGCGTGTGTTAAAGAATTGTGGATATTTATATAACCAGCTATTTGCACTTTCGCAACAATGTCAACAGGAACATGCGTATTAGGAACACCAGATGCGATAGGCTGATATGAAGCGCCAGTGCTCACGAGGGTGGTAGCCTTTGACACTGCTACAAAAATAACTTCAGCGCATGGTACCTAACTACAATTGACGTTAGCCAGACGTGATGGCTGTATCATAGGAGTTCATATGTAATGTTCATAAATTTGGATGGCTAGCATTGCAACCGCAATTGACAGTTCGCGAGCATTAGGTTCTATTTAAAAAGTGGTTCCGAGACCTGGCGTGGCTCTATGGTAGAATGCTTGATTTCCACGCAGAATGCTTGGGTTCAATTCCTGCTGAGACACTGACATTCATTTGTTGCATTCCTCGGGTCAACGATGCCGATATCATGTTTTCTAAACGTTAACGCGTTGAAATTCTCCATGTGTGTTCTCGTCGTTCTTGGGTAGATAATAAGTGCATGTCAATCACTTGAGGCCCATAGCCGCATACCCGCTTCCGGGTATGTGCCACTGTTTCGCGAGAAGTGTTGAACGACGTACGCGACAGGATTGTGACATTAATCTTGTCCTGACCAGCGCGTCATATTAGTCAAACCAGCTTTCCCTGTCATACTAATTTTGGTTCACGCCAAGTTAAGGGGGTGATCACGAGAGCACCCAGACGTAAGCGGCTCTAAAGATAGATACATTGATAAATAGGTAAATACGCAGATAGACGCCAAAGGTTATTGCAGGTTGCCAAGAAATGCTTCGCCTCTGGGTTTCCTGACATCACCAATAGAAGGTGGTGAGATCGTGTGCTACACTTCATGAGATGACCAATTCGCTATCTGCTGCACCTCAGTGTTTCTGGAGCTCGCGTTCAGTTACACGCCCGTTTCTTCATCCTTCTGTCATTCTTGCCCCCCCCCCCCCCCTCTCTCTGCACTTTACGTAAAAGCACGTGGTTCACGTTTGTTAGTTTTAGCTCCACGTAGCCTACACGATGACATGACGCTCAGAAAACACCTAAGCGCACGGCTGAAAGCGGCCTTTGTTGCTCAGTCAATTTTAGAAACATGGATGGGTTGCTCCGCAACGTCGCACCACTACCACAATAGAACATTCGCTCCCCCTACTAGCTTATAGTGGCAGAGCGGCACAACTGAGCACGCAAACAACAGCAACAACCACGCTATCGGATGACACGCGCAGTGGAGCATGTCCACGAAGGTGCCAATATACACGTCGCGAACACGCGGCCGCCTAATGAGAACAGGGAGATGAAGCCTTGCGTGAGTGAAAGTGTGACACAGTGTGTCTGCATGCTGCTTCTCGCATTGTTGCGGGGAGTGCTTTGTCGCTGTGGCCTCCTTAGAAAGCCTGCTGCCGCTATTAGCACGCGCTGTATACCAGTAAGAAATCCACTATCATTAAGTAACTTCTTGGACAAGAAGGTATTCAAGCGGTGATTGCCGATTTTTCTTTATTTGGCAACAGCCACGAGTTCTTGTAGAGAGCTTTTCTTCAGGCGTGATCTTGCGTGGTGTTTTTCATTTTATTACGCATGCTTCATTTTTTTCTCTGCCTCAACAGCTTGAGCTAGAAGGAGCAAGAAGACGCAAATCAGTCGAAGAAAGGGGGGATTCGCAACGGCCAAATAGTGCGACGAAAAATATATGAACCAGCCAGTAGAGTTTGTTTTTGTTCCCATTTCATCCTCCTTGTATTCGCAAAACTTGGTGGTTTGAATGTTTCGAGTAGGTTCTGCACTGCCTGCGCAGCACTCTCTAGATATGCATTTCAAAGGCTTTCGCTTTGGGAGAAATTCGGGCGAGCTGCATGTAGCTCGTGGTCGCTTCCTGCTTCGAACATGAGGGCTTTTCGCACGTCGGCATTGATATGTAGTATTCACGGGCAAACTGAGAGCTAGTAGGCTTCCGGGAACACAAGAAGACCAAAGTTTCCAACTGTCTCCTTCGTTATTATTATAGATTCGGGGATGAATTTTTGGAGTTTAGTGATAGAAAATGTATACTTAGCAGAAAGCTTAAATACAAATTGGGTGGTGAACGAAAGGAGTGAAAGTCGTTTTGTCTGGTGATCAGTACGTATACCCAACCATGCTCTCACAGTAACATAGCTCTTATACAAGCATGCTTATGGGTGTTGCATCCATATCTCTTATACAAGCATGCTTATGGGTGTTGCATCCCCCCCTCTCACCGTGGAAAGCTGGGCCTTCCCGTGAACAATAGAAGACATCTAACAGTCGCATAGAGGCACCCCGAAAGAATGTTTACCATCGGTGTATAAATGCGGAACCACATACTGATGTCGAAAACCATTAACACGCTGTTTTCTACTCATAAGCTATCGCACTGCTTCAATATGCCTTCAAAGTGAACCATATCCCCCAAAATAAAGTTCTCCCTACTAAAGGCACAATTTGGAATATCCAGACGCTACAACCACTGCATGGTCTTTGAATAAAATACGATCATTTCGAAGAGCACAATTGATTTTGCCGAAACAAAATTCATCTAATTAAATAAAGGCCCTGCGCAAGTAAGATTTACCACACATGGCAGAAATTGTTACGGTGATCGTTTCTATCGATTTACCTGCCCGCTGTAGATTGCACAGGGGTCAAGAAGCACTGCGCCCCGTATAATATAGCCGCACGGTTGATTAGGGGCATTCAACTCCACGTATTTCTTATACCTCTGCGATGAAGAAAATAATGCAATCGGCTGATATTTGTGTTGTTGCTGCAAGAGTAAATAATCCAAGTGATTTTGCAGACGCCAGATGGTTTTAGTGTTTAGAAGCCCACAGCTTTAGATATAGAAGTATGAAAAAGGAAAAAAAAGTTTACTATTGAATCGACTGATTGATATGTGGGGTTTAATGTCCCAAAACCATCATATGAAGAATGAGAGACGCCGTAGTGGTGCGGTCCAGAAATTTTGACCACCTGGAGTTCTTTAACATGCATTGAAATATGAGCACACGGGCCTACAACATTTCCGCCTTCATTGGAAATGCAGCTGCCGCAGCCGGGATTGAATCCCATGACCTGCGGGTCAGCAGCCGAGTGCCTTAGCCATAAGACCGTGGTGGGGCAAAAACTATTAGATCTTGATTATTTCCATGCCGGTAAGCAATAGCGCTATTCATAAAAACGAGAAAATACATGATTGATCCCTCCAATATAAGAATCGGTATAACAGGAAACTAAAATGTGTGCTTGCAGAAGTGGCTGAATGTTTACAGTACCTGGATATAAGAGCGCTTGCACAATGTATATAAGTGCGTTTTGGCGCTCGGTGATACATCTTTACCCCAGCAACCAGCTTCTAATATCAACGACAATTCCTTCTGGTAGCTGTTGTAGTGATCGGTGAGAGCCTACTCAGAGAAATCGCTGTGACAACTAGAAGAGTGTCGCCGAATGGACGCAAGAGTTGAGCCATGGTCACCATCCCGCGACATGATATGGAACACCACGGCCAGACTACAGGAAAGCGCAATGCGCATCATGACTCCTCTGTAACCCGACTTCTCCTTTCCTGCGAGCAAGCGTCAGCGGGGAACGCGATGCTACAGCCAGGTGGGACAGCGGCACGTCGAACAGCTATTTCTGGCATGAATGGATGCTATGAGCGAGACTGACGCTTGGGCTCAAGTCGCCACCGTTAAGGCTTTCAGAAAATAGTATTCCTACCGGAAACATCTCGAAGGCGACCTACGGCATGAGCTAGTCGTGGAGCCTACATTCGTGACACATTACCACTTCCAAAGTGCAGCACCACCCCGCCAGCGTAGAGCACTATGAGAGGAAAGTATGAGATATAAAAGACGCGATTGTAAAGCCTCCACTGTGTGCGTGAACCTGGCACAGTTGATTTCGCTCCCGTCATCTGTTCTCGTGGATCGGTAGGTCGTGCTTTCGACTCCCGTTGACGTATTTCTCGCGCATAACATCAAATGAACGTTTTGTTCACTCTCTCCACACGCAAGACTATCGTCTTTCGACGACATTTCCAGCGAAACAAGCAAATACGGGGGCATATTTTTTGCCGTCTGATCGTATGCATTTATTCAACGTAATTTCTGTGACAAAAATACTTCACGTGAGTGTTAGTGGACTGCGGCGTAAAACAATTGCATCATTAAAAAAACTTCAGAGTTGTTTACTAAAACCTAATAATATTGCGCCATATATATTCCTTTTGCAAATGTATTACGCGCAGTAAAAGAAGCCCAGACGTAAGCAGCTTTTAGTAAAAACCGAAAAACAAGAAATTTACTAGCTTGTGAACAAAACGATAATCCTATATTTATTGTACTGCGCATTTCGAGGTATCCTAAATGCAAAAATGATATCTCACAACTGGAAGCATGCAAAATGTGTGCGCAACAAATCGCATTAATTTTCCACAAGTTTTATGTTACCAAACTTTTGTTGCATAGGAGTACTGCGTCATGAATAGAAATCGATGCATGAACACATGGTTGCCATTGTAGATACTTTATGCTCGGATGGATGGAAAATCATGGACATAAAGAAATACTATTTAAAAATTGTTGTATTGATCGCTGCTTAAACGCGTGGAGGTACGAAAAATACAGGCCTCTTTGAATGGGCCGTGATTATGCATTCCGTTGAAAGAAACAACAAATAGGCCATGTTTGGCGTAGACAGCACTATCTGGGCTTCTTATTTTGCTTGGATGGAGGCGGAAATGTTGTAGGCCCGTGTGCTCAGATTTGGGTGCACGTTAAAGAACCGCAGGTGGTCAAAATTTCCGGGGTCCTCCACTACGGCGTGTCTCATAATCATATGGTGGTTTTGGGACGTTAAACCCCACATATCAATCAATCAATTATTTTGCTTGAGCAGCTGGAGTGAAAAAGCAGGCGTGCCTCAGTTTGATTTCTCCTAAAAAGGTAGTCCCACTAACTACCGCTTCCACAAAATGTACTCAACCATAGACAGACAGCGGTAAAGATTCCCTTTGTGAACGAATACAAATGGCGAATCAGGGCATCCTGCTTTGTTGGTTGTTTTGTCCCAGATGTCCTCCTCAAATTGACATTGCGAGCGGCTTGAGTGTTTCTTTGTTGGTAGATTCTTTTTTTTTCTTGTTTCTTTTTTACTTTTGCGTTGCACCTTTAGTTTCGGAAGCCTAACTGTGAGAAAAACATGCTTGGCCAGACATCTCTCAATAATGGACGCCTGCCTGAAAACCGAGGCGAAAGAAATATAGAACAGGCTAATGAGGCGCTATATTTGCGGCAGAATTTTTGCCCTGTGAAGAGCTTCGGTGAAAGTCACCAAACGCAGCGGAAAAGTATAGAGTTGATGGTGCTGGCTAAATCTAGTCCATGTAATTTGCAATTTCATAAGTGGCGCATAATCAGATAACCTGAATTGGTGATAGCATTTGGAACAATAGAAAAATTGTATATAGCAATGAAAATGATCGTTTTCGCATATTGATTTCATTTAAATGTGTGTGTGTGTGTGTGTGTGTGTGTGTGTGTGTGTGTGTGTGTGTGTGTGTGTGTGTGTGTGTGTGTGTGTGTGTGTGAACACACGTGTCTGGTTCACTTTTAAAAAGAAATAAGAATGGAAAGTATGCCACGGCGACTTGTAGGTCACGAATCTTACCGTAAGGCGCAACTCCAAGCTGCATGCATACCACGACTTTGTGGATGATTAATGTGTGAGTAGTGTTGACGTAGGTGTATAGAGGAGAAGACAGAAGAGTGTGTGCGACCATTTTGGGGAATCACGGCCCAGCAATAACCTGCTTCCGATAATCCATTTCACTTTTCCACAGTATGACCATGACTTTGGGGCCCCCGATAATCTTCTTTAAATGCTGACAATCCCACTGCAAACAGGCAGCGCTGGTGGAGACCCTGTCATGGTAGACTGATCAGTTCGTCCACTCCAACCTTGTTATAAAAGCGTTCTCAGATTTTATTTACAACTCGGTTTTGGGGCAAAGCTTCCACAGGTAATGTGTGCGTACAGCTGTTTCCTGCTGTGTATACATGTGGCTGCGACGGACTTCCCGTCCCAGCAACCGTTGGTAGCCCCTGTTCAACCGGACTGCCTGTGGTCGTTGAACGTACAACTGAAAATGGGACGAAACAAGCTTGTTTTGTAATATGGGTCGTCTCCTGTAATTGCTTTTTTTGCGCGCATCTGTTTTCTAAGAAATAAATACACAGATTGTGACGAGCGTTCATCTACTGCCCTCGCTACCTTTCGGTTATTGCTTCAAGTTTTTTACGCTCACGGAGATTTTAAGAAATACTGTTAAATTGTTACAAAATTTTCGCTTACAAAGAGCGATAATTTTCATGCATATGGGTGCACCTGCATGAACATGTCGGGGCACACAGACGAAAAAAAGCACGAATGATGCAACGTAATGCCATGGAATTGCGTCACTACCAACTCCTTGGACTTCCTTAGGGTACAAACGACTCCACAGCCAGTACGCTCCTGTGAATTACGGTATCGTCTATGCTGACGCTCCCTCATTTCTGAATATGTCCTATGAAAATAGTCACAGCATGTCCAAACGGTATTTATTTATTTATTTGATTTGCAAACAAGGATATACAAGGCCACAGAGAAAAGAGGGAAAGAGCAAGCTGACAACTGCCACCTGGAGGGGCACAACGCCTGCTCATTCTTTATGGAGGAGGGAAGAAACATAGAAAAGGAAGTAAAGAGGAGAGAAAGAGAAAAGAAGTGAGGGAAGTAAAAAATTAATAAAGACCTACACAAGTATAACTACAAAAATTAATGCACATTCTAGACAACCGCGTCTGCTCCTCAGTACTTTTTTTTTGCGTGCGCCGCCCCATTAGGTTCGGGCGTTGGTGATTGTTCATATTGAACGACATTATAACGAGGTTGATGGCCATTGGCACACTACATGAAACTCCCATTACGAACGATCTCGAGACATTGGTGAGCCGGGTTCTTCACTATAGTAATTAATTCCAGAACGTTCCGCGGAGTCAGTTGAAGTAGTAATTCAATGTCGAGATCATGACAGCTGGCACGGCATTTTTGCGCGCGCCGTCAAAATCGACCCGATGGGCACACATCCGATCGACGTCGCAGCGATCCGGAGGCTTCCACACAAAGCCTTTTCTTTGGTATGGGGATCATCGGATTAGGCTCCCGTGACAAGATTGATCTGAGGGAACGCATACACTGCCTCGTCCAGCGGTTTACATGCGTAATCCTTAGCACCGTGCTTCAATGGTGCTCACTCCCACTGCTGGAGACTATGAAAGGAGAAACATAGTCAGACACGGTTGAACACTGTAACGGAACACCTCAGGCGAATGAGCGGAAGTCAAAGTGACAGATAGGAAAAAGAAGAGAAAAATCATACCACTCATAACAGCGAATCAAGATGAAGGGTCCATTACACGACTCCGTTCACCTTAACTGCTGTTCGGTACGTGACTTGTTGGAAAAGATGATACCAAGAACTAGACGAGGAGAGAAAGATGCGGAAGCAACGAAGCGCCTTTTCTTCGTCTGCCTTTTGTCCTGCACGTGTCGCGCCTCGCTTCCGTTTCTTTCCCTAACGACCCATGAAGAGTCGTCTCTTTGATTAGCGTTCGGTTAAATAACTGCACAGAAAACCAGCTGTGTTCTTTTGCTTCTCAAGTGTACATTCGGAAGAATTCTCTCCACTTGTAAATAATTGGATTCGTACCTTCTTCTTGAGTGGTGTACGAAGGTAGTGTTTCGTTTTGCTCGTTGTAGCAGAAGGACTCTGCTTTTACTTTCTATTTTTTTTTTCTTACAAGTTGCAATGACACAAGAAAACCAAGCGATATATATATATATATATATATATATATATATATATATATATATATATATATATATATATATATATATATGTGTGTGTGTGTGTGTGTGTGTGTGTGCGTGCATGTGTATTTAGCTTGAGATCGCCTCTACTTAGGCTGTACTTAGAAAAATGAGCGAACATTCCATATTACTTAAAATGACAAGAACGTTAGGTATGACCTTACTCTCACCAATAGCAAGTTGTTAATCCTTCGGTTTTCACGTTAATATATGCAAAAGCAAAACAGAAAAAAAAACATTGGACATTTCACGATCAGTTTCTGCGAACGTCCTGATATTTATATTAGGCTAATAAATAGACTATGCAATATTTGCTAATTAAGCTAACACACTTCTACACTACAATTTGCAACTGATTAAAGGTGTTCGGCTAAAGTTTGCAGGGCATATCATATCCACTTATAATGAAATCTGACGATGGCCCGAACTTTGAGCTATGCCCTTGATATTGTGGCAAACATGCTCTATTGATCCAGTTAATCTTATAAGAAAACATTGTTTTATGCATTAAAGCACAAAACAAAGTAAAACGCCCTTGAATTTTGTAACCTACACTTCGGGAAATAATGACTGTAAGCCGGTGTCGCCCTAAAGATTTGTTCAAAATGGATAACGCCCTACTAACTCAATGCCCATATTGCAGTAGGCCAAATGTAGCCGGTAAGTCGGTGAAAGCCAATGGGCGAGTCTTAGTTAAATATTACTAATTAACATGATTTTAACATTTATGGGTGCCCGCCGAACAAGACACTTTTTTTAGTCGGAAACATAGTTTTGAAAGAGCGCTTGAGACCAAAATTGAAACCTCAAGATGTTTTCGTTGTTTCATGCTTTGGTGTAAATGGGTACTTCTGGCCGAATATCGTTGGTGGCCGTCACCTTCGAGGTATTTTAGTTTGGTTTGAAAGTAACCGTGAGTGCTTATTTCAGTTTTTAGCACCTCGTGACATTGCCATAGACACCTCCCCCTGCGTTGTTTCACTAAAAGAGCAAGTAATGTCTACACCGCAGAAATTACGTGGGACGTAATTTCTATGATGTAGATATTACTACGTAACACTACGTAACACATTACTACGTAATACTACTTGTGCGTATAGTGAGCTATACGCACGAGTAGTACACTCGATGACGGCTGTTGTTTTTTGCATCTCTTACTCTGTTGTCGGGTTGCTCTCTGGCTGGTGGTGGCTGCTTACGCCAGGAATATCGTTATATCCTTCTTTTTTTCAAGACATGTTCTTAACAGCACTAACTTCTACCGAAGCACCCACATCGTTTCAAGGCTTCACCATGCGCGGGATCCCGACTTGAAGAGTGTGCTCTCAACTTTGCCAAAGCTTGAGTACACGTGGTCGTAGGCGCTCCGCCGCTGTTGAGCGCTAGTTTTTTGACAAGTTTTGAAGTTTCTTTTGAATTGACGCTACATTAGTCTCAATTAGCCACGCTATCCTAATTATACAATACATCAGAGCATTTACGAATGATTTTTGGCATTACCAGACACAAGGTCACAAATTACAGTGAAAAAAGTAACAAGTAAAATTTTCACTGTCAAGGATTCAAGCATATTTAACAGCGGAGCTGGTCAAGCAAGACGTAATCTGTCTAATACGAACTAACAAAAAATCACCAGGCCTGCATGGAGCGCGCAGCACAGTCACAGCGAAAGCGTGAAGAACGGCCTTTCAGAGCCATTTCTAAACAATATTTGGGTAAATGCTAGAAGCACACTTGCTGGGTACTCACTGCACCATAAATAATTATATTTTCTGTGTATAGCCCGACACTCACTATGCTATCTTTCATCATTCTTAGAAGAAGCGTGGTATCCGCTAAACACTTGCAACAAATTTTGAAAAGTCCTCCGCTCTTGAGTGCGAGTCAAGCACAATTCCTGTAAACGCCAGCCTCAGCTCTGACGTCGCGCACGCTTGCGTGGAAATGGGCTGCCATGTAAGCAAGCAAGTCTGTTTTAAAGACTCAGTCACACCTTACGTGCGCTGACGCTGCTTTCTGAACGTGTCTGTCTCCTTGAGTGTTTCGTAATTTCGCATCAATTTCGAACTATTTACGCGAATTCCTAAGTGCCATCTGCAAAATAATTTTGCCGCCTCTCTCCTGTTTCCGTTCGCTCGGCGGAGGGCGAGAACCACATTCGCACGTTCTCAATTAGTGAAACACATCGTTCCAGACTAAGACTTTCCCTTGTCGAAGCGTGTCCAAAACAACTGCGCACCACATATTACCATGGTGCTTTTGATATCCCCCCTTTATCAAAATGTCACCCTCCTCCCCACCATCATGTTTATTGTTGGCCCTAATAGAAAAAAACAGTCTGCGCTGCACCGAATGCTGCCTGCGTTCTCGTATTGCATATTACATCGCAGCCACTTTTTCGTAAAAGCGTATTGTCTTCGTTTCCTTCTTTCACCCCCCCCCCTCTTTTTTTATGGTACCATCCAACCATCGTTGAATGTTCATCATAGTCACCGATAGCCTGTTCAAGCGAATTCCGTGCGTGAGAACCTGTCGCTAACTCGTTCAACTTACATAGGAGGGCACACAAAGCACCGCGTGTTAGGCGGCAATCACGTGGTATTTTTTTTTGTTTCGCGCACTTTAAACAAACACTAAAAAAAGTTACCAGCCTTGTTATTTTACTGTAACTTGAATTTTTTGTTTCTGAATAACAGCTACAAGGTTTGTATTAAAACTTTTTTTCTAGAGTCTGTATAAAAAGTTTATTAAGCAATCTTGATTAATTTTCGTGCTTGGCGGATCAAAAAATATTCTGACGCGCTACATACAGCCAAGAACAATAAGGCGCTAGCTGGAGACGCGTAGACTTAATTGTAATTTTTTATTGATTGGAGATTTTTAGCTAAAACACCCTGTAGATACACACAATACGTGAATGGACATGTACCTAGTGCTCTCTTGTACATCAACATCGTAATCATCAACACGACTACGCCCACTGCAGGGCAAATGCATCGCTCCTGTTTATTTTATCATGTCCTTTGCTCGCTGTGGTCAAGTTATAACCGCAAACTTCTTGATCTCATGTGCGCACCTCACTTTCTTTTTCCTCCTCGCACATTTACCTCTTCTTGAAGTTAAGTCATACCCTCACGATGACCAGTGTTTATCTTGCCTACGCGTTATATGCACGTCCTTTGCAGACGTATACATAATAGCCCGTCATTGGCACCTCCCCCCACTCCCCGGTCATTGCTCCTTTTGTTCTGTGTGAGTACATCTAATTAGAGCTGGCCTCGCACCCTGCAGTGTGGCTGGTTAGAGAACGAAGCAGACGTTGCTCACTGTTCCGTGAGATGGCACGTGCTACTACGTAACTTGTGTTGGACTCTCTTTGTCAAGCCATTGTGGCTGCTTCTGCGACGACGATAACACCTATGTAATGAAAAAGGCCCCACTGCCTACGCAGATAGGACGAGAAACAGAACACCATCGAGCTCGCCAGTCAGGACAACGGCACAGCGGGATTATTTGTCGCCAAGCAATAGCTGTGCATTCTACCATCTTTGTAAATGGACAGGCATCAACAACTGGCGTGGTAGCGTTACTGGGCAGTAGATGTATTCTGAGGCACCGAAGTAAACAAACAGAGGCGAACACATCCGTTTTGTTATATACACATCCATTACGTTGCAAGTGTGCGCGCAAATGTCTTCGTACGCAGTGCCATGAGAAAAGTTTAGCCCACATTATAGCAAAACTGGCGCTTAAAAAAAACAAAGAACAGACACCCGACTGCATTCCTTGTAATCTTTTTTCATTTATGGTTCACAGAATATGGGAAAGTAAGCCACGCTACAGTCGGCTATCCTAGCATCATGACAGTAATATACAGGATAAACACACAGACAAGACAAATTAGGAAAATAGGAAAAAAACTCATCAAAGGCACTATGTGCATACTTTATACATTATAGGGCTTGTAATGTATGAATGAGCACTGTATGTATGGTCATATATTGGGATAACAATGCAGATAGGGTACGTACCAATGGTGGAAAGTATAATAGGAATTAAAGACAGTTACTCAGATTTGTGTTTAATAAAAAAATCACGGAGGGTGCTCACTGCGCGCCTTTGATTGTCAGAATGTGCTCATGGTCCAAGAATTTCGCTAATAGTAAATGGTCGTCTGTGGAGTCGGTCCAAGCGATCCCTCAGTTCAGCGCGTTGTTGATCATATTGTGGGTATTCGGTAAGGATTTACTCCTCTGATGCATCGACATGATCGCAGTGACCACAGTGCGGGGACGCTCTTCTTTTTCTGTTTTTTGTACGACACTTTGTAATGAAGTTTTCATCTTCAATAAAGTTCATGCCATAAAAGCTGTACATCAAATAAAGAAAGTAAATCCGTTGCCTATGTTTCTTCTTTGGTTTCATTACTCATACGCTTGTCGCTCTTTTCACGCTCTCTGAATACAGGGGGCCCGGACAACTTCAGCTGGAGTTTAAAAATATACCGAATAATAATAATATTAATAATAATAATAATAATAATAATAATAATAATAATAATAATAATAATAATAATAATAATAATGGTGGTGGTGGTGGTGGTGATGATGATGATGATGATGATGATGAAACCGGGAACCCGGGCTAGCATATAAATTAAAAAGACGTAATCGTAAAAGCATTGACTTATAGGTAGGACTCACCGATAATTGACAACTAAACAGCGACAAAAGGTAGAAGAAAGTGGAAAATGCTCGATGCGTCTTTAAAACCCCAATTTTATTTTTCTATGTGCATGTAAACGTAGAAAATACTGTCTTTACCACGTGTGACGGACACTGTGACTTCAAACAGCCGACATGTGAATATTGCTAGTGTCAATACGCTGATACCGTGACGTGAAACGTTAACAACGGCAATAGTTGCCTCAACAGCATGGTCATGTGCAAATGAGGATGATTCATGTAGCTAGACGCACAAGTACCTCCTGCACGCAGTGAGTGGTCAATACAATATTTATCCCAAAGATAACGCGATGGCAATATCATCTTCGCACTTAAATGTGTTAGGGTCGGCCCCTTTAAACCACAACATGTCTAGCGCGCATTCTGTGGAGGCTACCTTAGGAGTAATGCCATCTACTGCACAAAGACCGGCACGTACTCGTCCATCGAAATCGAATATAAGAAAATAAATGGCCAAGTGGCCAGCTTGTGAAAAACATTATGAGTAGTGTGCAAATAGATTATTGCTGTGGAGCGTCGCACAGTATAGTGCATATGTAATATAGAATATTTTATTACATTTAAAAAATAACAAAGATCAGCGATTAGTAGTCGTCACTAGCCCGCTAGCATTTATTATCTGGTGCTAATAATATGTATTCATGGACATTTCACCAAATTAGGTCAACAGTCGCTTCCTAACAAGCTTTTCAGACTAATTCATCAAATTGTTTGTGTTGCATCTGGATTGCATATAATATCAATACCATATTTTATTCGTGTCTTATATTAGTTATAGCAGTGAGAATGATGTTTCCTGGTTGAAGAGAAGTAAGTTCTCTTGAAGCCCAGTTTACGTCTCGTTTAATGCCGCGTAACAAACATGCGAGAATCTGCATTTTTTTCCCTCGTAGGCACCAGATCCTCAAGAAACACTTGTAACAGATTAGCGATTTGGCTCAGTTGAGAGATTAATCAAATTACGCGGAGAAGCGTGCACTAAGGCTTCGTTCACACTTGAGAAGCGGGGCAGAAAAAAAGCCACAGTTTCACTGCAATGGCGATGCGATAAATGTGAAACCAACAATTTGGAAGGCTGCACGAAGTAATCCTAGCAGAAACTCTATTATGGTCCTCTCAGGCGCATCTCTACAAAACACTGGCATAAGGTGATACGGCCACTCAAGGCAGAGTAGCGGTTTTCGCGCTGTCTGTGGCTTCAACGTGTATAGTGCAGACAACACACCTTGTACAAGGGTATACTTTGATAAACGTCCACAGTTGCTGTGCGAGCAACGCGGCATATGACCCCTTCTTTGATTATAGGTTGTGCCGCTGTAATCACCCTTTCGTGCTTCTTCGATCTGCCTGGGAGATCGTTGAGGCAAAAGCTGCAATCAAATGGGCCACATTTGTCAGCTCCTCCTCAGATGCTTTGTCACAAAATGAATTGTTTTTCCTTAACTCGATGGTGCAATAGCGCACGTCACATGGTTGAGGTTGTCGTGGACGAACGCTGGCAGGATGCTCCAATGAACTCCAGTTGTTAGATGACTTTCATTTGTGGTTTTCAGTGTGCCTCACTGCGTCCATCAATTAACGAAGGTAATTTTGAGGGATCCTTTCTTCCTTTGAGACAACCTTACTAAAAACGAGCAGATAATGAACTGAAGGAAGACGTAGTGAATGACAATTCACTATTTGTAAGTATATTGTTTAGTTGAGTGATTGTGATATGAAGGTCAAGAAAGTTAAGTAGGCGAAAAGACAATTTGCCGCCAGCGGTAACCGAAACTGCAATCATAGACATCTAACGGTTTGCGCTTCAATATTGGAGAGAAGAGAGGAAGGCGAAGGTTTGTCACGGTGCCATGTACACTTCCCATTAAGTCAATGTATGGGACATATTTTGCATCGCTACCCCACTTAGGTGATGGGAGGGGGGACACCACCCCCGTGTCAACAAAGACCTGATATCGCTATCGTGTTCAGATCCTGAAGGTGAAGCTTAATCGTTCCCCATTTTAGCTGTGAAGCACGGCATAATTTGTGATTACTTTGGTGAGAGTGACCAGCGTCTTTTTAGCAAACATTTCGAGTGTCTGGCGTTGCGTTCACACAGATAGTGCAGACAAAGTGGAGCGTTCACGTAAGGTGGAAACATGTTTTGCGTTTATCGTGACAAAAATACAATTAAATAATAATAATAATAATAATAATAATATCATTTATTTATGGTGTCTTGGAAAAACCATGAGGTCATAGTGCGAGTGCACGCACTACTAAAATATTAGAAATAAATTATACAATACAGACACTCTTCAGAAAAATAAAATAAAGCAATGTCAGAAAAAAAAGAAAGCGCAAAGTGAGAATAATAAAAATAGACGATCACAATCCGATTCTTGTCTTGTATTTTGAAAAAGAAATGGAAAAGAATTTAAAAATAAAGGGGACTATACACAATATGGAGAACCTTTTTGAAAAAATACGGAAAAGGGAAGAATCTGTACATTTTGAAAATTTATGTTAAGACGGTACAGAAGTGAGAGAAAAACATTGACAGTGGACTGTGAAAAACATCAAGATCATGAAGAGTGAGAGACTCTTTATTAGGAAAAAAAAAACAGATTTATGCCGGCGTCTATATATCGCTGGCATGCTACTCTGTATGGTAATGAGGAAGGGGACAAAAAGATTTCACCAGAGAGAGAAGAACAATATGAAAAAAGAAAGAGGTTGTGGTCTAGTGAACTTGATAAAACTTTCCATTGGGGTGTTAGGTAAATCAAGACTTCGCTCTGTGAAATATCAAATAATTAGAGCCTTCCGGCAAGGCATATATTGAATAGGTAATCAATCAATGACAGTATGACCCGACGATGTTTGGAAGGTCCACGCACAGGACCTGGTATGTTGCGCAACATCAATTGTTCGTGGCCTATCATATTCATTTCTCTTTCGAAGAGCTGCCTCTCATCGCGGTAAGTGGGTCATTCTAGTATTATGTGCTTCACTGTCTCTATGCTGCCCCGCCACGGTGGTCTAGTGGCTAAGGTACTCGTCTGCTGACCCGCAGGACGCGGGATTGAATCCCGACTGTGGCGGCTGCATTTCCGATGGAGGCGGAAATGTTGTAGGCCCGTGAGCTCTGATTTGAGTGCACGTTAAAGAACCCCAGGTGGTCGAAATTTCCGGAGTCCTCCACTACGGCGTCTCTCATATTCATATGGTGGCTTTGTGACGTTAAACCCAACATATCAATCAATAAATCAATCAATCAATCAATCAATCAGTCAATCAATGTTACTATGCTGTCACAGTTACCAGAAAATGGACTTGTGGTACGCCCCAATTTGTAAATGTAACCGTTCGTGTATGCAACGTTCAGTCGAAGACGGTGATATAAAGTCTCTAGGTGGCGAGAGAATGAGTGGGAGAGTTCCGCGCTCAGTTTTGAGTCAATAC
The DNA here is from genome assembly GCF_043290135.1 of Rhipicephalus microplus. NCBI lineage: Eukaryota > Metazoa > Arthropoda > Arachnida > Ixodida > Ixodidae > Rhipicephalus > Rhipicephalus microplus. The sequence continues at coordinate 325,997,457 of NC_134710.1, read as the reverse complement.
AATAGAGAAAGCTGTTGTTGTGAAGTGGCGAATTTCAAAGGTAGTCTTTTTCTTTGTAGGCATATCTTTTAACGACGTTCCAAGCACCGGCTTTTGTAAAAAATATTCTTCTGAAATTCTTGAATTGTAGTCTATTTCGGGTAGCTTCATGAGCTTTTTCGTTTCACGAAATACCAACATGGCCAGATATCCATTGAAACATAATGCAGTGTCCAGCAGCCTGAGCCTTGTGATGGAGATAGGCGATATCAGATGTTACAGGTTGTTGATTACAACTCTTAAGCCTATTCCATATACTTTGAAGAGCTGCTTCAGAATCTGTAAATACAGCCCATCTTTCAGGCAGCTGGTGTCGTATACAATAACCAATAGAGCCTCCCTGTTTCCAAAGGCCCCCCATGGCGGTCTAGTGTATGAGGTACTCGGCTGCTGACCCTCAGGTTGCGGGTTCGAATCCCGGTTGCGGCGGCGGAATTTCCGATGGAGGCGGAAATGTTGTAGGCCTGTGCGGTCAGATTTGGGTGCACGTTAAAGTACCCCAAGTTGTCGAAATTTCAGGAGCCCTCGACTACGGCGTCTCTCATATTCATATGGTGGCTTTGGGACGGTAAACCCCACATATCAATCAATCAATCATCAATCCCTGTTTTCATATAACTCTGCAGTTGTCGAAGATGTCGCTCTCTCTATGCGAAACGCAAGGGATTTTCCTGTAGAGGGCACGTAGAATCCATACGACGATGAAGATTGTGTTGTAGAGCAGTCTGTGAATATACTCATTACTTCAGCATATTCTGTGTACATACACTCCAACACTGTGTGATGGGTTGCTGCTTGGTGCATTTTCCTTTTTGCGCTGATGCCGGGGATATAGGGAAGAATGTTTAGTGGTGACAGTGTCCAGGGTGAGATGTTCCTTGGCATAATAGGTGACGCTTGGGCAGGTATCAATACACGTACGCATATTCTTCCGACGGCTTTCCCGAAGCTAGATGTAGGATTGGCTTGAGAAATGTTTTTCAAGAAGTTTGTCTTGAAATTAGTAACATGTCTGAGGTGAATCCAAAGTATCTCCTGCAAAGAGATCACTTCTAAAACAGGTATGTGGCTTCTGTTGCAGTGTCCACTCGAGACGACCCCCTAGAAAGACCAATACAATTTCGAAAACTGTTGTTGCGTGCTGGCTCGAGTTTCTTTCCACTTATATGTGATATATTATGTTGGACGGGTAGGTATTACCGCAGTGTCCCATCGGCGTAGCCTTTATGGAGGAGCACTATCGATCGGCATTTGCTGCCCCACTGGGATCCAGCTACAAATCGGAGTATCTGCGACGACGACAAAATCTTCTCCCTCAGTTTCTCCACTTCAGGAGAGCATGTAAGTTCCTATCAGTTGTCACTCCAAGGAACCTTTTTGTCTTGACGTATGGAAAGGTGCTACCACCCAGCACTAATGGGTATTTTTTTTGCATTCTCCTTCTCGAGAAAGCCATGGCAACGCTTTTCTTGGAGGGCAGCTTGAGTTCTCTTGAATTCATATATACCAAATTTTTTCGAGTGCTCTCTGAAGACGCTGTTGGGTGTTCTTTCGAGAACTTGTCGCACTCCAAATGCAGATATCGTCCGCGTACAGTGTGATGTTGACGCCTCAGGGCAGGTTTTTTTTTTCATGTGAATAAGCACGTGATTAAAAAACACCGGGCTTAGCACAGCTACTTGCGGCATTCCTTTCTCGACGGCAAAGATAGCTGTAGGGCTTTCGAGAGTACACAAGAAAAGCTGCCGTCCTCGATGATAGTCTGCAATCCATGGGTAAAGTCGTCCTCCAAGACCAAGGGTTTCCAAGGCGTCGAGTATAGCTTTGTGATAAAAGGAGTCATACGCTGCCTTAATGTCCAGAAATAACGAAGTAGGTGTGTTTCCACAGGCGAACTCTTCTTCAATTGACGAGATCAAGGCTATTATTATTATATTATCGATCGCAGACTTATTTTGACGGCAGCCGTTAATTTCCTCAGGGTGAATTTTGTTAGTTTCTAGAAAGCAAGTGAGTCGCTTCAGAATCAGTTTTTTTTTTCCAATAGCTTCCCTATGCAACTCAGTAGAGAAATGGGTCTGATGGAGGCGTAATCTGTTGGCTGTTTTCCTGGATTCAATATTGGGATAACTTTCACAAGTTTTCACTCCATGGGAATCTCCACATTTGTCCATGGGGCGTTAGAATACTCAAAAAGACGTATACGATGTGTGGCTTAAATGTGTGAGCGCTGCATAGCTCACTCCGTCATGGCCAGGTGCCGATAGTTTGTTCTTGTGGCTAATTGCTGCTGTCAGCTCCTCAAAAGTAAAAGGCACCTCTAAGTTAGGAAAGGTTACTTGAGGTGTACAAGGCCATTGATTTGCCGTGTTTAGAAAAGAATTTGCTCCATTGAAAAAGAGCACACAGTACTTTTCTGCCACCTCTTTCAACAATGCGTGCTCATGTAGTGACAGCGTAATAAAAGGGTACAGCTGTTATGGTTCTTTGAGGATGCCTCTGATGACTCTCGAGATTTCGCTCAGTGGTTTTCGTATATTTAGCGTTCCGCAAAGTCTTTCCACCTTTTTCGGTTCAGTTTGGTTAGGTAATGCCTTATGTATCTTGGTGCCCGTCGGTGAGCTCTGAGATCTTCACTAATTTTCGCACGGTGAGCCTTCCTTTCGGCACGTCTTCTAATGGCACAATATCTCATTTTTCATCGTTGGCTGGAATAGTGCAATGTTTAACGACAAAGCGTGTGCTTTTTGGAGGCATTGAGCTATTGTTGGTTATTATTCGGCATTAGTTGTTGAGGCTGTGATTCATCTGTCGACCGTTGTTGCATAAAGCCCAGTCTACCGACTGTAGTGTCACCTTCATGGGTGACGTCCGAAGGTATCGGGTGGAGATGAGGATCGGGTAGTGGTCGCTGCCTCGAGTCTAGAAGTCTGTACACCAGCCAAACATAGGGGCCACTTGACTGGATATGAATGTGACATCAAGCCCCGCCGCGGTGGTCTAGTGGCTAAGGTACTCGGCTGCTGACCCGCAGGGCGCGGGTTCGAATCCCGGCTGCGGCGGCTGCATTTCCGATGGAGGCGGAAATGTTGTAGGCCCGTGTGCTCAGATTTGGGTGCACGTTAAAGAACCCCAGGTGGTCTAAATTTCCGGAGCCCTCCACTACGGCATCTCTCATAATCATATAGTGGTTTTGGGACGTTAAACCCCACATATCAATCAATCAATGTGACATCAATACGGCTGACCGTGTGCAGATTTTTCAGGTAAGTTATGCTGGCATCATTAAGGGCTCCACACTGTATTTTGCACGAAGTTTTGCCAGCTTAGCGCCACGAGAACATGTATGTGAGCAGACCCGAATCTCATTATCTGCGTTGTCACCACAACTAATATGAGGAGGCTGAGTGCTCGTCAACAAGTTTTCGAGTTTTGATGCTTCGAATGGTGTGCCTGGTTCCAAATAGACACTGGTTAAGGTGAACACTTTAGGTGTTATTACTTCAGTTGCACAAACGTATTCATTTTGGTCATGTGGTCGTGCGTCAATCAAAGCTGCATGGACATCGGTTTTAAATCCAACGAGGAGCCGCCTTATTCCAGTTTTCCGCGTGGAGTTGTGAAAATAGTATCCTTTTAGCCTGAACTGCTCGACCACACGAGACTCTGAAATGACCAGAAAAGGGAAACGGTACACTCGAGTTAGATATTTGAAGTCTTTTAACTTTGATCGCAAACTGCGAGCATTCCGCTAGAATATGAAACATGTACGCAAGTGCTTATAATGAACACTGCCGATGACGGCATTGGTAGTAAATTCATAGTTGTTACTCAGAAAAATCACGGCGTTGAACCGTGAAAGAAGTCGGGATTAGTGGTTCAAAGCCAGCACCGCATATACCTTTGTAGCGCTGTTCAACGATGGGTTGGCACAGCGAGAGTCTCAATGGCCGCGAATATCAGGGGAATCAGCATATTTGATAGGTCATTGATGGAGCTACCATTTAACACCTTTTTTTAGCTCTTCCTGTTCAGCTGTAACCTCGAGGACAGTTGTTGATTTACCTCTCGATCGTTCGAGGGTGCTTCTTGGCTCGTTGCAGATGTCGGCTTTTTATTGTTCCCTTTCACTACTGATGCGAAGGACTTTTTCTAGTTATCTAGAAGGTCTTTCTAGTTATCTTTCTATTTTTCCACTTTCTTTCTCTCCCCATTACTCACTTGCTTTCTTTGTTTTCGATTTTTAGGCGTGGGTTTGCCTGCATTACGCAAAGTGGCGACAGAATACGACAGCACACACCCGAGCATCCTATGAATGTTGCGTACTTAGAAGTCAGTCAGCGTAAGATCGGGCTTGCTACCGGGGTTTCCGGCCGCTTGCATCTGACAATGCGGGCAGATTTCAAAATGAGCTTCGCCGTTAATTACTGATGAGAAATTGTAGAGGAGAAAATGTCACTGGAACCGACGTTTCGCAAAGTGAGCTTGCCTTCATAGCAATACCCGGCGTTTTCATCCCAAAGCCACAATAATATTATGATGGACGCCGTAAAGGAAGGCCGGAAAATTTTGACAATACAGTGTTCTTAACGTGCACTCTAATCGCACTGTAGAAGTGGATCTTTACCGCTTCGCCTCCACCGAAATGCGACCGCCGGAGCCGGGATAGAGCATATAGTCGTGGCAGGCGTAGCGGCCGCAGTTGGGCACTGTGGCCACTTAACTACAGTAGCAGTTTATGCATTTGTCTTCGTGAAGGCGGCAGCTGGTTTGACGAAGTTAAATACGCTCGTCGAAATGTTCCCTCCAGTGACTTTTCCTGCTCAACAGTTCCTTATCACTTCATGTCATCATCTTCCCCTGAGCTTCAGTGATTGTTTGGCTGCTAAGAGTTGTTTCTCGAAGTGAACTGGACTCTTCTGGAAGACACTTCAAAGCATATGTAAAAAAGAGTAAAGAATAAAAAAGTCTCCTGCAAAGCTTTAGCTTATATTAGTTGTAGCAAACAAGAAAAAGATAGAGGTAAAGGAAAGGTCGTGATGTCGGATCAAATCCCCTTGTTTCAAAACATTACCTTCATAGACATGTCTTGCTCTATGACTGTTGCTTCATACAAGCGCGCTTGATAAAAGAAAAGCAACATTCACTCAATTTCTTGATGTGTGCGTATATTGTTGAGCGAAGGTTCTAGGTTCTGAACCTGCTCTTACTTCCAGGCTGAGATGGAATTCTCATAGCGCGTCTTCATAGAAATCATTTGGAGAGAAACCGTGAATGGGAAGTCATGGTATGCTGTTCAAGTCAGCAATAAAAAAATCAAAACTACTATGTAGTGCTGGTGACATCACTTCATTTTTCGGATGATTGTGGGGGGAGAGTAGATGAGGGACTGCACGAAGGTATATATTTATTTATATATATATATATATATATATATATATATATATATATATATATATATATATATATATATATATATATATATATATATATATATATATATATATATATATATATATATATATATATATATATGTGTGTGTGTTGCTCTTGTCATCTTCTACATTCCGTTTCGGGACTACCAGGCAGCACTTCTTTCCTTCTCTGTGGTTCTGCCAACGCAAAGTGTTATGCATTTGTGAGTTTTTTCGGTGTCTACTCACGTCTCGCGCAGCAATAAAATATCATAGTAACTGTCGTGTTCTCGCAGGTAACACAAAACGCTTTCAATTACACAAATAAGCAGGCTGGTGCTAACATTCATGTGCACCGTCGTACGTATGTACGTACATACATACATACATACATACATACATACACACATACGTACGTACATACATACATACATACATACATACATACATACATACATACATACATACATACATACATACATACATACATACATACATACATACATACATACATACATACATACATACATACATACATACATACATACATACATAGTGTCCCATGTATCAAGTACCCAAGTTTTAATAGAAGAACAGTGTGACGCGAACCATACGTATATTCATAAAACAATTCAGCAACCACCAGTAAACTTTTCGGTATAAAAATTGTGATAACTTATATTATTTATGGTAAATTTTGCTCGGCAGTTCAAAACATTGTAAATCTTAAGCGACACGCTGCTTTCAAAATTACATGCAATACATTGAAACATATTTGCTTGCCTTATCATTTCATCCTTTAAATATTACGTGTTCAAGCGTGGTGTTCAATTGACCCATAAGAAATTGTATCAAAATAGGTCATATAATGTGATATTCCTTAATTTTGGAATGAGCAATCAATACATATATAATAGAAATGAAAACATCCAGAGTTAGGCGTATTTTTTACAATGCTGCCTAACACAATAGGCCTGATTGATTTCACAAGTGTACCCATGCAGACATGGTTGGCAGTGCTAGTTTCTACGTGCAGGATGGTATGTCACGTATATTACTTACTTTCTTACAACACCAGGAAGCTTGGGGTTTGGAAATCCTACCTAAATACCCTAAAAGAAAGAAACAGTCTTTTTCAGCAGCCGCTGTCATAAAATTTGCTGTATTCAGTACAAAATTGTGTAGGGTCTGTAGTAGAGTATTTTTTTTTACTCATACTGTTAACATATTATAAAACCATGTGTAATAAAAAGACTTGCTAAAATTGAAAACAGAACTATGAAGTTTACTACTGAAAAATGCATCTAATATTTACCATGTAATGCAGCAAAAAATGTTTGTTTTATACACATTTTAAATATACCGACAGTTTTAAAAGAAAACGTATGTCCATCCTCCTATACAGCATAAAAATGCTGTGTTCGCTGCAACGTCACGTACCAAACTTGTTCTTTTCCGATAGTTTAACAGTGACAGAACAGTGATATCTGTTTTTAGTGAAGCTGTAAATTCGTGAGCTTAGGGATTTGTTAGTTTCAGAATACCATATTTCAGGCAAATTGAAAAACTCTTAGGCCATGAACAACAGTTGTGCTTCCTAAAATCACTAGGTGCCATAAACGTAATCTAAAATAGTTCCGTGGGTGGAGCAAACAAAAAGGGGCATTTCTGCGTATTACATGTGACATTACATTTGAAAGAAAAAAAATATATGAAAGTGTTGTCGCCATTTATTCGCGGTGTCATCCACTTATTTTTACTTAGTCATTAAGATATGCATCTTAATAAGCAGCATTGGGTGTCGGCTGTCTGATGTGGTCAAAACTTTCATGTACAGTACTCACGGATGGAAATAGGAGACTCGGAACGCGTGGCGGCCAGTACAGATGGCGCAGCTGCTGGGTGCTCAGGGAACTAAAGTGCTGCATTATGCTATAAAACAAGGAGGAGAACATCTGTGGAGCAGGATTGCTGCTTTCGGTCGCCAGCGAGTCAGCGTGTAGTTAACCGTGTGCACACTGCCAGCATGGTGCTGCTAAGCCCGTGGCTGCTTTTTTTTCATTTGTCGTGACAGATAACACAAAATGAACTCACTATGTTTTTGTGCGGATTTTTATGTTAATTATGCCCGCAAACGCATGTAAGGCGCAATATCTTTGTGAAATCATGTTTCCTACTTACAGAAAATGCGTGCCGCATCACCGAAAAACGCAGAACGAGAGCGTAGTCTGCTTGCGCCGCAATACATGTAGCCTACACAGGTAATAGGGTGGCTACCGGCCAGCCATTTCTGCCGACATGCGAAATCGCGCCAGCTTAGCAGCGACACGCTAGCAGTGTGCACATGGTTGACTACAGGCCGTCTCGTTGGCGACTTGAAGCAGCAACCTTGCTCCACAGGTGTGAAAACCCTCGCTCTATACCACAATGCAACAGCTTGGTTCCCCGAGCACCCTCGAGCTGCGATATCTGTGCCGGCGACCACGCGTTCCAAGCGTCTCATTTCAATCCGTGAATACTGTACACAGACTTAGCTACGAGTAAATTACCAGAAGTAAATTATTCGTGTGACCCCACTAAGACAAATCTCGTGTATATTCTTAGTCTAGGTTAAGAAAAATTATTTAACATCAAAGATAATCCAATTAATCAATAAAATATACAATCAAATGATCAGATTTGTTACTCCAAAATATTGATTGAAGCTGCCTAGCATCCTATGATAACTCGTTCTTGCCCACTTGGCGGAAATCTTCCACTTGCGCGTAACGGTTCGAGTTTAGAAAGCTTGGCACCCGTGAACCAGCATCTCATGTCACGTGAAATAGGATCTCACGCTCTCTGTTTCTGGCTTTCCCGCGTTGTTACGCAGTGCGCATACGAAAACGTGAGCGCCAAGACGCAAATTTCCTCTCGCAGGCGCTCGATGCGACGAGCAAACTGTTTATATAAAAAGTGTCGGTAGCCGCTAACTATTCCATCTTCCTTGCCTAAGTAATTCATGGCACACTCGTCAGTGGCGTGGTGTCCCCTCTTTCGAGAATGCGCTACACCCTAATTATCGCGATACACGCCAGAGCACAACGCTTTACTTAGAGCGCGGTTTCCACGCCCGTCAACGAGAAGGTTTTGCATGCTAAACTTCGTCGTGTTCCACAATTTATATGAAGATATAAAAAGACAAGATTCATAAAGGACAGTAATTGTGCCGCCGTTCTCGTGTCCCGCCAAGGCCTGCATTCTACTCAACCTGCAGGCTGTTAAGAGAAGAGCTAGAAAAGCTGTTTCTTGGCAAAACGCTGTTGTCGCCCCCACCCTCTACTGGTTGGGCCAGGAGGAGCCACGTTCATTGAGCAGAAGCCCAGACTAAGTATGTCAAGGCACACAAAGCCAAGAAAGAATAGCATAGCGGAACAAGCGGGTTGGTAAAGCGAGTTAGGATGAGGAGTGATGCGAAGGTGAGGTGGAAGGAAGAAATCAGGGTAAAACGGTAAAGCACAGCATAGTCATGTATAACACAGTACAGGAAGGGGCGGGAAAATACCTTGAGGTTGAGGAGAACGGATGTGTGCTTGAGGAATATGGAAAGGAGGAGGGCAGAGGGTATAGAAGAGGAGCATTTCATAGTAGAAAGGTTTGCGCAATAGAATTGATGGTGAGGAGAAGTGATGTGTGGATGAGGAGGGCTGAGGGCACAGCATAGCATAGCCTTGTATTGTATGGCAAGTGGGGACAAAGGAAGAGTGAGGAGGAGTGATGTGTGGATCAGGAGTATCAAAATAAGGAGGAAAGGCGTAAAGCATAGCACAGTCTTGTATAGTATAGCAAGGAGTGAGAAAGGAAAAGGAAGTCGAGGAGGAGTGATGTGTGGGTGAGCAATATGAAAAGGACGAGGACAGAGAGTAAAACATAGTATATTCTTGCATGGTATAGCGAAAGGTGGGCATAGAAATTGAGGGTGAGGAGGAATTATGTGTGGATGAGGAGCATCAAAAGAAGGAGGAGAGAGGGTAAAACATAGCATACTTGTATAGTATAGCAAGGGGTGGGAAAAAAGGAAGTTTGAAGAGGAGTGATGTGTAGATAAGGAGTTTAAAATAAGGAGTACAGAAGGTAAAACATAGTCTAGTCTGGTATAGTAGTAAGGGGGGGTCAATGGAAGTGACAGTGAGGACGATTGATGTGTAGATGAGGAGTATCGAAATAAGGATGGCCGAGGGTACAGCATAGCAGTCTTGCATAGGTAGAAAGGGGTGAGGAGGAGTGATGTGTGGATGACGAGCATCAAAATGAGGAGGTCAGAGAGTAAAGCATAGCATAATATTGTACAGTATATCAAGGGGTTCGAAAGCAAAGGGAGATTAACGAGCAGTGGTGTGTTGGTGAGCAGTATTAAAAGGAGGGGGACAGAAGGTAAAACACAGCACACCATTGGATAGTAAATCAAGGGGTGAGAAAGAGAAGTGGGGTAGAAGAGGAGTCATGTGTGACTGAGCAGCATAAAAAGAAAGAGGACAAAGGGTAAAAGATAGTATATTCTTGTATAGTATAGTAAGGGGTGGGCAATGAAAGTGAGGGTGAGGAGGATATGTGTGTAGATTCGGAGTATCAAAATTACGAGGACTGAGGGTACAGAATGGCAGTCTTGCATAATTAGCAAGGGGGGAGGAAGAGTTATGTGTGGATGAGGGGTAACGAAATAAGGAGGGCAGAAGGTACAGAATAGCATTGACTTGCATAGTATAGCAAGGGGTGGGAGAGGATTGGGAGATTGAGGAGGAGTGATGTCGGAGTAAACAGTATCAAAAGGAGGAAGATAGAGGGTACAACATAGCATAGATTTGCATAGCATTGCTAGTGGTGAGAAACGAAATGGAGGTCAAGGAGGAGTGATGTTTGGGTTCAGATCATCAAAAAAAAAAAAGAGGCCAGAGGGCAAAACACAGCACAGTCTTGTACGGTATAGCTAAGGGTGAGCAATGATAATGAGGGTGAGGAGGAGTTATGCGTGGGCCAATAGTCGCAAAAATAGAAAGAGAGAGGGTAAAACAAAGCATGGTATTGTATAATATTTTTATAACTATATGTTGCTTTCATGAGGCAGCTGACTCACGACTCCAGTGCAGCTCGTATACCTGTTCCATTGCGCCATCAGATAGAATATATGGCTGTAACGCTAACCAGAATATCCCTCCAGTGGCGCAATGTTTACTTGATGTAATGAAACTTTCGTCTCTGTGTCATGAGATGCGTATACAACTACGGCGCACTGAAAAGAATAGGAGCAAGAGGGGTGTGATGTAGTACTTTTATATTCGCGGGCACGCGCAGTAGGTCGAAAAGCCAGAATTTTTACTGGAGAGAAAGTCGAGAGTGCTTGATTGAGACTTTTTGCGATTGGTTTGCAAACCGACCTACAACTTCTAATTGAAGTTTTCAGACCGCTATTGTTGCTACAGAATTCAGTTTATTCATCTTGCCAAAGTATAACCATGGGTGCGATGCAGGATGAACCGAGCCTCTCAGGCAGACAAGTTTGCTGCCAGATTGCTCAGCGGTAGCCATGGCATGAAGACAGTGCGGAGCGCGTGATAGCAGCGTTGATAAAAATGGCTGCCGAAACGTGCGAGGCATTGGAAACGCAAGTGCGACATTTGCGACGCTTATCAAAGAAATACCTCGTGCGAACACATCAGCGCCGCCACTCAGTAAACATTTTAACAATGCAGCGAGCAGCGCGATTGTCGCACTATCTATTTGCCACCTGAAAAAGTGCCTCCCACAGGCGTTTTTGGCGTATGTCCTCTTTCAGGCAGGTTATTTCTTTCCACCTGCAGCATGGAAATTTCCACATTCGAATGCTGCAAGGGTGCACACGCAGCACTCTCGTGCTCCTCATTTCGCTTCTATCAAATATTGAAGATATATATAACAACAGGTGGTCACCAGGGGCGTTCTAATCAATGTGGCAATGCGGCTATAATTGGATACGTCATGAGCGCGGTGAAGTTTATAGCGAGACATCATAGTCGCTTGTTCATGTCACTTTTACTTCTGCGTGCGTGTGTGCATAGTCTGGCAATAAAGCTGATAGATTATTCATGCCGCTAGACGTAAGTACTGCTCCTCGACTCGAGCAAACGTGTTAGGGGTGCCCGATCTTCACCGCAGGCGTCTGTCAATGAAACTGATTGACGCGTGAACTCAAATGGAAACTCGTTGATTCTTCGAAGGCCCGAGTTCAACTGTGACTGTGATGTTGCTGTTGTGACTGTCAAGTGTTTGATGCAGTGAACACCAAGTGGCAGCTTCTTTGCATATAAAATAATTTGTTGGGCTTACACTACTTGTGCAAGGCTGGATCCATAGAGGAGCTTGTGATAACTTAGCTTTTTGCAGCTTTTTTAAGTTGGCCGTCTACTCATGTGCGTGCTCACCTTCGAAGGGAAGACCGCATCAGCTCTGTCTTAATTTTGATTGTATAATGGACTGCGGCTTAACGACCTTTACACTCAGCTGTCATCTCTTTATGAGTAAGGCTTCATATAAAAGGCATATATGATAATTATATGTGGGCTTTCACGTCCGAAAACCACCATAATAACATGAAAGACGCCGTAGTGAAGGACTCTGGAAATTTCGCCCACATGGGGTTCTTTTACGTGCACCTAAATCTGAGCGCACGGCCCTCAAAAGGCAATTATCTCGGGCGCAATTAGCATTTATCGCAATTATCTTGGGCGCAATCAATATGGAGCTAATAAACGTAATCATAATTAGCAGGATACGAATTTTTTTATATTAGTTCGGGCTAATTAGCATGGTCTTTCTTTATGTACTTATAGTTAACGTCACGATAATTAGTATAAATTAGTTCACTCATCACCTATCATTCTTTAGTTAACCTGGTTCTAGCTTTACATGACTTCATCAGAGCGGTCTTCTTAAGATGGGGCGTAATTACCTCGACCCTACCATCACATGGCGTAATTGTCTTGGTCTAGCACGTCATCGCCTAACTAGTGAAGTATACCATCCAGCCAAACAACTAATTAGTCAGCCGCACGTGCTCGAATGCTAGCGGCTGATGACAGCAAAGACTACGCGCACCGGCCCAGCAGCGTGCTACAATGTACAGCCTGACCATGATGATGAACACGTGGCCTCGGGTTTAGCTACGATCGTGATATTGTAATACGCTCTGCCAGTACTGATCTCAGAGGCCACCTTGTTGATTATTCTAAGACAGACTTAGTGCAGGCATTAGAAGCTTCAAAATATTTTAAACACCCCGTGCCTCTAAAAATATTATCAGGAAAAGTTTCTAAGTCTTTCATTGCATCAGCGCCCTTCACCACTCAGAGGAACGACAAAGAAATGAAAGAAAATGCCTCTGGTTTGATACACTGCCCAGAGTAGTCGACTGTGCTTGCGCGATGACTGGTTTCATCGTAACCAATAAAACGTAGTGCGATGAGAGGTGAATTTGACTTTTTCGTACTGTTGGACCGTTCATAACGGGGTTTCGCCAGAGCTCGGGAATATCCTGAGTTTCGCAATACTCGGTTGATGCTGCATAGCGCCCCATTTAAGCAGAGCACCGAAAATGGTGTGACGTAGTACTCCATGCAATTGTGAGCATGCATTGCCCGCCATGGTATATTGGCTAAAGCACTTGGCTGTTGACCCGCAGTTTGTGGAATCGTATACCTGGCGCGGCAGCCGAACTTTCGATGCAGGGTGAAAATGCTTGAGGCTCGAGTGCTTCGATTAAGGTGCCCGTTAAAAAATCCCACAGGGTTGAACTTTCCGGAGCCCTCTACTAAGGCATCTCTCATAATCATGTGTTGGTTTTGGGACGTTTAACCTCAACAAATTATAACTAGGTATGAGCATGTAATATTCATTTGGTCACGTCATCCTACAGCGTGTCGTGTTAGCTGACGCACCCCCCCCCCCTCCTCTGTATACGAAATAAAGAAAGCTTTCGCGAAACAGCTATGCTATTCGTAGCAATATCGTCTGCACCAGTCTTGCACCAGTTCGACGTCCAGATCATCACGCTTCGGGAACTCCAAGTCTTGGGTTTTCCTTGTGTCAAATATACAGATGATGCGTAGCATCCTGAACAGCATTCATAGATGCAATCGAGCTACAAAACTTGTCACACTACCGTACTTTTTGTTAAAAAGGGAAGAGGTTCTATAGGTAATCATGTCGGAGGAAAAGTAAAAATAAGTGAACTACCGGGCCTTTTCTCACCTGGGGTAGGTCGCCTACACTCGACTTTTTGAACGAGAATTGGCGAGCCTTAGGAATCAAGTTGGGTGCATGCGCTGGGCAAGCTTAATGAAGAAGAATTATCTAGAATATGCGTAATATAATACCCGCTAGCCTTGTTTCGCCATTATATTGGTTGTTTAGTTCATAGTTTGAGGGAAGAATTACGTTGAACAACACCAGGCGATCGAAATTTTCGGGTGTTCCTCATAATAAAATCTCTGGTTTGAAACGTGAATAATGATAATTCATCGGGTTCTACATCAGGAAACCACCATATATGTATATAAGAGAAGCCATTGTGCAGGGCTCCGGAAATTTCGATCATCTGGGGTCTTTTAACGCGCACCTGAAACGAAATACTCAAGCCTCGAGCAATTTCGCCTCCTTTCAGAATGCAGCCACCGCGGGGGGTGGTTCTGGTACATAAGGAAAGCAAATCTTGATCCTATCACGTGGAGATGCCCTATGGCACACCCTCTCCCTTTCTCTGAAAAGTATTAAAAAGTATTACGTAATGAGGGTCAGTGGGAGGCTACCTTGCACAGCCTGACACCCGACGTCCAGGACGCAATCCTGAGTTGGGCAGAAAGGGTTGCGTAGGACTACCGTATCAACCTCCATACATGTCTATCCATTTGCCCCTTTCTTTTGAAAAAGAAAAATAAAGTTCTTGAGTACCTAAATGCCGATAATTCATATGAGCGAAGAACAATTTTTACATATGTGTGCGTGGGACGTCTTGTATGCATACATAACCACTTAGTTTCGCAATTCACGTTCCACTTTCTGCCTACACACAGTCTTCTAGGCTTGTGCATTATGCTGACTATTGTATTGGTTTGGTCTTATCATAGTGAGCGGGGGTCTGTGTGTGCTATGACGTGGTGCGTTTATTTTTTCATTTATTTTTTATAATCTATTTGTTTATTTAATAAAACTGCAATACAGAGCGAGGCATTAAAGCAGGGTAAAAAATACAGTCATGAATATATCAAGGCAAACATCATTCTATCCAAACATGAACATAACTACGGAAGTAAGGCACTGTTCTCCGAATATTTCAGTACAAAAAAAGTCAAACAAGAAAACTTTTATACAATCATAGTAAAGATGGTAACAACCATAAAGACAGCATACAGTTCATTATATATATATATATATATATATATATATATATATATATATATATATATATATATATATATATATATATATATATATATATATATATATATATATATATATATATATATATATACTGCACAAATAAACACGACACAATTATTTGAAGGGATAGGTGTAGAACAATGTCATTTAGGTTGTTCGAATCAGCGCATCTCCTCGGAAAAAAGTGATTACTTGAAAAAAGTTATTTGGAGTCTGAAAGGGTAGGATACAAAGGTTATGGCCCTGCCTTGTCAATTACCCGGAAGAGAAAGATAAATAGCAGGTCAATGTGGATCTTGTGGTGCTTGTTTATTAACTCATGAATATATTTTAGACAATAGATTTGTTTTTTTTGTTATTGGTGGGAGATTATCTCTCTTCAGTAGTGCACTTAGAGTTGTAGGACCATGACAGTTGTATATAAAACAGGCTGCCTTTTTTGTGTGTTTTTAATGTTGCCTATGTTCGTCATAGTAAAAGGATCCCGTATTGTAACTGCATAGTCCAGTAGTGGCAGAACTGTGGATTTTTAGGCCAGGAAGTGACCAGAAGGAATGGATTTTTAGAGAGCTCTCGAAGGATTAAAACTCTCTTCTCGGCACATTCCAAAACAATCGATATGATTATTCTAGCCCAGATTGTTGTTAATGTGAATTCCCAAATACTTGTAGCATTGTACTTAAGCAAGGACTATGTTCTTGCAGCCCCGCCTTGGAGGGAGCCCTCCGACAGCTGCGGCGTCTCTCATATTCATATGGTGGTTTTGGGACGTTAAACTACACATATCATCAACCCCGCCGCTGTGGTCTAGTGGCCTAAGTACTCAGCTGCTAACCCGCAGGTCCTGGGATCGAAACCCGGCAGCGGTGGCTCCATTTTCGATAGAGGCGAAATTGCTGTAGGCCCGTGTTCCCATTTTTGGGTGCGCGTCAAAGAACCCCAGGTGGTCGCAATTTCCGGAGCCCTCTACTACGGCGTCTCTCATCATCATATAGTGGTTTTGGGACGTTAAATTTCCTATTATAATTGACTAAGTTGTTGCGATGATACTGGGGAAAAACGGGCTTTTTTGTGAAATACGAATAAGTAGTGCCTTTTCATCGTTTATGGGCATCTGCCTAGTGTCGCACCAGGTCAGATCTTTTTTGAAATTTGACGTTTAACGTTTTTTGGTCGCTAGGGTTTTCTAACTCAGAGCAAATATCGCTGTCATCGGCATATAGTTTCAGGTTAATGGGAATGTTTTTCAAAATATCATTGATAAACAAAAAAAACAGGGTTGGTTCAACCGCTGATCCCTGAGTACACCAGATTATAGAGAAACTCTTCCAGAACATATTTTTTTATAAACAACGATTTGTTGACAGTTCCGGAGGTAAGACGCAATCAATTTCGTTACTTACTTGTTTTTATTTGTGGTTTCTGGTTTGTTAATCACCTCAATAAGTGCGAATGCACAAATTCTTGAATGGTCTGAACTAATTGGGTGCAAGTCGAAAAGTCTTTTCTGAATCCATGTTGAGACTCAGAGAAGGCATTATGCGGAGCTAAACTTTCGGAAATATGATTATGAACAATATGTTTGAGCAACCTACAAACAGTTTACGTTAATGATTTTGGCCTATAATTACCAATTACATCTTTCTTTTCTCTTTTTGTGCAGTGGTTTCACTTTCACTGTTTTGCAGTCTATTGGTACCTGTTCTATATTTATTTTTCTGCAAAAAGAACAAAAATATTTCAGAACCCATTCGACGTATCTTTTTAGTAAAGCATTCGGTATTTTGTCGGCCCGAAAGATTTTTATTGTGATAGCAATGATGTGGACTCTCAACTAGATTTTACCACTGGCGTTGGCGTCGATGGCGCTGTCACTCACCGTATATGTGTACGTATCTATACATATGAAAACGAAAGAAAGAAAAAAAATTATTGAGAGAAAGACTCCAGCGCGCGCAATCGAACATGGTATCTCTGAATTGTGAGTGCGAGCTGTTAACCACTGAGCCACGAGGAAGCACCTCCTCAAATTTAAAACAGCAACATATTTATATCTTCAACTTACGGCTGGGGACGGGCATCTCGGGAAGAACTATTGTGTTTTCGGCCTTACCAGGGCGATGGTGCAATGAGCGCGCTTCGCCACAGCGTCAAGACGAGGCGGCACGTGCTCTCATCTCCCACGCGTACTTCGCACCATTGAGAGGGGGCAGGATGGACATTACGCGTGCGCTATCTTGTGTTGGTGACAATCGTACGTCTTGGCTGGTCTTGAGCTTTCACTGAAACGATTCTGTGGTAGTTACTGGGTGCACAAAGGTCACTGTAATTGTTGCGCAGTCTTCGTTTGCAAAAAAAAAGGCGTGCTTTTCAGACACAGCTAAGTAACAACTGAAACGCTTATTCCCGTTCATCTGTACCTGTGAGTATGTTTCGTGCGTCATTTGTGCGTCAGAAACGCGGAGCGCGTTTTGATCTGTTTCCAGATCGGCACGTGACCTTCCAATTTGGTACTATCGCGTTCAACTTTATCGTTGCGGCAAAACTGTGACTTTTTATATCAAGTTTGAAGAGCATGTTTAAATACTCTGTTCGCTTACGAGAACATCTGTAATCGGTGACAAAAAGAAAATTTTCCATCATCAGCAATACAAAAGGACGGAAACTGCCTATTGAATGCTTCGGCAATTTCCGTAGCATGAATAGTTTGAACACCGTGTATGGTAAAGGCATCCACATCGGCTGCGGATGGAAAAATTGTTTGTCAAAACTTCTGTCACGAGCTGGTAAATATACTGGGCAAAGAAACTGTAAAATATTTGCCCTTGTCAGCTAGCACTTGAGTTGTAAGTTCACGTGGTAAATCTGATATTTTTTGTTTAAAGATGAAGCGGTCCCTTGCAGAACGTCGCTTTTTTAAGCGCTTTAATTTTCTCCGCAGTGGTGAAGTTGAATGACTTATACAAGCATTCACACGTTTGTTTTCCTACGTATCAAAGGTTCAAATCGATCAATGCATTCATGAACAAGTTTTGTAAAAGAAGCCCAAAGATCTTGAACATCCGCATGAGTGCAGGAAAAACTATCTCGAGGAAATGAAAGCGCACCCAATATAGCTTCGTCATCAGCTCCAGAAAAGTTTTGAGAAAGCAAAAACTAGTTACCCTTGTTCACAATAATGTTTATGAGTCTAAGAAAGATTGCTAGAAGATCGGAAATTCCTGGAATAATTCGAGATGAGGCATCATCAAAAGTGCTACTATTCACGAAGAAAAGATCGAGTAAGGGCCTACTGTTATCCTGAATTCTTGTGAACCCTTCACTAGTTTGATGAAGGTCAAATTTGAAAGCAATATCAAGTAGTGCTTCTTCCATCATCTCATTACAACTTTTGGTAGACATTAATAGCCAGTCAACATTGGCAGAATAAAATCTCCTGAAAGAATCATCAGATCATCAGGTTTCACAAGGTCACATAAATACTTCTTCAACACATTCATAGTAGAAGCATCAGAGTTAGGTGGTCTGTACACGGCACCCACAATATAACTAAGGCCGCAATTGTAGGCTTTACAGAATATGTACTCAATTTTAGGACCATCAGGCATCAGGAATACCTTAAGTGCACTTTTGAATATTATACAAACTCCATCACCCCTGCAATCACGGTCCTTTCTGTAAACGCTATATCCCAATGGAACTAGTTACTATCGAAGACAATAACATTCAACCAAGTTTCAGACAATATCATAGTGTCAAGATTCTTTACAATAATTTTCATAATCAGAGTAAACTTGTTATACATAGCGTAACTCAGGAGATAAAGG
The DNA here is from genome assembly GCF_043290135.1 of Rhipicephalus microplus. Taxonomy (NCBI): domain Eukaryota; kingdom Metazoa; phylum Arthropoda; class Arachnida; order Ixodida; family Ixodidae; genus Rhipicephalus; species Rhipicephalus microplus. Next base: position 325,978,727 of record NC_134710.1, on the reverse strand, counting down.
ATAGATAATTAAAATACACTGCGTTGATTGAGAGAGAGGAAAAATATTTTAGTGAAGAGCTGGATATGTTTGGCTTTTCACTTGACATGCTACTACAGGTGCTGGGTGATGACTATGGTATGTACAGTGATAAACGCATAGAGCTACACACGTAGACTGCACTATTTACAAAGTTGCTGCAATGGTCCCTCAAATTCGTACTCATCTTCTATAGGTTAGCACATAAAAACGAAGCAGCTCTTAGGCCTGACATGTGTGATTACATCTCTCAAGGCACGCGACCTTTCGTTACGACGGGAAACATTTTCATCTGAAGTAGTTGTTTGGGATATAGGGAAGCCCCGCCATGGGGGTCTACTGGCTAAGGTACTTGTCTGCTGACCCGCAGGTCGCGGGATCAAATCCAGGTTGTGGCGGCTGCATTTTCAATGTAGGCCAGTGTGCTCAGATTTGGGTGCACGTTAAAAACGCCAGGTGGTCAAAACTTCCAGAGCCCTCCACTGCGGCGTCTCTCATGATATTATGATGGTTTTGAGGCGTTGATCCCACCGTATCAATAAGTCAATAATTTAATATCAGGAATTTGTTCTGCGCCCGAGCGTACGCAAGGAAACCTAGATATGTCGAAGCACGGTTAAAGTGGAAGGTATGCGAATGATCACTGAGACGTTTCATGAACGGTGAAGCCGAAACATTCACTGCACGAAACCTAAAGGAGCACTGCTGTTTTTGTGCGCTTGGCAGCTGTAAGACAAACTGTGTAACATATACTTACCAGAGCTTAGTGTGAAAACAAACCGTGCAAAGAAGAGCAGCGCAAAGTAAACTCCGAATACTGAACATGATATTTGTAGCGTATAATGCGCAGGAAGCAGTGGACGCGCTAGATTGATTTCAAGAACAGAAGAGGAGGAAAAATCACTGTGTACGAATGAAGCAAAACAAAAACTGGCAGAATTTCAGCTACTTTCCTTCCCGGTGACTGTGGAGAATGTGCTATGTATCGGAGAAAACTGTTTTGTTTAAACTTGTACTTTATTAAGTGCAGCGCGGTCAACTATAGGCTGTTCTGCCCACGAGTATTTCGAGAATCAGCAATAAAAAATTTTTCTCCTTGAATTAGAGATAGAGACTACGAATAAAGCCTCAATGCTTCAGATGCCAGCTTAGTTGACCATTGCATGTCATGCCATTCTCGAGGATAAACGCGTAGGTGCGCGTAGAAAGAAGCTTCCGCAGCGCTATATACCAAGGCTTTTTCCACCGAAGAATAACCAATGCGTTTTTCAATGAAGCGCTGTTCAAGTTCAGTCATATCGAGCGCTTTTTATGTTTTTTTATCATCTTCTTTGAATTGTTCGTTTAAGTGAATCATTAGGCTAACCGTCAAACGACGGGGGGTGGATCGATTGGAAAGTGAAGAAATCTTGTTATAACGTAGGGTTAAGTGGCACACTTTTTTACAGAGAACAGAAAAGACAAGGACGGACAAAAAAGGCACAACACTAGTCGCTACGTGAATTCCTATGAAGTATTTATTCTTAAATTAATTTAATAACGAACGCAGTGAGTGAAGGGTCCTTCTTGTTTCGGTTGTTCTTTTAAAAAAGTGCACTGCTTAACTTTACGGTATAACTATCAGTCACTAACTAGCGCAGCTCTCAACGTCATTGTAGAGATCTCCCTAGGTATTGGTTGGAGGTGTGCGTAAGTGAAGCGAGTTTGTTTCAGTTTGCCTATTTGCGGCATAAAAGTGTTAAACCAAGTAGTTTCCAAGTTAGCTGCACATGCATCAGCGCTTTATGGCTGATCTTTTTGTCGAAAGAGTGGAGTTCGTGCTTGTTTGAGAATCAAAAGAGTACAACTGGTGGATATAGCGGTCGTTGATTTCTGACAGATTGCACATGGGCCGTTTAATAAAGACGTTGTAAATGAATTCAGGGTAACATTTACTAAGTGCTGTTGTTCTAAGGGAATTCCGCGCTTGAGAACAGAAGCGCTAAGCCAGAATAGGCTGTTCCTGACAAAATGCCTATCCAACAAACACTCCTACAAATAAAACTAATTAAACATGACTAATTTTTAAAACTTGCAGACATTCGCGAAAAGCACCGAAAGATTCCTGCTGCCGCTAATCTAACTTTTTTTTGCAACCTTACGCCATTCTACTTTTTGCGACATCCTAATCAAATTGCATTATATTTTTAGCTAGTATATCAAAAACAAAGTTTAGTACATTCCGAAGCTTTGCAGAAAAAACACTGTATGTTAAGGATGTCCTACATAAGAGGTGTGTTTAGTCAGTTAACAAATACAAGTTTGTGGACCCTATATATACAGCGGAGTTTAACCATAATTCTTTCGAGTATCTGTCTATTCGCGAAGAAAAAATAATAAGAACAAGAACTATGACTGCGCTGTAGTATTATCTGAATGCCCAACGGTATACACCAAGTAAACAAAGTAGTATAGACAAATCAGAATGGTCAAAAACAAGAAAGACACACTCATGTGCAGCGACGTGCCAGGCTATTCTTCCTCGATGCGCGTAGCAGTAGCGGATCAATAAAGATTCGGCCGAGAAGGGCCATACGTTATACCGAACACAAACACACGCGCACAAACCTGCAGCGATGGCCGATGGTCGGGCGATTGACGAACCGCGTGCCCATTTCCCGATGAGGACAGGTCGAACACCCACGCATGCCATGCGCGCCATTTTGATCTCAGCCGTATCGGTGTGTGACGCCTGTGCCGACCCCCTCACGATTGGGCTACCCGATGCGGCGCGTGGTAAGCACTGCCTCGCGTGTCAGGCTTTGGTGTGGCAAACAGCTCGGCGATGACTGCTGCTGCTGCGGTCACGATTCCGATATCTGAGGGAGCGGAGGTCAGAGGAAATCAAATCCGGCAGCAAAGCGTACACGAACCCCTTTCCTGCACGCGGTGTTGACATTCGCGCACAGCGAAGTTTGCGCGCATGCTCCGAAAACCACGACACTCAGTCCGACGTGCGTAGCCGGGGCGCCGCTTGGCGGGTGAGGGGGAGGGTATCTTCATCTCTTTGTCTCACTCTGTCTTGATTTGTTAGCCCGCGTTTATATGCACGTATTATGAAACGTGAAAAGGAAAATGATGGGTGTAATACTAAGGGACAAGAAGAGAGCGGAGTGTATCAGGGAACAAATGGGTTGTTTAGGAATCAAGAAGAAATGGTCATGGGCAGGGCACGTAGCATGAAGGCAAGATAACCACTGGTCATTGAGAACAACAAACTGGATTCCAAGAGAAGGCAAGCGGGTGAGAGGGGCACAGAAAGTTATGCGGGTAGAGGAGATTAAGAAGTTTGCGGGTATAAAGTTGTAGCCCCAAGCACAGGGCCGAGTTGACTGGCGAGACATGAGAGAGGCCTTTGTCGTGCAGCAGGCGCACTCACGCTAATGAGGATTATGAATATCAAGATTCTGAAACGTCGTCAAAACGGCGTATTCTGCGCATGATGACTGTTAATGAACTTGCGCGTCTGATCTCTTCATTAAAACTGAATTTTTGGTGAAGGATGTTGTTCATTGCTTGAAGAATAACACTGCGCATACACTAATCGCAGAAACGCAAGGGCGAGCTCGTTTGCTGCGCTACTTTTTATACTAATCAATATGTAATCTGAAAAGCACAGAGGAGATTTAGTTTTTGTACTCGTGTCATGTTCTTTACATTTTTGCCAGAAACTAAAGCTTCGGCAGGTGTTGTGCTGTTGAACTCCAGAAGGTGAAGGTCTGATTGCACTCATGTAACAAAAATGAGTGACCACAAGCAACACTGTATATTTTGCCTTAAATCAACTCTTAAAGTGCCTCATGTGAGTCTTTTTGTCTTTCTATGCCTTTTTCGAAGGTGGAGAGAGTTTCTAAAGAATAAGTGCACGTACCGAGCTGCGCACTGCATGGTTTCTACGGCGGATTATGATGACGATAAATAATTATAGCTGATCCCCATGTTATTACCATGACAGTGTTGAAGAGCTCATTTTGTAAGAATGCCAGGGTCAAGGTCAGTATCGGCGTCGTTCGCTGTGAGTGAAACATCATGATCTTGTGAATGACAGAAAAATTAAGGTAGACGCAAATAAAAAAAATAAAAGAAATAGTGCAAACTTTCGGGTCCCAGTGAGGATCGAACACAGGCCGTTGGCATGCTCAGCAGGTGCTCTACTGCACAGCCACGTGTCTACTTGGAAATATGATTAAAATACTTCGCCTGCTTTGAAATGCAGTGAAAATAACGTTCATGCTGCGCAACGACACGCGTCCTGTATGCTGGCTTCACAATACAACTTGTAATATCACCGTAATACTGCATGCATTGCCATCGGTCGTTAGAACACATGGTTATCATAATAACTCCGTGGTTGAAAGCAGCTGACCAACTACAAAAGGCGCTCACGTTACTGCGCATGTTCTCTCAAGACCACCTAATGGATGCATAGCAATTTTGAAAACATTTCACGTGCATAATTGCTTCTGAATCAAAGCATGCTATCCATTTCACAGATTGCAGGCATATGCGACAACTTCACTGACACAAGTCCTTTAAAACTTTATTGACCACATTGTAGTGATCCACATTATAAACTACTCGAGTGACATCATTCACACAATAAAAAGTATGCACCAAGTGCATGAAGTACGCTTTAGAGACACCATACCGCTATCGCGTTCAACTCTTCAAGGAGAAGCTTATGAATTACTTATTCTCTTTTGTTTGCCCTCTTTAATAGATGTGTTTCGCGCCATAATGACGAGTTCCGCTGCCCCTTCCGCTCGCCTGCTCGCTCGTAAACCCGCCCAGCTAAAACTCTCTTATCAGGCACACCTAAAATATCTAAGCACCATTACAAACAAAAAGTTATTGTGCCGAATTGATGTTTGCCACATGTGTTTGCGTCAGGGGTGACGTGAGTTTGACTCATGCAAATGAAATAGAAAAAAAGATAGCGGATTAGGCTTTCGTCATAGAACCCTTTGATTATATTATTAAAAACGAGGCAAATGATATTCCAAAATCAGGAAACACAAAATGCATGCCAAGCCGGCTCCTATTCGTAAAGGCCGTTTATGCTGGCCATTGGTCCGCCAGGTTCTGCTAATGTTTTCATCACACAGATTTGGGTGCATAGGAGTTTGTTTTCAGGAAAAAAACGAAAGCTTTTGCGCCAGAATCGGTGGGAATCAATTTTCAGCCGATATTAGTGCATCGGAAGTGGCCGCTAATACTTCTCATCCACATGAGCCGATACGATTGAAAAGCTTTGGGAATTCGAGCGCATTCGTTTAAAGCTAATATGCTATAGCACTGTTCAGTAGTGAGAAAATTTATCCCATCCTGACGCATGGAACGTAATAAGCAAAAGCGGTGGACCAACAGAAAATGACACTCATGAATAGAAAGTTCTCCGAAATCAACCGCTCCAGTCTGAATTCTCAAAAATAGTAGGCTGAAATTGTTCGTAATGGAAAGTTTCACAATTAATTCTAACTCCCGATAATTTTTTTTTAGAATTCAGCTGAGTAACGGCCAAGAGAACTTACAATTGAAAGCTTTTGTGAAATTGTGAGCTCTTCTTTCGAGCACCTTGGTAAATTTTTGTAAAGAAATCACTGTAGGCCCTGTTTTTGTTGTATTTTTCTTGATCATTTACTTGCACGTACAATAATCAGAAACTGCATTTATTTATTTATTTATGCCCCGCCACGGTGGTCAAGTGGCTAAGGTACTCGGCTGCTGACACGCAGTTTGCGGGATCAAATCCCGGCTGCGGCGGCTGCATTTCCGATGGAGGCGGACGTGTTGTAGGCCCGTGTGCTCAGATTTAGGTGCACGTTAAGGAACCCCAGGTGGCCAAAATTTTCGGAGCCCTCCACTACGGCGTCTCTCATAATCATATGGTGGTTTTGGGACGTTAAACCCCACATATCATTCAATAAATGTATTTAGTTATTTTTTATATATTTATTTGTTAACGTTTCATCTTTGAAGACGTCACAAGAGTGACTGACGACAAATAATGGCTGAAGTGCGTCTGTTACGGCTTAAAGCATGTTTGTTAACGGCAGAAACTTCGTGCAGCTCGCGAATACAGCGGTGTCCTTTGCAATGCCATTTCAGTCTTGAGTGGCGCGTGCAACAAATAATGACTGAAACGTTGAATTGCGCACAATCGAGGCATACAACAGACATGTGTAGTGAGGGGGCTGCTTGGTTGTAAATAATGAAATAAAAAGTCCTCGCCGAGCGCTTTATATGATGCGTATATATGTAAAGACCTCATAAATAAAATTAATTTTCGTGTAGAGAAACTGTAATCATGATTAAGTGGATGTGAATAAACAGTAGCAGGAATCGCCCTTCTTTTGACGCATACGATATTGTCACGAAAATCAAGTCTGTCTCCAGAGATTTTCTGTTTTTGCACTGACCCCGTGGCCAGTGCTGTGTTCTGTGTCGGCTATATGTGTTCCAAATTTCGGGTGGAATGCCGGCCAAGATAGTGCTTCGTCGCGAGGTAGGCATGACGGGATCGATCAGAAGGATATATGTCCAGATTCTTATCTTAAGATGTTATGACGGCATGGTTTTTTGTCAGGGCAGTACCCAGGAATTTTATTTTTTTCTGGAAGGGGGGGGGGGGCGGTTGTACAACAGCTAACATTGGCAACTGATCGTCGCTGTAAGGGCGTGTAAACATCTTTTCACCATCGAAGAAGTTAAACAGGGAGAATTTGAATTTTTGAAAAAGGCCGGAACACCCTCGGACCCCCCCCCCCTTCCCCCCTCAGTGCAGTCCTGGTTTTTTTACAGGACATTAGCACGAGTAATTGAGGGATGCAAGGCAGGCAATAGTGGAGCTCACGCACCCCTTCTTCCCCTTCCTCATTCACGCAAGCATGTGCGGTAACAGTACGAATAAGATGCAACTGAACGGCGCTTAATCTTTTAGAACCTATCAGATTACGTTCATTGGCATCACAGACGTCTGTTTTTCCCACAATTATCTCGGGTACGCTCTGTTACGCTAAATTATAGAGCAGATATTTTTTTCGCCATGGAAGTACATTGGTGATATTATTCGTATAAGCTCTTTCTTTAAAACTGCGTTGGCATGGGCTGGCTGATAATTCACATTCCAGACATGTGATTAGCGAAGCCAACGGGTCATTGAGAAAAAGCGCCATGATTAGAACGAGATGAGCAATACGAACCCATGTTCCTTTGAAGGCAGAAGTGCACGCGTGTGTGTGTGCAGGGGGAGGGGGGGTGCGAGTGGTTGACATTACAGACCAATGGTCCTAACGGCCATTGATCTTCCACAGTCAATGTCGTCGGCAATCTTGAGCGAATGAAGGCGCCGCGGCTTGGTCCATTTACGCCATCACGAGCGGAATTTGTTTCCAACAGGGTAGAACGCGTCAATCAGCCCCAAAGGGGATCATTGAGCTGAAGAAAGGAGACAGCCGCGAAAAAGTCCAATCGTCGCTCCTATTGAACTATCAAGCTGGATGTTGACTTCTCTCACTCTGTGCTGAGATAGATGAACGGCCGTACACTCCGGGCAGTGGCACACAGTATACTAGCTTAACGGCTCTGATAACCACGTCACTTTTTCTACTGTTGTCTTAGTAACGCGCTACTGCGAATAGGTTTAGTGGTCAGCGGTAGTCAAGCAGCTCATATCCGCCTAGTTCTTAATGATCTCTTTTCATCACTAAAAAACTGCATTACTTTTTCGCTTATTTTTTCTTCGTTACAAGCAGGGTGCTACATTGGTGAAATGAATGTCTCAAGCAATTGAGAAAAACGGAGTTGTCATCATACCTGCCATCGTCTTGGCAACGTGTACTTCTGTCTCAGGAAAGACGAATACGTTCTATTAGTGGCACCGCCAATGGGTCATCGAAACCAAATTACGGGACTGTACGCTGCAGTCAAATGTATCGGGGCGGTTACAGTGAATGTCTGAGGATGGGAAATGTCTGTAGGACGTAAAAAGTGAATAAAAACCACTTCCCCCCGTAATTACGTGCCCCCGGGAGAGAACCTGGCATATATTTAGTCAGGTTCAAATAATGCTTTGACCATCAGTATATATTGGAAGTGTATTACTGAACTGTTGCGCAAAATGGATGCGGCGTGAGTGGAGCGGTATAGCAAGATGAGGTTATATATATACGAGAACTTGTAATAAGGCTGCACCATGCCGCAAAAAAAATACAGCATCAGCTGCAGGCTACGGGTGCAACAAATATCAAAGGAACCTCAAACAGGATCAGAAAAAAACAACAAAGCGTTTTCCAGTGACTACGAAGCACTAAAACTTGTTATGCCACACATTTCCCGCGTTTTCACGAAGAAAATAGCGCTGAATCCCGACAACGCTGAAGGAACTAAGAATTAAAAGCGGGCGACTCTCCATTGAAGGCGTAAAACAGGCCGTGAAATCTTCAAATGAATTCCTGGCGCGGAATCTTGATAAATAAATTTTATGAGCACGCATCTCGCGAGTATGTTTTTAAATTTTTTTTTCACTCTTGTCATAACGTATGTTCATTTCCCATCAGTGCATTCCCATCAGTACGAGCGCGCTGTCTTCTTTTCCTTGATTGTGATAGACATCAGTCTGGCCAACCCTGCGTTCATTGATATGTGGGGTTTAACGTCCCAAAACCACCATATGATTATGAGAGACGCCGTAGTGGAGGGCCCCGGAAATTTCGACCACCTGGGGTTCTTTAACGTGCACCCAAATCTGGGCCAACCCTGCGTTGTAATGATATATATATATATATATATATATATATATATATATATACCGGGTGTTCAAAATTAAGCTTTATGATTTTTTTAAAATTAGGCGCTCGAAGGCACGTGAGAACCACTTGTGCAAATAAGTTAAGCGGCCAGGGGGACAGAAAGTTAGATGATAATTATCGCTGTCAGCAGCCCAATTAACTAAAATTTAATAATTACCTTTTTACTGGCTGCGGTAAGTTGGCATGTTTATATTGAAAAAATGTAGGCAGTGGTGTTTGTACACAGTTTCAGTTGGAAGATTTTTTCTAGCACGCCTGTGTTCCGAGATATCCGGCTCCAAAGTTTAATTGTCTTTCGCACGATTACGCATGCAAGAGGGTGAGGGTCCGCGCAAAGCTCCTCCCTAAAGTGACGCATCTGTTGCGTGTGGTGTTTAGTGTGTGAAGAGGGTGGAAGCGTAGGCATAGGTGATAGCAATTACCCTTGCCCTCTTCGGCCGGCGAAATCAAAATGTGACAGCGCGGTGCGCCATGAGCCTTACGCATGATCCTGATGAACGCGATAACAGGAGACCATTTTTCGCGACGTTTTTTCGTGACTTTAGATCACACTGAGACATCTTCTTGTGAACGCGTTAGCAGGACCGTCCTGCACTAGGGTGCCTCCGGTTAGAGCACAGCGTCTCTGCATTGAAGGTCTACCAAGGAAATCCACGTGGAGTCCTTTCGAGCTAATATGGCTGCTTCTGGCGTGAGGTATTCTACCAAAGTAAAAGTAGACGTGGTGCTTGCAATGGCTGAAATGAATGGCAACGCTTCGTTAGCAATGGAGCTTTACGCGTCTCGCCACCCACACCGTCCCCTTCCAACAAGGCCCACTTTCACAAACCTGTTTCGACGCTTCTGCACAACAGGCTCTGTCCACCTTCCGAGACGGACCAGGAAGGCAATCGTCGATGAAGACTTTGAAATCGACGTTGTCGCGTGCGTAACCTCGATGCCAGAGCTCAGCATCCGACAGATTGCCGATCAGTGCGGTCGCAGCATCGGAACAGTCACAAATGTTTTAAGAAAGCACAAGTTCCATCCATATCACGTTTACCTTCATCAGGACCTAAATGAGGCGGACTTTGAAAGGCGAGTTGACTTCTGCAATTGGGGCCTCATCAAAACTGATCAAGAAAATGACTTTTTGCACAGAATAATTTGGACTGATGAAGCTCGGTTTTGCCGAAATGGAAGTGTTAATCTTCACAACGCCCATTATTGGGCACAAGAAAACCCACACTGGCTGAGGCAGCACAAGCATCAAGTTCGCTGGAGTGTGAATGTGTGGTGCGGCATACTCGGGGACAGGATCATCGGACCTCACTTTTTTGAGGACAACTTGAACGGAAAGATGTACACAGAAGAAATATTAGGTGTTGTCATTGATGATCTTGTCTGCAGTCTTTCCCTGAATGACCTGCGCCAAGTATGGTTTCAGCACGATGGAGCACCACCACATTTTTCTACCAGGGCGAAGAACTGGTTGGACAGACGTTTTCCACAACAGTGGATTGGGCGCGCAGGAGCGATGTTTTGGCCACCAAGATCACCTGACCTTTCTCCGCTCGACTTTTTCCTTTGGGGCTACGTTAAAGATCGAGTTTACGTAACAGAGCCCAGCGATGTTAATGACATGAAGGACAGGATAACATCTGCCTGTGCGAGTATTCCTGCAGAAGTACTGCGCCGAGTCATCGAGTCGACGCGACAGCGGTTCATGCTTTGCGTTGCTGCCGAAGGCAGGCATTTTGAACACTTTTTGGGGCATTGACGTCTTGAGAGGTGAAGAGTTTCGATGAGATTTGTGCATGACCGAAATATGCTTATGTAGCAGCAGGAAATATGCGTTAGCAAGGATAAAACTGTTTCAGTTATTATTGGTGGAGTTGTTGCTCTTGTTTCAATAAAAGTTACAGTACTCGGACATCAGCAGTCACGCTATTCGCGTAGCCCAGGCAACGACCACGCATGCTTCTCTAGTGATTATTACGCACGCGCACTGGCATCCAGATTCTCCGCTCGCACCATTATCTCGGCATGGTATCTGCCACTATCGTTAGAGGCTCTGCAGTTGCGTGTTACGACACTGGTTGCAAGCGTTCTTCGATTTTTGATTTCGACGGCCGAAGAGGGCAAGGGTAATTGCTATCACCTATGCCTACGCTTCCACCCTCTTCACACACTAAACACCACACGCAACAGATGCGTCACTTTAGGGAGGAGCTTTGCGCGGACCCTCACCCTCTTGCATGCGTAATCGTGCGAAAGACAATTAAACTTTGGAGCCGGATATCTCGGAACACAGGCGTGCTAGAAAAAATCTTCCAACTGAAACTGTGTACAAACACCACTGCCTACATTTTTTCAATATAAACATGCCAACTTACCGCAGCCAGTAAAAAGTTAATTATTAAATTTTAGTTAATTGGGCTGCTGACAGCGATAATTATCATCTAACTTTCTGTCCCCCTGGCCGCTTAACTTATTTGCACAAGTGGTTCTCACGTGCCTTCGAGCGCCTAATTTTAAAAAAATCATAAAGCTTAATTTTGAACACCCGGTATATATATATATATATATATATATATATATATATATATATGGAAACGTGGTGGAAGCGTGCTGGGTAATGTCCTGGAGCTCCGCAACCGTAAGCTACCATCTCAGTCCGCGATGACCGAGCGCGTCGATCCCCCCCGACGAGGCTCTTCCACGCTGCCACCTGTCATGTGTTCTGGTGTACTTCGTCTGCGTGACCCACCAGTATACAACGGCACTGAAGATCAAGATGTTGAGGACTGGCTGGCAGAGTACGGGCATGCCAGCGCGATTAACAAGTGGGATGACCCTGCGAAGCTGACTCACGTCATCTTCTACTTGACGGATTTGGCCAACCTATGGTTCACCAACCACCAAGCCGACATCCCCACGTGGTCGGTTTTCATAGAGGCCGTCACCTCGTTTTTCGGTCGTCCAGCCATGCGTAAGTTTCGTGCTGAACTGGGCCTGCGGGGACGATTTCAGCGAAATGGTGAGAGCTTCAGGAGCTACATTGAGGATGTGATCAGCCTCTGTAGGCGAGTTGATGCAAGGATGACGGAGGCTCACAGAATAAAGAATATATTGAAAGGCATTGATGACGATGCTTTTCATATGCTTGTGGCCAAAGACCCACAGACCGTCACAGCCGTGATTCAGCTATGTAAAAGTTTCGATGATCTGCGCAAGCAACGAATTTCTACACGTCGCGCTAATACGCAAACAGCTGATATTTTGGCTTTGGAGTGGAAAAGCAGTGGCCCCGACTACAGCGTGTTAATGCCTCAAATTCAACAGTACATCCGGGAGGAAGTTGCTCGACAGCTTTCTCTTGTCGCCACCATCAACGAGACCCCCACAACACTAGACCACTCACTTCGCCGTGCTATTCAGACGCAAGTTGCCGAGGATCTCCCTTCGCCCGCGTCTCAATATCAGTTGCTGCACCGCTGACTTATGCTGAAGCCGTCCGCCGACCTCCTGCCCAACTGCCGCTCTCTTCATACAGTCCAGCCACCAACTACTACAGGTCACCAGTTTCAGTTTATCCGGTAAATTGGCCCTTTCCACCACCTCGAGCACCTGTAAACTCTTGGCGTACTCCGGATAACTCGCCCGTCTGCTACAACCGTGGTATTCCAGGACATGTCGCGCTCTATTGTCGTCGCCGTGGATTCTATTTTAATGACGTTCAGCATTCCGGCAACATACCTCGGCAATCAGAATCGCATGTGACACCTGATGCACGTGACCCCCGCTCACGTCGACCAGGCTTCAGCCGACGTCGATGTCCTTCACCCCGTCTTCGGTCTCTCTCCCCCATGCTTCACCGTTCCAACCACGCCCAGGAGGAAAACTAACAGTCGCAGTTCCTGAGGCAAGAGCTGCGCCACCGACGAAATTTCCAAGGCCTCATCTTTCGCCCCCAAACGAGATTGCCGTGTTTGTGGACGGTTTCGCCACAACTGCTCTTGTCGACACAGGTGCCGCTATTTGTATAATCAGTGAAGTGTTATGCCACAAACTGAACAAAGTGACGACTCCACTGGTTGAAATTTCTCTGCGCACAGCGAGTTCGCAACACGCCCAACCTTCTGCCACATGCACTGCTCGTGTTGTGATTTAAGGAGTGCTTTACATCGTTCATTTTGTCGTCCTTCCGCATGCGTCTCATGAAATCATCCTGGGATGAAACTTTCTTTCCGCTAATCATGCGTTTGTCGACTGCGCTCGTGCTCAACTCGTTTTATTTCCATTCAGCACGACATTCATAGATCTCCCTCGCTCACCCAAAAAGGTGATCATCGCCGCTGACGTCGTCATTTCTACTTTTTCGGTCGCCGCGGCTTCTCTTTTGTGTCAACTCCGTTTCCGATTCAACTGCCCTCTTTATGCCGTCACAAGAATGTGCTCGTCTCCGGAACCTTGTCGTCCCGTTTGCCGTCATAACACTTGCCGATGGTTCCAGTGCCGTGTACGTGTGCAATCCGTTCCCTTGTCCTCCTACCTTATTGCATGGCGAATGTATTGGGAGTCTTGACACTTATGCTGACATCTTTCCTTTCGATGCCCGTTCTGATACGACGCTGATGTCCGTGGATGCTGTCCCAGCTGCCACCGCACCCTCGCTACCTGACGAAGACGTTCTGTTGCGCAGCGTAGACACCGGCCTTACGCAAGATTCGCGCAATCAGCTCATTCAACTACTTGACCGTTTCCGCGCCTCCTTCGACCACGGACAACCTCCCTTGGGACGCACGTCAGTTGGGACGCACACGCAAGGATGTTTATCCCGTGCCACGTATTGATGACGCCTTGGATTGCCTTCAAGGTGCGGAGTTTTTCTCTTCACTGAATCTGCGCTCTGGATATTGGGAAGTGCCAATGGCGGAACCAGACCGTCGAAAAACGGCGTTTGTGACCCCTGACGGCTTATATGAATTTAATGTAATGCCCTTTGGTCTTTGCAATGCGCCTGCGACTTTTGAAAGAATGATGGACAATGTCCTCAGGGGACTTAAATGGCACATCTGTCTTTGCTGTTTAGACGACATAGTTGTATTCTCGGCGAATTTCGAAACTCATCTTTCCCGTCTGGAACAAGTTTTCCAGTGACTTACGGCTGCCGGGTTGCCACTAAACTTGAAGAAATGTCGTTTTGGCGCCCGCAAACTCGCAATTCTCGGTCATGTCGTTTCAAAAGAAGGAATATCACCAGACCCTGCCAAACTGCGTGCCGTTGCCGAGTACCCCAAGCCTACTACCCTAAAGAAGCTTCCTAGTTTCGTAGGCTTGTGTTCCTATTTTCGGCGTTTCATCCGCAATTTCGTCTCTATAATTGCCCCCCTGACTCAGATTATGTCGAGTAGTGTGGACCTCTCGGGCTAGAATTCCCATTGTTATGACACATTCATGACGCTGCACCGGCTACTCACGTCTCCACCAGTTCTCCGCCACTTCGATCCCAATGCACCTACTGTAATTCACACGGATGCTTGCGGCGTCCGCCTTGGTGCCATTCTCGCTCAATGCAAGGATGGCGGTGACGAGTACGTTGTCGCCTATGCCAGCCGTACCCTAACGAAGGCAGAGTCCAACTATTCCGTCACGGAAAAGGAGTGCTTGGCTATCATTTGGGCTATAGGAAAATTTCGCACTTACCTTTACGGACGCCAGTTTGATGTTGTCAAAGATCACCATGCCTTATGCTGGCTAGCGTCCATGAAAGATCCTACTGGCCGCCTCGCTCGTTGGGCTTTACGCCTTCAGGAATATGATATCCGTGTTGTTTATCGCTCAGGACGCAGACATTCAGACGCCGATGCACTACCCCGCACCTCCACCAAATGCAACGAGCAAGGTTGCGTAAAAACACAGGTTATTATTCGAGAAACGTTAGCCGCAACAAGCTGGTATAAACAGGAACCCGGCAAGCACGAGCCACACACGGACGTCAACGCCTTCTTTCACGCTGGCACAGAGCTGGCGCCACTATGCTTTGGTACAATATATATATATATATATATATATATATATATATATATATATATATATATATATATATATATATATATATATATATATATATATATATATATATACATTTAACCCATGCTGTCGACAACATAACCATTAAGAGTATACACACGGAGGCTGCGGTTGCGGTACCGGCGTTTAAAAGCGGCTATTTATTGCCAGATTTACGGTCGTTTCTCGCTGTAGCTTCATGAAGAACAAATGATTTCTCTCCCCTATTGTATTTTCATTCTTTAGCATATACGTGTTCAGCCGACTGCAAATCAGTTGTTCCTAGCCATTTTCATGCATTGGGCACCCTTAACTGTGTTTCCTTTTTACCTTTGTTTTTTGACCTGTTTATTGCCATTTTTATTTCTTTTTTTAGTGCTACGGTGAAAGCACCGACAGCTGAGATGACCACATGCACTGGCCGACACGGGGAGAAACCTCATATGTTCTGCAAAAATTAGAAAAATGATTACTCGTGTTGTAGGGTGAACCTACTGAGAGCGAGATAATGAGAAGAATGCAGTGACAAATATTCAATGAATAACACGGACGGCGTACTTTTTATAACAGAAGCAGGAGATGGAGTGTTTGGAAGCAACTGCGCGCACAGTGTTCTTTAATTTTTTTTTCAAGTTTCTTTGCGAACGTGTCATATAAATTTTGTTTTAACTGCCAGACACGGGGTGAGAATAGAAACAGATTTTTTTTTTACCACAGATTTAGCAAGCTTTAAACGACTTTCGTGAATGAAATTATCTTTTATTTGTTCATTTTTGTGTACTGATTTATACTCATGGAAAAACTGCAGAACGCATTGCCCTGCTGTGATCGTAAGTATACGTACATATGCCTTTACGCAGCATAAACTGCTCCTGCGGGCACGTATTGCCCATGAAACGCGGGTGAACATAAAGTCAATGGATATATGGCTTTCACCTTCAGCTTTGAGGAGCAGCTCACAAAAAAGAGCGAGGTAGAAAAAAAAAACATCTCCCTAACGACACACAACATATATAAGAACGTGTATCTGCCTCACGTTAAGTAAAAAAAAAAAACGTTAAACATGAGGCAACTTTGTACCAGTGCACGTGGCCTATTTAATGTCCTTTGAAGTACGAGCCTACCTCCTTCAAGCTGAAAGAGTCGTTGGAAAAAGCAGTTTTGCCGCTGAACTCGGTATACGGTCAGCCAGCAAAGCACTCGTCTTAGATTTTTTTATCATTCAATGGCCTATTTTAATGTGAAAGTGTTTGTTGACTTTTCTAGCGAAAGCACCATCCCAGCTGTCGTCTGCAAAAGCTGTTCCTCAATAATTGTCGCCGGACTGCACGTCACCTTTGTTGCCAGAAATCAGGATGCGCCAACCAATGCCGCAGCAAACACTGACTTTACTACACTATTTATGAGAGGGAAGTGTGGCGTTGCGATCTTTCAGCCACCACAGTACATGCATTTGTCTGCTCTTTCCGATGCCTGCTCCTTCTAAAGCAATTGCGTGTTTATTGTTGTGTTAAAGCTTTTCCTTAGAATAAAAGAATGGCTCGTTTTGAACCTTGTAGGTTGACATGAGTTGACCGGTCGTTTAGGCGTCAAAGTGGTGTAGTGGGACAGCATTACATTTCGCTGAATTTCGCTTAGCGACAACATGGCTGCAAGCAGGATTTGATTGATTTGTGGGATTTAACGTCCCAAAACCACCATATTATTATGAGAGACACCATAGTGGAGGGCTCCGGAAATTTCGACCACCTTGGGTTCTTTAACGTGCACCCAAATCTGAGTACACGGGCCTACAACACTTCCGCCTCCATCGGAAATGCAGCCACCACATCCGGGATTTGATCCCACGACCTGCGGGTCAGCAGCCGAGTACCTTAACCACTACACCACCGTGGCGGGGCGGCTGCAAGCAAGATGAAACCGAAAGAAGGGAGCCTAGGAAGATCCATGTGCCACTCATCCTTTCCATGCTGGCTGAAGCGCCTTGCGTCCCGGCTCCTATAGGGACCAGCGCCAGAGTTTCCTCCATGTAGGATTATGAAACTGTGGCAGCAACCACCTGCATCTGCTACTGCGTAGGAGAAGTGATTTCACACAACTGAAGCGTAAATAGCGACATAAGACGAAAAGGAACTAGGAATAGTCGGCGCATCGCTTAAGCACACAGACAATGGGAACACGTGGCCACAGGCGTATAACCTACTAAGAGAGCGAGCACTTGTCCGACGTGTCAGTTGGCCTAGCGAAGCTTGGCAACAACAACTTGCCGCGATCCTCAGTGAAAACGACCAAGCCAACACAAACGCCTTCTCATCTCCAAAGAATATGCTTATGGATGATGTGGAACATCTATATTTGAGGCAAATCTTATCAGTTACAGATTTCAACGACGGCGTAGACGCACGTGAGAAACCTGGCTCCGGCAAGCATACAGACACATGGTTCTCGAAGGGGCGCTGGGCACAATCGTTTGCGTTAAATTCCTATAACTGGTGCTCTCTAAGTCGTGGACGTTTGAGCATTCAGCCATGACTCATATGGCAATCTCAAAATTTATCGGGGTTGCGGAGGCGACTTGTCATTTCACACGAGAAAAATTTATGAACTATCTCCCCGCAAGGACCCTTGATGGGATGCGAAGCAGCAGTGATTAGCACGGCGTTGACCCGGTTGAAACGGACGTCGACGGGGGTTCTGTAAGAATGGTTTGAAGCAAAACTCGGTGTAGCATTTACCCAAGTAAGCGTTTGTTTGAAACGCAAAGACATGGCAGGCATGGTGAGTTTCGTGTAAGTTGCATCGCAGACGAACGGACCGAAAGAGTAGACTTATTTAGTCACGCGTCCGCAGCAGCCGTATGATCGCAGCCTGCTAGTCATTTGCAATGGCAGGTCGCGTTCGCGCGGACGCGCAACAAATTTTTTCTAGTGATTCTACTCGACGTGTGATTAGCGTTGTGGGCGGTGGAGAGGGTGAAGCGAAAGAGTGGTGTGCTGCGAGCGGGCGGAGGAGCTGGGAGCGCTTGCGGGTGAGGGAGAGAGGGACGTCAACGAACAGCTGCGACTTGATCTACTTGGCACCGCTCGAACTTCTGCTGCAAAGGGGTTGAGCGGATACACAGGACAGCGTTCCACAGTTCAGTAAAAGAGGTGCTTCACATCTAATAAATGTTAATACCTCAAGTATTTTACATCCCGAAACTACAATATTATTATGAGAGACAACGTATTGAAGGGCTCTGGAAATATAAACCATCCGGGGTTCTCTATCTAAGCGCGGACTCTGCACTGTACAGGGGCCTCTACCGTTTCGCCTCCACCGAAAGGCGACTGCGGCGGCTAGGATTGAATCCGAAATCATCGTGTTAGCAGCTGAGCATCTTAGCTACTATAAGCTTTGGCGGACGTCATTTCACGTCCTCCTATGTTTAATTGCTGCCTGTACGTCAATGTGCGACCGTCGTTATTGCCTGTAGCAAGCTCTTCTATGAAGGTCTATCATCGAGGAAGGAAAACGTGAGAAAAAAGCATTGCTCAATGAGAAAAAAAGAAAGAAAAAAAGAAAGAAATGTACTACGCCAGACACACATGCATGCTTCGCTTCTCTCCAGTGTTACCAACGGGTAAGAGCTGTTGAATTTTTAAAAGTACACTATCTGCTTCATGCAATGTACAAAGAGAACACATGCATAGTTGACGTACTGCCTTATCACTATTTGATTGAACATTCACTTGTGTTACTCACTGTTCTCGTTTTACTTGTTGCAGAAGTGCGTCGCTCAGACGTGACTGGCGCGTGATTACCTCGGCTTTAAAGGGTCAGTCGGCTCGGCAGCGGTTTGTGTGCTGCGATTTCTCCGCTGGCTCTGCCGCCCGGTGCCGCATATAGCACTGTGCGAGCGGCTCTTTAGTGCTTCGGCTACGTAGCTGCGTGCAAGTTTTAGAAGCGAAGCACCTTAGGGCCGATGTTTGTCCGTCTGGTGTCTGTCACGGTACGACACGGCACCATGTAACAGAACCTTGTAAATGGTAACAAGAACAAAAGAAAAGGCTGTTAACCAGCAAACAATAAAAGGTCACAACCTCGTAAAAACACCGACATTTAAGCACCAATAAATCAAAGCATATGACAGAATAAAAGGTTAACAAGAAGAAAATGTAAGACTATAATTCCTAATAAAAGAGTAGGCCACAACGCCATGGAAACCGACATTTAGGCACTCAATGTTCAAAGCATAGGGCAAGAAGAAACGTTAAATCATAGACTAATATCAATCATAACTTTACGAAGCAATGTAAAAAACACCTAAACTCACGATCCCTTTACGCTAGTCGGCCAATTCAATGTAGACGTCATGGACCTTAGGACCTAGCTTCGTCATGGACTCCTTATGTCCCTTTGTCACTTCATAGCACTTTTTGGCACTCACTCTGCATTATATGAAGCAATGCTTGGTTAACGTACGGCTACTATAACCTACACAATACCCAGAGCTTCGCCCATTTGTCATTATTCGCTTTGTGCAGATGCGTAGATTCTCTTTAGATTTCGCGGTGCAGTGCAAACAACGTGCCCGCACGCACGCACACATGCACGGACACACACACACATGCGCACACACACACCCACGCACACGTATCCTCATACACACACACACACAAACACACACACACACACACACACACACAGACGCAAACACACTCATACACAATGGCATGGTCGCATGCTTGCGCAGAAACCACCGAAAATAATTGTCGGGAATAGCGAATAGCCACAGTCTTCCACAAATTAATATTTGCGGAGGTTTTACGCGCCAGAGCAATTTTATGATTACGAGGCGCGCCGTAGTGAAAGAATCCAGAAACTTCAGCGAACTGTGTGCTATTAGGGGTCACTAAAAAGAAAAAAAGTTTCTTTCGTATTAGTAAATTGTTCATTCATACTTCTAACTTTGCCACGCTTGTGCCGAGAACGTTTAGTAAAAAAAAAACGCGCAAAAATGTGGATGTGGACGCCTTTCTGAAATTCCCGCTCCAAACGCCGTGATGCAATAGATACTAATTGCAACTACAAGACCCTACGTATTCCTAATCGGTGAAAGTAGAAAACACTGTGCTTTGAGGAAGCCATAAAAATGCTTTGTGGGATGTTCGTTCAGCTTAATTTAAAAATTATACTTTGATTCGAACTTTCTCTTTTGTTAATACACTTACGATGGTGATGCTAAAAGCATTAGAGTTATTCTCCAAATATTTTAGATGTAGGGTTTAACGCCCCAAAACTCCCCTATGATTATGAGTTACGCCATATTGGAGGACAGAAAATTTCGACCACCTGAGTTCTGCTCTAATGAATGCGAATGAGAGCCAGTTTGATGAACCACTGAACAAATGTCCTGTCATATAGAGTAGGTTGTCATGCGACTTACTTCACTATTGGCATATTGAACACAATCAAACAATCCTGGACGTTATAGTGCAATGCACAACAGACAATTCACTAGTAAGGCTAAAGTAAATAGTGTAGAGGGCATGCGCACCGACGCTTACCAATATAGAAGACCCATAACCCGAAATTCTGGAAAGTAAGGCAATTAGAAGTTTGCCTTGCCATGAAAAATCTCCTCTATGGGACACTTACTTCTTACACTCGGATTATTCTTGTATCATTCTCTTGTTTTATGCTATAGATGTGCGTAGAAAAGAATCAGCAAATAATACGTTTCAGCATGACTATATACTTCCTCACCAATCACTTAAAGCAGGCTCAGACGTCAATAACGCTAGACCGCCGGACTTGTGAAAGTAAGGTATACAAGAATCAGCTCATCTCTAAAAACACATGGACTTTTCTTGGTGCACACTGCTTTTCCGCCGTAAAACAATGCAGCTGGGTCACCGACCAAAACAAAAAAAAAACTTTCTCAAGTGTTGAAGACTGGGCGAGTCGGTTCGTCGTATACTTGACCTGTATTGCGTATTACGGGAAAGATGAAATGGTTGAGCAGACCATTTTGTATGCTTGCGCAAGTCTTCATGTTTGATGCAATATGCCTATAAAGCTTCAGTTGGAAGTTAGCACTCAGTTCTCTTGTATTGTTCTGCTGGGCCGTTTCTTCTTTGCCATAATGCGCTATACGAGTTCAATCAACATCGTTCGCGGTTAGCAATCAGCCGCAAACAACTCAACAGTTCGTTCCATGACGTTACAGAGCTAAGAAGTTAAAAAGTCCACGTGCATTTTCACTGTAGCTGCCGCAACATTCACGACATATATCTTTGTTTCGCTCGAAGATGCCTCGACGGTAGCGCACTCCTCAAGTGGCGGCGGGTGCATAGAGGCATTCTATTTCACGCGTTGCAGCCTCGCCACCGCTACTGTACCCCATCTTATCACAGTGTAAATAAATAAACGCGAAAGAGTACGAGAGTGACAGAGCCCGCCTGAGGCAGTGATGGTTTGATAGTCAGCTGCTGTTGTTATATCCTTGATAACTTGGCCTATAAAAGAAAGCTAAAGTGCCTATGCGCTAAGCTAAATCTGTCGGCGCTTATGCTTGGCGCTCGCAACAGCGCTAGTGTTAAGAAGATTACAAAGGCTTATCCTCTGCGCGTCCTCACTCTGTACGCGCCCTGTGAGCGACGACTTTCTGAGCGCTGGCCCTGCTCGAGGGTTCTGGTGCTGTACACGCGCGCCGCCTTGCTAACGCTCCGGAGGATTTGTTGTGTATTGAAGCACGCCGAGTTACGCTACAGCTAAGACCAGATCAGTTAACTAAACTTGAGGAAATAGAACACAGAGTGCTGAAGGCACACTTTGCGCTTGCACTATTAATTCTTTAGCGCCCAATTGTCACACCAGAAAGAGTATGATGAGGCCGAAAAAAAAAGTACAGTCCCGTAAACACTTCATAATCATAAAGTTGTGTATTTAAAAATTGGCTGGCTCTGACTGATAGCTGCTTCATGGTTTACGAAGGCACTCTTCCCATTGGTATTATTTTTTTTACTGTCGTGAGCACCCCACAACCGTGTCGCGAGCACTTATCTACGGTTTAACAAGTATTCAGATGTCCTTTAAAAATAAAACTGGCACGTAATCACTGAGTCTGATTCAAGTTAATAGTTTTTGAATACCTCTGATATGGTGCATAAGGCAAAGTTCAATTAGCTGTCTGGATAAGTGATGAAACTTACTTGAAGGAATTTACTGAGCAGATGGTTTTCTAGAAAGCAGCTTGGATCGTTGCGTCCGCTAGCGCCGGAGGACTCGACCACGCGCCTCTTTCTGCATGGCCTCGGAGATGCGCTTCCACAGCCAGGCGCAACAGAGCTTCAAGGCGCTTATTACATTAGGACACATGAACGCCCTTGTGCGAGTGCCAGTATCAGACACATAAGTCAAGGTCTAATGTACTAGATTCACCTATTTTTGGGTTTCCTTGCAATTATAATCACAGAACATTGCATTCATGGGTATAAGAACATTTGAAGCTCGGGATATCAGAAATTATTCGTACTTTGGTTGGAGAATGACACCATGTGAAATAATAACCGGGCTTATTACTAGCGGTAGCTTCTACGGGCAAATAACAGATGACCCTTCATGTAAGATAAAATTATAGAGTGATCGACTGATAGTGGCAAAAACTGAATTTCGTAACCATGGCAAGTTGAAGGTGGTTCGGAAAAAGATGAAACAAACGAGAAAAATACATGGCAGGTGGTGGTGGTAGTGGTTAGAAGATGAGAAAAGGCACCTAATTTCTGCAACCCGGTCCGGAGCACGGCGCAATGCCTGCGGGGAAGGGAAAAGGAAGAAAAGTGGAAAGAAGTTAGCAGTGGCACGGTCGTCATCAGCACGAACAGCAGTCCGGAAGCAAGGGTAAACATGGCAGGGAGAGTTAGCACACGGTCACTTCGTCACCCTATATAGAAAGGGAGGGTTGAAATGATAAAAAAAATTGAGCGGCTAGACGCATATCTGCGAAGATATGCTGCTGTAACGAAAGCACTGCTTGGAGCCCAGCTTAGCTAAAGTCAGCAATAATGGCACCAGAAGCGTTCTTGTGATGAAGCCAATTACTCATATAGAAAACAAACAGAAATGCGCCTTCATGTCTATAATGAACTTTAAGAAAAGAAATAATTCCACAAGCAGCTTTTGAATGAACGTCAACCGCAGCCGCATTTTCAAGGTATAAATAAAGAAGTTTTTCTCATTTGGCACGAAAGGGGAAACTCGGTACGAAATGAATTCCCGTGCATGTTTGCCAGAAAGGTTCCTCAACACTACACGAAGATTCAGCCACTGAAATAATTCAGTCAGAACGGCAAAACATGAAAAAACAATTTTACATGGCCCGTGACATTTTTTAAAATGCACTGATATTTAAGTTAATACTGTAATATGTGGGTTTTACTCCCCAAAACCAGTATATCATTATGAGCTACGTCGTAGTGGAAGGCTTTAGAAATTGCGACCACCTGGTGTTCTTTCACGTGCACGGGCATCGCACAATACACGGGCCTCTACCATCTCGTCTCAATCAAAATGCCACCGTCGCGGCCGGAATAAAACCAGTGAAATTTGAGTTAAGCTGATATTCTAACCCATACTCACTATATATTGAAAAAAAGAAGAAACGTAAACAATAAAAATGATTATACACTTTTTGTTAATCGAAATTATGTATATTATTTAGGTATATGTAATATAACATGGGGAGTATAAGCACGAATTTATGCACTCGTAATAAGTATAGTTCGAGGATGGTTTGTGTAAGGCCGAGTTCTTTCTCGCAAATGCCTGAGTGTACCACCGTAGAATGTCCTTGTTTATTAGACGACAATAAAATAAGCAAAACAACCTGACTTTGTAGCCATCAACGAGTTCGTTTGAGCTGGTTTGCACATCTGCTTAAATATTGGACTGTTGAACCGCACGAACGCACGTAAGACAAAGGAAAGAACTACCGAAAACAGGGCTTCCTCGTACGCTCAATTCCTTTATCTTCTGCTGACACCTTTCAGCCTTGTCCTGCTTGTTGATTAGGAGCTTCACTAAAAGAAGCCCTTGTTCTTAGATATTCGCATTCTATGCTATGTGAGCCACATGAGTAGCCACATGAGTAGCACTCTCTTTGGAGAGGGATGTTGACTCCTTTGAGAGAAGGTGTAGGTCACATGACTTTCATAAGAGAGTCAATGCGCCACTTACCCCAATATTCTCAATGTGCGTCTCTAAAGCGAGTGTTACACACGTGGCTCTTACATCTAGAAACTGAGAGTCCAAAAACATTTTTTGTTTCTCATGGAGGGTGTCATACATAACATGAGCTGAGGACTTTCTTCATGAAAGAATGGGTGGGGGAGGGGGGTATACAGTTTCGGGATTCCTTCCAAACTACCACTCTCTTTTCTGTCAAATTCCCGCGCACCTGAAAAAAAATATCGCATCAGCTGCCCGTAGCGTGGTTTGTAATGGATTTTGCGAAACAAGATTCAGGTTCATAACAGCCTCTGTGTAAACTGTGCTTTAGGTCGTTACACATTACACGTCTCTGAACACCGAGGTGGTTTGTTTAATTGAACTACTTAAAAAAACGCGCAGCTTGTACTAGTGACGCAGGGCAGGAACCATGAGCGTCACTAGTAATCAACCTAGCAAAGTTTTGCTAGTATTGCCGAGCTTTCACTATAAATGCTGAGTATTTGCCAGTGTATTAAGTATGGCTACACTTAGACATATCCCTAGGCTATGTTGCGTGATGCTGTGACTTTTGTCACGTGACTATAGCTGTTACGTGGCTTATGGCGGGATCATGCGACGTGTCCAGCTGTTGCAATGTTTCAGTCGTGTGAATAAGGGATACGTTATATTAGCCACGTGACTATATGTCGAGCGACGTGACGTAAATTTTAGTCGCTCTAGTAGTTACGTGTTGTCCTATGATTGTAGTCGCGTAACTAGTTCCATGATGTTTCTCATCTAGTTTCGTGAGTGATACGCATTCTTTCGTGACGTAACTAGCCGTTACGAAATGTTATGTAATTTTAGTCATGTGACTAGTTTTTACGTTTTGTTACGTGATATATCACCGCAGCATGATTAGTTAGGCCCGTTGGTTGACGTTCATATTGAATTTTTTGTTGTTGTTATTAAGCGCACCAAAACTTGGGCAAGGTAACGTAGACAGGACCACTGGAACACTCACAACTGATATTTTATTAAACAGAAAAAGTAAATAAAATTGGTCGGTAAAGGAAATGTTTATAAAATTTTTGAAATGAATGTTTCGTGTTTTTTATTCACGTAAGAAACTCAAGAATCATATCTACTGTTTTCGCCCCCGTCCCATTCGCCGCACCTGTGGTGGTAGCGAAGAAGCTGAAAAGGATAAAGCGAACGCGTGCCGATTCATGAAGAGGATGATTTCTATTTGAACTATCCGACTCAACGAAAAGCTCAAATAGCTCCGCACTTACGAAGAGAAAAAAAAACGTTTCCCATCGCTTGCGATGCTATGAACTTTCGTGAACTTCAGTGTATGCTATGTCAAAAAACAATGTGAATTGTTAAATAAAGCCAGCAACAGCGTGGTCGCATAGTGTATAGTACTAACTTTTACGCTCGCCGTTTATAGCCACGAAGCCACCGCGAAAGGCTTTGATAAGCGAAGCAATAAGTAATTGCCCCGGCAACAGAAAACAGATGCCTTGCTGCGTGCGAATAACGAATCAATTAAGCCCCTATTGTGGTCCCACCAAGGGACAAGAATTTCCCTAACGAACCCTGCCGCCAATGAGATGAAAACCATGCGCAGAAATTGAAGGCCCATGGACAAGAAAGTGCAGCTTGACGGCCACAGGCGCACCGTCGGGCTGTTGTGACTGCCCTACACACACGCGACACGTGTCAAGCAGTACGCCCGGAGCTGCAGTAAGGGACATGGCGTGTGGCATTACCCAACGCGCGGGCATGCATCGATCCTCTTACGGGCCACCATGACGTGTGCGAGATTGCCTTAACTAGAATACTTGCGCTTTTGTTGCGATGACAATTATATGGACACTCTCGCCTGGATTTTGCCACCGGCTACGGCCTCACTTGGGCGTGGGCGTCAATCACCGTATTTGTACACGGATCTATATATGTCAAAACGCAAGAAAGAAAAATAATCAAGAAAAATACTCTGCCGAGTGGAATCGAACGGGGGACATTTGAAACGTAAGTGCGAGGCGTTAACCAATCAGCCACGGAGAGGCACGACGTTGAACGTTCAAACGACAAGCTATTTGCACTTACCGCTAGTGGCGGGTATCTCGGGGGTGGGGGGAACTATTGTGTTTTCAGCATTAGCAGCAAGATTGTCCAATAAGCGCGCTTCGCCACATCATTGCGACGCGGCGGCGCCCGCCTTCATCTCCCACGCGTACTTTGTCCCGCGGAGAGGAGGGGGTGAACGCTCGCTTGCTCGCGCGCTTTATCTCGCGGTAGGGAGGATCGTACGTCTTGGCTGGCCTTAGGTTTTTACCTAAACAATTCTGTTGCAGTTGCCGGGCGCACAAAAGCCACTGAATTGTTGCACTGTCTCGGTTTACGAAAAGGGCACGTTTTTCAGACAGATGGCTGTAACAACTGAGACGCTTATTCGCGTTCGTCTGTACTTGTGACTACGTTTTGTGCGTCATTTGTGTGTGAGAAACGCGGGGCACTTTCGATCTGCTTTCCATTCTGCGCGTGACCTACCAATTGGTTGCTATCGCGTTCATTGCTTCACTTTTGCGCCAAAGTTGTGACTTTTACCTAGTGCAGACTTCTGATAAATAGGAACCTGTTATCCCCTTTTGAGACGGACAAGAAAGGAAGCGTTGCTTTACCAACTCCCCAATTTGGAGGGACGTGAAGGTTTTATTAATTTATTTCACAATACTGCAGGCCAATGTGCTGGCCCAAGAAGGAGTGGATACATCAAAACGTAATTGTAGAAAACAACAGACAACAATGCAAAAGAAACAAAAGGTTAAGAAAGAAGGTGACGCTCAAGGTCACCAAGAAACTTATTAGAATGAAAGATGTCACACGGCAAACAATTCCAGTCATCGACAGTTCTAGGAAAAAAACTATATTTAAAAGCATTTGATCGGGCAAAAATTGGGGTTAGAGCATGTTCATGACCATGACGAGTACGTCGTACTGAGAGCGGTTTAACACAGTCAGGGAGATCAATTTTTACAATACCACACAACAATTGTAAAGAAAGGAAAGACGACTGAACTTTCTCCGAGCTTCTAAAGTAGAAATGTCGTTTAATTGCATTAAGGTGGTCGGGGAATCAAACCTACGATATTTGCCAAAAATAAACCTTACAGCCTTTCTGTTAATACGTTCCAGATTCATAATATCTTTCTTGGTATGTGGATCCCAGATAATAGAAGCATACTCAAGCTTAGAACGAACACAGGCATTATAGGCTAGAATTTTAGTACGCGAGGGTGCAGATGCTAGTTTTCTTTTTAGAAACCATAGCTTACGTAATGCAGAAGTGGTAATGTCAGTTATGTGGGTCGACCAAGTTCATTTGCTTGAGAGTGTGACGCCCAAGTACTTATATTTGTCTACATTATTTATGTTAGTACCTCTTAGAGTATAGTGGAATTGACTAGGACGTAGCTTCCTGGTGATGCGCAGAAGCACAGTTTTGTTAGTGTTTAACTGCATGCCCCCGTTCTGACACCAGTTATCGATAGCGATAAGTGCATCTTGTAAAGCCACATGATCACACGGTGAGGAAATTTGCTTAAAAATGACGCAATCATCCTTTCTCGATCGTTTTACATACTATTCTCGATCGTTTTTGTTCCGCATCGTTAGCAGGCCTATTTCATTGCATGCAGCACTGTTTCGTCTACGTTTAGGTAGCTCAATATTAAAAAAAAACATTGCATTTCAACGTCCTAAAACTTGTATGATAGACGCTGTAGTGGAAGGCTCTGATAATTTCAACCATCTGCGCTTTATTAAAGTACACCTAAATCCAAGTACTGTACAAGGGCTTCACGGCATGAAATACCCGCTACGGTGGTCTAGTGGCTAAGGTACTCGGCTGCTGACCCGGAGGTCGCGGAATCGAATCGCGGCTGCGGCAGCTGCATTTTTTCATGAAGGCGAAAATGCTGTGTGCCCGTGTGCTCAAATTTTGATGCACGTTAAAGAACCCCAGATGGTCTAATTCTCCGGAGCCCTCTACTTCGGTGCCTCTCATAAGCTAATGGTGGTTTTGGGCTGTTAAACCTCACATACCAATCAATCATATCATGTCATGAAAGATCAATGCCCTGATAATTAGGTGAAAATCGTTTGGTTGTGATTGCCTAATTTTATGTCAATTCTTTAGCACAACAATGTTTCGCTTCAGTGCCTAAGTTTGAAGAACATTCCAGGCTAAACAAAGGAAGGAACAGGAAGGAAAGAAAAGGCAGGAAGCAATACAAATCTTTTTCGTAAAATATAGCGCCTCAATTGTTTACATTCACATGTAGACCGACTCTATGTTTGCAAACACAGGTAGGCCGATGTCGACATTATCGATAAAATTATGGCGACGTCCGCACGTAACTTCCGCCATAAGCGCTGAGGGCTGCAATGTGCACCATTAAAACGACGTTGTCAGACGCCATAAGCGTTGTGAATACCATAAGCGCTGAGGCCAACAAACAAAACTAAGATGTGAGACGCGACTCACATCCAACCGTGACGCCATTCGTCGGCATACCGTTTTTTTTTTCGTTGCTTGACTGAGAACAACACTTGCAACATTGAAAACCCAGCAGAAAATGTGGTAGGCAGAGCCTCATTTGCCTACTAAGACAGCACCACCGCTTTTTTGTGACGTAAGGCCGGTGGAATTTGTCTCGCATGATTGCTTTCAGCGCACCTACGCGGTGGTTTACTGGTTATGGCGCTCCACTGCTGACTCCCAGCCTCGGCGGCTGCACTTCTCATAAAAAGTATGTGTTAGTCTTTCAGCAGGCCATATATATATATATATATATATATATATATATATATATATATATATATATTGAAGGGGCGAAGTCTAGGCTTACAGGATAGCGTCCACCGAGAATCGGCAGCCGAACAACATGTCTGAGTTGCCTCTCGCGCAAGAGCCTAACGCACAGGCGTCTTCTTCATCTTCGCTAAGTGCCACGTTGCTCCTGTCGATGATGCATCATAACATCACTCCCCTGCGGCGGAAACGCCGTCACGGCGCTTAGTATGGCGGCGACGAACAAGGATGGTGATACGGTTTGTGTCTGGAAACATGTACAACGTGTGTCTGGAGTGAGGGGGTCGAAGAGGCATTGTTTAGGGGTGCGATCTTGTAGCTCACGTCACTAAGTTGTCGTAACACTTTGTAGGGGCCATGGTAGTGTGATAGTAGCTTCTCTGATAAGCCGACTTGGTGGTTTGGTGTCTAGAGTAGTACCAGAGACCCCGGCGAGAGGTGCACGCTTTGGTGGTGACTCTCATAGCGGTCTTTTTGGTGCGCTTGCAACAAGTGCAGCCGATCACGGGCAAGCTGACGAGCTGCATGGGCTCGAGAAACGACATCGCTGGCGTACTCAGTAGACAAGGGGGCAGCCGAAGGAAGGAGCGTGTCAAATTGTAATGCTGGCTGTCGGCCAAACAGCAAATAAAACGGCGAATAACTAGCTGTGTCGTGCCGTGAACAATTGTACGCGAACGTGACAAAGGGGAGTGCTTTGTCCCAGTCACGGTGATCTGGCGAAACGTACATTGACAGCATCTGCGTCAGCGTTTGGTTCAGATGCTCGGTCAATCCATTTGTTTGTGGATGATAAGCGGTGGTAAGCTTGTGCCTAGTGGAGCAGGCGCGGAGAATTTCATTCACAACACACGAAAAAAGTACCTTCCTCGATCAGTAAGCAGCTGCCGCGAAGCGCCATGATGAAGAATGACTTCATACAAGAGGAAGTCAGCGACGCTAGTAGAACAGCTTGTTGGCAGTGCTTTGGTGATGGCAAAGCGTGGGGCGTAGTCTGTGGTGACTGCAACCCATTTATTTCCGGAAGTGGACCTAGGAAACGGGACCAACAGGCCAAGGCCAACACGGAAGAATGGTTCCGTCGGTATGTCAATGGGCTGTAGGAGGCCAAATGGTAGCACAGAGGGGCGCTTGCGGCGTTGGCAGCGGTCGCAAGCAGTGACGTAGCGAACCACATAACGATACAGTCTGGGCCAGAAAAAGCGACGTCGCACATGATCGTAGGTACAAAAGACGCCTGGGTGACCGGCTGTAGGTACGTCATGTAGTTGCTCGAGAACGCTGGTGCGCAGGTGATGGGGAAGCACGAGTAGTAATTCCGGGCCATCAGCGTTGAAGCTGCGATGGTACAGAATGTTGTCGTGCAGTTCGAACAGGCGAACGGAACGGTCTGTTGGAGCAGAGGTCCGACACTCAATGATGCAGAGTAACGACGGGTCCCGTCGTTGTTCGGTGGAGATATCACCCAAAGCGTGGATGGAGAGAACGCAGGGGTCTGAATCAATGTCTGTCAAGTCGGGCGTTTCAACCGGATAACGTGACAAACAGTCTGCGTCTGTGTGGAGGCGTTCCGACTTGTAGTGGACCACGAATGAGTATTCTTGCAGACGGAGCGCCCAGCGACCAAGACGTCCAGATGGGCCCTTTAGCGATGACAGCCAGGAAAGAGCGTGTTGGTCCGTAACAACGGAAAAAGTTCGGCCATACAGGTAAGGCCTGAATTTTGCCATGGCCCACACTAAAGCTAGGCATTCACGCTCAGTGATGGA
The DNA here is from genome assembly GCF_043290135.1 of Rhipicephalus microplus. Lineage (NCBI taxonomy): Eukaryota > Metazoa > Arthropoda > Arachnida > Ixodida > Ixodidae > Rhipicephalus > Rhipicephalus microplus. Next base: position 325,947,963 of record NC_134710.1, on the reverse strand, counting down.
GAACTTCCGCTCGGTAGGTGAAAGAAGACGACTGGCGTAAGCAATCACGCGGTCCTGCTGAACGGAAGTTCTCCATCACTGAGCGTGAATGCCTAGCTTTAGTGTGGGCCGTGGCGAAATTCAGGCCTTACCTGTATGGCCGAACTTTTTCCGTTGTTACGGACCATCACGCTCTTTGCTGGCTGTTATTGCTAAAGGACCCATCTGGACAGGTGAAAGAAGACGACTGGCGTAAGCAATGACATGGTCCTTCCCGTGTGGTCGTTGGCCAAGGACCGCTCCAATTCCATGGCCACTGGCATCGGTCCGAAGCTCTGTAGGTGATGCAGGGTCGAAATGGGCCAGTATTGGTGGCGTAGTCAGCAGATGGATAAGAGCCGAAAAGCCGTCCGCTTGCTCTATTCCCCATGCGTAGGGAACGTCCTTCTTTAACAGATCAGTAAGCGGTTGAGCGATGTTTGCGAAGCTGCGGACAAATCGAAGAAAATAGGAACATAGCCCTACAAAACTTCAGACGTCATTGGTTGAGCGTGGTTCAGTAAATTTTTGTACTGCTCGCACCTTTTCGGGATCTGGTTTAACACCATCGGCACTGACAAGGTGGCCGATTATGGTGATTTGGCGACGTCTGAATTGGCATTTTGCAGAATTGAGCTGGAGAGCAGCTCTTCGAAAAACATCTAGAACGGCTGACATACGTGTTATATGGCTGTCAAAGGTAGGTGAAAAGACGATGACATCGTCCAAGTACCACAAGCAGATGGACCACTTATATCCTAGGAGAAGGGAGTCCATCATGCGCTCGAAAGTTGCCGGCGCATTACAAAGTTCAAACAGCATGACTTTAAACTGGTAGAGACCGTCGGGCGTAACGAAAGCGGTTTTTTCACGATTCATGGGGTCGACGAAAGTTTGCCAATACCCGGACCGAAGGTCGATAGACGAAAAGTATTGGGCACCATGGAGGCAATCGAGAGCGTCATCAATCCGAGGCAAATGGTAGACATCTTTGTGGGTCACTTTGTTTAAATGGCGATAGTCCACGCAAAAGCGCCAGCTGCGATCCTTCTTCTCAACGAGCACGACTGGGGAGGCCCAGGGGCTAGATGAGGGTTCTATCACGTCTTTAGTAATCATTTTGTCCACTTCATTCTGAATTACTTAGTGTTCCTTGTGAGATATGCGATATGGATGCCGCCGTATAGGACTGACATCACCAGTGTTGATCCAGTGAGTCACTGCAGTTGTTTGGCTGAGAGGGCGGTGGTCAAAGTCGAAAACGTCTCTATATGATGTTAGCAGACTACGGAGGCTGGCAGCTTGCACTGCAGTGAGGTCGGGAGCAATCATCTTGTTAATGTCATCTGCAGGCAGAGTGTAATTGCAGCCAAGACAGGGGGATGTAGTATCGGTGTCCAAACCAGTAACGTTGCAGCCGTCAAGTGGAGATAGGTTGGCCAAAGACATGTCTTGCGGAATAACTTGAGTCAAGAAACTCACGTTGAGTAGTGTTATAACCACTGTATTATTAGCGATGGCGACAACAGTGTGAGCAAGGGCGACGTCTCGGGCCATCAGTACGTCGACTATAGGAGTGACGAGGTAGTTACCATCGGGCACATGACGTGAATACGACAAAGTGACATATGTAGCAGCTTGCGGAGGCAAGCGAACGTGGTGACGAGAGCATAGACGGGGAGAATAGTCAGCTGAAAAATCGGCAAACTGTGGCAGTTCAAGCTGAAGAGCACCAGTGGCACAATCAATGAGCGCAGAAAGACGTGACAGGAAGTCCAAACCAAGTATTAGGTCATGAGGACACATTTCAATGAAGGCAAACTGAACTAATGTAGGATGACCGGCAATGGACACACGGACCGTGCACATCCGGTGAACATCAGGGGTCCTCCCATCAGCGACACGAAGTTTGTGGGAAGCGGCAGGCGTGAGAACTTTATGTAGGCGTCGGTGAAGGTTCACGCTCATTACAGAAATGTGCGCTCCAATATCTATAAGGGCAGAAATAGCCACACCGTCAACGTCAACGTCTAACAAATGTTGTCCCGTTGGAAGCGTCAAGAGAGGATTTGTGGAGGGAGTCGAAAATGCAGCGTCACCTCCGGGCGCTGCACCGTTTATTTTTCCGGGTAGGCAGGAGCGGGGTTGAATGGGGACGACGGCCTGCGAGTCTGCGGTGAGCGAGACGACTGGCGACGTCCTGGAGGCGAACGCGACTGACGACCATGCGGCGACGGAGATCGGCTGTTGAACCTTCTGTAGTTGTTTGGCGAAGCGGGTGCTGTCCTGTCGATATTGAGGTTGAGATGAAGTCCTCGGTGGCGAGTACCGGCGGTAATTGCAGTAACGGACGACATGACCGATACGGTGGCAATGAAAACAAATTGGTCAATTGTCGACGGTTCTCCACGCAGCAGGGTCGCGAGATCGGGCCGTAAACTGCTGCTCGTGACAGGACGAGGGTGGACTCCATGAAGCTCGCTGCGGGTTGGGCAAAGCAAACACCGAGGGAATACCTATGCTGGCGAGTTCTTGGCGGACGATGGCTTGAACCATGTTAGCAGTGAGTGGGGTAGTGTCACTTGCAGCGGTGTGAGCCGGAGCAGAGGCAATGGCTTCAAGTTTGCACCGTACAAGTCGGGTCACCTGATCCGATGAATCTAGAGGTGGTGGCTGGGTTCTTGCACGGTCTTCGCAAGATGATGTTGCGGCCGTATTCGAAAGGCGGGTAAACACGCTGTTAATCCACCGGCTCTTCGCTTGCTCAAAGCGCCGTCTTTCTTTTATAATGGCGTCCACTGTAGAAAAATTTTCGCAATTGAGGAGGTTGAATGCGTCATCCACAATCCCCTTAAAAATATGTTCGACCTTGTCATCCTCCGGCATCTCGGCATTGGCTTTGCGACACAACGATAGCACATCTTCTATATAGGAGACGTAAGACTCGGTCGAGGTCTGCGCCCGAGACGCGAGCATTTTGTGCGCGGCCATTTTTCTTCAAATCGGCTTTCCGAACAGGTCCAACATTTTCTCTCTGCACACTGCCCAACTCCCAAGTTCTGTTTCATGGTTCTCAAACCACGATTTGGCTGTTCCACCAAGATAGAATAACAGGTTTGCCAGCATAAAGAGTCGGGCCCCATCAGTATCGAGTACTCACACGTTCGTACTCTGCCAGCCAATCTTCAATGTCAACTTCATTTGGATCGCCGAAACCACTGAACGTGCCAGGATCCCGCGGGGGTTCTAGCACGAAGGTTGTAGTCGCAGAAGGAGATGTAGTTACCGCATCATCTCCGGCCGCTGGAACACCAGGAGCAGATGCAGACGCCGTATTCTCCGTCATCGTTGTGGAATGACTCTTCAAACGTCGGCCGCTGCGAAGTTTCGTTGCGAGGCGGTTGCCCAGCACTTCCACCAAATGTGACGGGGCGAGGTCTGAGCTTACAGGATAGCGTCCACCGAGAATCGGCAGCCGAACAAGGTGTGTCTGAGTTGCCTCTCGCGCAAGCGCTAACGCACAGGCGTCTTCATCTTCGCTAAGTGCCACGCTTGCTCTTGTCGATGATTTACCGTAACAATATATATATATATATATATATATATATATATATATGTATATATATATATATATATATATATATATATATATATATATATATATATATTCCGGGGAAACATGTATAGATATGTTTTCATGATTGATATGTGGGGTGTAACGTCCCACAATCACCATATGATTATGAGTGACGCCGCAGTGGAGGGTTCCGGAAATTTCGACCACCGGGGGTTCTTTAACGTGCACCCAAATCTGAGCACACGGGCCTACTACATTTCCGTCTCCATCGGAAATGTAGCCGCCGCAGCGGCCGGATGTCAACCCACGACCTGCGGGTCAGTAGCCGAGTACTTTAGCCACTAGACCACCGCGGCTGGGCATAAATATGTTTTGACGCGGTGTGAACCTGGTCTTAGTGCAAAATTTCTAATTGTTTTCGATTGTTTTGGAGCTTGCTCCTTATGATCTGGGCTTAACCATCGCCGTAACCACTAGTTCTCATTGTTCTCGCTGGAGGCGAAGCTGTAGCCACCATTGATTGTGAGAGCTCTCACTAGAGGGCGCACAGCCACTGAGGCGGGGGTCCACTTACAGTGTGTGCTCTAGTTTGATAGGAGACCGCTAGAGGGCCACTTCTTTACAAAGCGGACGCTCATGACGCGTGACGAGTGGCTAGTCTAACACGTGATGTCACGTCATAATCTTCGTTTCATATGCAATTCATATGAATACAAGGGTCCTACTACCATCAGGAGAAATTGTATAGAGATCACGGTCTCAAACTTTCTACTACTTTGAATATTTCAACATAGCTTGGATTTCTACTTCACAGACCACACGATCATTATACTCAAAGGGAAACGTTCTCCTGAGCTTCAGGTAATACAGATAACAACGATCAGGGGAACCCGTGTGGTCCGTAAAATCATATCGAAATAATTACATATCACTATGTAAATTGTGTACATACTGCATCAATGTGTAAATCATAAACATTGTGTATATAATGCGTTCATACAATCTTTCCATGTCACGTCTTTGCATGCTGATCGAGCGGATGTACGAAAAATTCATGGTTTACCGGATTTAAGCTCTGGAGTAAGCTCCTTCATCATCATTAACATCGTGAATAGTTTAATCAGAATGAGGGATATGTTTTATTATCAACGCAAAATAATGAAGGCGATGCGAAGGCGTTGGGTTCCACTGGCTGCGAGTCGTCTCCTTGGCACATATTAATTTATCTTTAATAGTAACAGTAAGAGTAACTCATTCACAATAAGCACATTACAGAGCTCACTGCAGGGGCAAGGGCTAAAGGCAATCAGCCTAACAAAGGCCCTTGTCCATCTGCAGCTCGTGCTAAGCTTCGATATGAGCACAGACAGAAAGAGACAAAAATCAGTACATTGGTTACATAAAAATTGGATCCAAGTTGCTCGCAAGTTTCCGTTCAAAATTCAGCCAAAAACAAAGATGAAATGTTTACATGGCGCATTTGCAAAATATATGTCACTTACATAGAGACACATAGCCAAGTGAAATTGATAAAAAATTTAAATGCCATGAAACACAAAGTACAAACGGATGCAGAGGTATTAATATGTACAATACCACCATACAAATACAAGTTCATTATGATGTCATAATTTCCTAAATTTAAGTAAAAAGTGCGAAATAAAAGGCTCGAAATTGAAGGTTTGCTGGGTTTGTTGACTGAATTTGGCTATGTCTAATGGTATGGAGGCTCCTACGTCAGTTGCCCTGCTATCGCAAAAGGAAAAAAAAGGCTTGAAGCAACAAAATTATTTTTGTAAGTCACAAGGCTTAAGTGGAAAATTTCATGTACTTTTTAAAATAACTATCAGCCCAGCGCTTCGTCAAGGGTGTGATGGAGACGTAAACAATTGGTATCAGCAATGCGTACTCTGCTAGCTTCGATTGCGAAGGAGGCAAAGGATAGGAGTTTATATCGTCCACGTAAGTTCGCGTGCATGCAGCCTAAATATCATATACTACATGTGAGCCAACTTATATCGCTTTCGCTTATTTTCAGGAAGTCTGCAGCGATTTTCAGTAGCTGAATATATATATGGTTGTGGAGAAAACAAGGTTCCTGACTGCGTTTGTGGCTGCCAATCGCTCTCATGGAAGCTTGCACTGCAGATTGCGAAGTCGGTAAACACGGCTACTTGGTGTTGAGCTTCGTTCATTGCTTGCTGCACTTTTACATTATAAACAGAACTACTTTGTATGTGCTGTTTTTAAAAGCTACTGTACGTTGAACAGTTCCCCCTTATAACACCAAGGTTTTCTTGGTTGTACGTATACGAGTGAGCCTTCTTCACTTTCTTGCCGAGGCTCTTACGGATCGCAGCAGGATTTGATGCCGCCAGCAAACGTGGGCTGCGCCGACTCTCCCCCGCAAGCCCCACAACTTTGCCTTGTGCCGCAGATCCTCGCAAACCTTAAGCCAGGTACAGGGCCGAAGCAGAGGGCCTGGAAATGGGGGGGGGGGGGGGGGGTGCGTGAGTGAGATCGGGATTTTGGTGTTTGATATTTTCTTTGAGGAGGCTGGCTAACGAAGAAACATCTACGTGTATTCATTTCTAGCTATTATTTTGCTTACGATAGGATTAAGTTAGACTTTATATGTCACAAAAAAAAGAAAATCCACACTGTTGATTCTGGAGCAGTGTTCGCGAGATTCGATCTTCAGACGAGTGCTCTGCTGGCCCAGCCTGCTCGTAGAAGGGCATACGACCCGCTTTATAGTGCTGCTGGGATCGCGGGCCTACGATGCCGAGCACTTAATTAAATTCCGTAACGAAGTTCAACAAAACAAGATAAAATATTGGCCTCGCACTATAGGAACGACAAGAGCCATTGAGTATCATCGAAAAGGACCAAGGTCACAATCACATAAGGAATAAATCTAATCTTACCTTTGTTCCTTTGTTTTACTTAGAGGGTGAGGGGGGTAGCGGATTTACGCCAACGTTACTAGAATAAACTCAGTTTGAAAGCTCCGCTGGCCAGGCGACCCGGGTGGCGGTCGTGATAACTAGTGGCGCTGCAGTGCGCTTTTGCTCCGTGGCTCAGGGCGCGCGCATTGTGATCGGCGGCGGTGATGGCAAGCGGTTACCGCGAATGGCGCGCTGTATTGACACGTCACATATCGAGCTGTCCTTCACACGGCGTAGTTTCTTGTTTGAAAAGGCGCTGGTAATGTATGAAGCGTACAGAGGTGGAGCAGATTTATATACAAGAATTTCACCGTACACTCGTCACGAAAATTTGATGGCGCAGTTGTCGGTCGTTTGGTTTTGCTTTCTAGAAAAATGCAAATGAGCCACGGGTGCGTGCGCTGTTTGTGGCGGTGCAAAGAAGAAAAAAATGTGTACCGACGAGCCTTCGCGGTTATTTGCGTGATAAGACACCAGAAAGATGGGCGAGCTTTTTTTTTAACAGTATTCTGTTGACGAAAATAGTCACATGTTAGCCGCAGCTATGAAACGTGAAAACTTGCCTTATACGCCGCTTGATTAGTTATGTTTTAAAGTGGCTTACCCAGAAAAAACAATCAGCGCTCTCTGGCGTTGAGATAAACCGTAGAATTAGGCATTTTTATTAGGTCGTGGAGGCGTATTGAGCAGGTTTACCTCAAATGCATTAAGGTTTTTGATAGCATTGCCAAATGCGAAGCATTTTTCACGGTTGCCATTATTGATATAACTGCAAAAGTCTTCAACAGGTCAAAATGATACCGCTCTACATGTGTGAACTAAAAGTGGCTCTCGGTCATCGAGCGAATGATTGAGCATGTTTTTTTTTCTGCGTAGTTACTGTTCATTAAAGTAGCAGCGAAAGAAAAGTTGACTTACACTATGCTTTTTTTTCTGATTATATGCGGCTGCGAAAACACACCTGCACTAGTGTATTGGGCAGGGCTGATCTGGCTGTGATGCACTTCAAGATATTTTCTCGTTTCTGTGAATTCACAGAAAAAACATCACTAGGGAAAATACCGAGTCTGCCTACGGTCAGTACGCATTTTGTGGTGTCGGCTTGGGCGTACGAATTTAGCCGCGGACTTTACAGGCACGTAACCATATTTTCAACAAAATGTTTTTGATGCATTATCGCAAACGTATTGCAGATAAAAGTGCCGCAGCGGTCACCCTTGTCGTTTGCATGAATAACGTTTCCGGAACATTTCTTATGTGTGAGGAATCACCGCAACAATTCTTGTCCAAGTATTCGAAGAGAACTTGTTGTTGGGCTAGTTGGTAGAGCATTTCTAAAAGTTAATTCGAGCGCGAAAACTTGACACGATCACTCACACACGCACACACCCCTGCATCAAACTGTGTGTTTGATGCATGGGTGTGTGTTTGATGCATGGGTGTGTGCGTGTGTGAGTGATCGTGTCAAGTTTTCGCGCTCGAATTAACTTTTCGAAATGTTTTCTTGTCATGAGGCATTCTTATTTAGCTTGTAAAATGGGCTGTCAGTTTTTATCGAATGTGGGGCATTTTATAGTCGCACATACTCGCAAACTCAGCATTGGAGGCGCCGTTGACACTGCCACTGCGCATGCTGACGTCTCGTGCCCAGGTTTTTTTTTTTTTCTTATCTGACGTGCAGAAGGGACGCAGCAGTATGACATATTTCTGAAATAAATGCAAGAAACAAGGCCTGACGTCACTTTTTCTAACAGGAAAAAAACTACAGCATTGACATAGCATCAATTGTATCAACCGTCACCAGTCGGCAACTTAATGAATAAATAGATACTATTGAATCAAGCATTCGTTTCGACTTACACTCCAAATTTTTTTCTCATCTGTGCAAAATGCCAGCGACGCATGCCCGCAAGATAACCACGCGAACGCCGCAGCATAAGCGTGTTACAAAGAAATAACCCCCGCTGGAGAGCAACGGTCGCTGGGCCGACCAAACTCGCTCAGCTTCAGCAATTGTCTTGCTATCTCCTTGAAACGTGCTGACGCCGTCAAGTCTGGCGCGAAAGCCGCGCTCTGAAAACGTACAACACTTCACACTTGCCCGCGAGGCCTCCCCAGTTTCTCTTTCCAACTACCTCCCGTCGCGCCACAGAAGCAGGAGACAAGGAGGAGGTCTAGACTGCGGCTAGACTGAACGTCACTGGCTCTGCGACGTATACAGGCTGGTTACAGGTGCACTTTGGTCACTTATGACCGCCCATTCGTACTGTGAGCTCTACGGTGTTTAGTGGATATGTTGGGAAATGTAAGAACGAGCATCGAGATCTTTCGCTTGTTGAAGAACGCCGCACGCGTTCAGAGTTCTGTGTATCTGGTATGAAACACTGCGCGTTATATAGCAGTGACAACTCACACTTTTAATACTCCAGTAGTGTATACCTCAACGAATACTTTGTTTTCTGAAAGACGCCGTTAGGCCGCAGGTGCGACCCTTTTATTTGGATGCAGTAGAGATAACTCTAAGTGAACATGATTTTGATATTGCCATTGTGCTACCAAAACATAATCAAAATACAGATGACAAAAAAAGAGACGACGATAACTCAAGCACTTTCATTGCGAAGGACGTAGGGAGTAAAGTTAATCGTAGCCTTTCACAATATTCCGGCCAAATTACTTATCACATTAATGAGTGGATTGATCAGTGCCCTTAGTTATCTAGAGTGTAAGTGGCATTCGGTTGACCACCAGATAAATGTTGGTACATGATGAAATAGTAAAACGATCTCTAACGACAGGAGGGCAATATAATTTAACGACAATAACTAGCCTAGTTTTCACCCACATACGCGTCTACAAAAAGTGGGAATGCTAGAATTCTCTGCTTTCTTCCGTGGTCTCCACCGCTCGAGGAACCCACATCAAACGCGTCCCTTCGCGCTAGCCGGGCGCGTAAGGTGACACTCGTTGGTTTTGCTGGGGAGCGCGGCGATCTGGACGGCCGGAGAGAACCACGCCAAGCGCCCGCAATCTCAGAGGCCATGGTACGGCTTTAGTTGTGATGGCGCCTGCTGCCAAGACATACTAAAAGGCCGTTTTGTGCATCGCTAACAGAGCCACGGAGCACAGCGGCTGTTGAAACGGTGCGATATTACGCGCGAGAGCTCGTACCGTGCCGTGACGTGAGAGTACAGTATACGAGCCAAAAGAAGCTCTTAAGAACATGTAAATAATTTTCTAGACGCACTGGCGCTGACGAGTACATTTTCTAGGTGTATGAGGCTTAGATTTTTATATTTGACGCAAAAAAAAGACAATTGAAAATTTTTATCAACATTCTTGCGTGGAGCTTTGAAAGCTAAAACGCATGCAAACGAATGAAGCCTCGCCTTGTTTATTTCCTTGTGTAATGAAAATATTTAGGAACAGCTGCAGTAAAAATAAAAAATAAAAATATATGTGGTTTTAGTGAGCCAGACAGCAAAATTATACTTGTCGTCTTTAGCTCTAGGCCGCCAGTGTTCACTGTCCATACGTAGCAACAATTAATTGGGACAATTCGTTAAGTTATTTTACCATGCTGGAAGTTCAGCCACAGGAAACAAAATCCTCAAAGCAGAGCGGGCAGCCACAGCCTCTCGGTTTACGTTATTACGCTGCTGTGCACTACATAGAAAACAAAGGGATAAAACGAAATAGAAAAAGAAAGTAGTAGTGGAAGAAGAAAAAAAACAGGCCAGTGAAAAACGATGTACTGCTCTTGGGTGACATAATATACGCAAGAACAAAACAAGGAGACAAATCAGGTAGCGTTACACTTGCGAACGCGAAAAGCGGCAAGCAAAAAAAAAGGGTATTTCAGGAAATGAGAATGTCATTAGGAGTTCACTTTATGAACCCAATTTCACTGAACTACCACATTTGCATTCGTATATCCCCAACTATGTGGACTGTCTTGCTACCAGGCACGCAATAAAGACGGCGACCAATGCTGGTGCTACGATTTCAGTGAAGCTGAACGGCAGCGACGTTTCTAATTTTTCGTATCAGCAGAGATGAATGGAAGGACTAACAGATGATTCTCGGTTTACGGATAAAACTCTGTTAAGCTTAACTCCACTCATCATCATTCACTCCGTAGATATGCTGTGATTTTTCCATCGGCAGATATATCGTATTTAATTTAGTTTAATTCATCTTTGCATTTGCGGAGACAGGCAGTTTGGTGAAATGGGCAACCGGGGCCCTTCGAGCGAAGAGTGACTTCCTAAAGAGTCACCGCCGGTGTCATGTAGTGTGTGCGCCTCTGGCTGAAGGTGACTTCACAGTAAAGACTTGAGAGCTACACCTGGAGGCACCAGAGCTACCGGAGATGAGGCACTCGCAATGAACATAAAACGAAAAACCAGTGCGTTCACTTTTTTAAATATTCACAATCTAAATACCTGTCATTAAGCAATTAAAGACCAACAATAAAGTTCCCATACGAGAAACACATTACTGCGGCATAAACTTCCTTCCGTTGTAGGGGTTCCAGAAAACAAAATTGCACGCGGGCTATGAATAACTAGCACGTGACATCTCGGGCACAGCTTCTAAACAAGCTGGCACTCTCCGATGATAGCTTTGATGACAGCCACAATGTTGTAATCACAGTCAATCTGATAACGAATTGGCAAGAACACCTCTGAGCATGAATGACTAATGAACTTCCATGAGATGTTTTGATAACATTTATGTGACATCGAAAATTTCACGGGCCTGAACGCGATCACTTTAACACGGTGCTTTCAGTTACGCTGATGCAAGCTGTCAATACCGGGTGCTCAAAGCGAAGTTTTATGCTTTTACTACAATTCAATACCGGAAAAGAAAAGGAAAACAACTTAGGCAGATGACTTACGTATCCAGGGCAAGAGAGAGTATGAAGATTGATTGATACATGGGGTTTAACGTTTCAAAATCACCATATGATAATGAGAGGTGCCGTTGTAGAGGGCTCCGGAAATTTCGACCACCTGGGGTTCTTCAACGTGCTCCTGAATCTGAGAACACGGGCCTGCAATATTTTCGCCTCCACCGACAATGCAGCAGCCATAGCCAGGATTAGATCTCGCAACCTGCGGGCCAGAAGCCCAGCGCCTCGGCCACTAGACCACCGCGACGGGGTAAAGTGTGAGGATTAATATAATTAGGTTTTAGTAACAGCAGCAAACAAGCATATTCGTATAGAAAAGTGGGAGTCAGTCACACTAACACACAGTTTTACTTGGAATAACGTTTCTGACCTTTCTAGTAAGTCTTTGCTTCGATATGTCCCGCTGAAAAATTCAAGTGTGGTTTTCACGATTACGCATGCCGTAAGGTGTCCATTGGCGCAATGTTCCAACCAGTTGTGACAAGGAGTCATAGCTTGCCATCACAAGACATTAGTAAAATGGAAATCCTTGTCCTTTGTTTTGCGCCTTCAACCCGTCGTGAGATCGAACCACACACGCAACTTCCACGCCACACTGGGGTGGAGCTTGCGCCAGGATTGACCGTCATACATGTGTCATGACGCTAATTCAATTAAACTTGACAGTTGGGTATATAAGATCACAGATATGCTGGAATAGTTTTTCAAAGGGGAACATTGATTGAACGTGACTGCCTCCAACGTTTCAATACAAACATGCTTACTCCCTGCAGACGCTAAAAAATTGATTTCAGCTTTGTGTTGATTAGGCAGCTGAGAGCGATAATTATTGTTTCGCTTTGTGTCCCACTGGAAATATAGGTCATCTGCAAAGGTAGCTTTTATGTTGTTCCCCGAGCTCAATTTTAGGAAGAATAGGAGGATTGATTTTTAACACCATGTATATCAAGCGTGGTGTACTGATTTATATGTTAGCGGCATTAACTTTAAAAGTAGAAGTCTTACGTCAGCCGTTTACAATTATTTATTTTTGTTTTGTTATTGTAATAAATAGCACGTTTTATGAGGTTAAGAGCTCTTCAATAGTGGCTTCTTAACAAACCCCTCGTTTATCATTCTCGAGATGTGTCATCTCTAACATCAGCAAACTCCTGTTTTTAAGAAAGTGTTCCCTGATGAATGTCTGAATGTCATCATGCAGGAAACTCTTGATTTATATGTGGGGTTTAACGTCCCAAAACCACCATATGATTATGAGAGACGGCGTAGTGGAGGGCTTTGGATATTTCTACCACCTGGTGTTCTTTAACCTGCACCCAAATCTGAGTACACGTGCCTAAACATTTCCGCCACCATCGGAAATGCAGCCGCAGCAGCATGGATCCGATCCCGCGACCTGAGGGTCAGCAGCTGAATACCTTAGCATAGACCACCGTGGCGGGGCCATCATGCAGAAAACCAAGCGGCGTAGATTCCCATTATGCGTTGCCCACGCAATGAGCAACAGTACATGCTATTTGTTCGTGGACGATGTCCAGCAGCTGTGAACGACAGGTTCGACGTGCTGTATCTTGGAGAAGTACTTCGTAGTCCCCTTCGCTGAGGCACCGGAGAACTCTATATGGATCAAAGTAGAGGTAGAATAACTTCTCTGTACGGCTTTGTTGGCGAATGGTGGTCCACAACGAGAACTGATCGCCCTGTTGGTAAAAAACCTGGCAATTATGGTAATTGTACCGCAGGACGTTGACGCATTGATGGTTATAAAATATTTCGAGTGTGAACTTGCAAGCTGCGTCCGCGAGTCGGTTGAATTACTTCGTGTTGACATTAACGTCGCACCTGTCAGGTAGGAGCAAAACATCCAGCATAGTGGCTACCTGAATATATTGTTCTCCGATCGAAACGTCGGCCAAGAAACAGTTTTGGAAAAGCTTACATATTTTTCATATATATTGTTACGCTTGATATATGCTAGTAGAGGTTAAAAGGGGCCGTTTATTAGGTCGCGAGAGGCAGCTCAGAAGCGGCCGACTGGTTAGAAATCCTCCTGATTCTCTTCCTCCTTTTTAACTTGGGGCAACAAGTGCATTCATTGTATATTCTTCGTTGTCTTCGTTCATGTGCAACACATTCCTCTCCACGCAGACGAAGGCCATCGGACGAGTCATTTGAGTTGTCATGGCGTGTATAGTTTCAGGCGGGCAACATGAACCACTTGAGTTTTGGCGGCTCGTCGACCACTCGCCGTGAGGCGAGCTATTCCATAGGAGACCTCCGTCAGTCTGTCGACAATGACAAAAGGTCCATCGTAATTGGCCAAAAACTGTTGGCATAACCCGCGCTTGTGCATCGGAGTCCACAACCACACCAAATCACCACGGCGACGAGGCACAAGTCGATGGCGATTGTCATAGCATGCTTTCGCTTGGTCTTGCGATGCCAATGTGTGTAGGCAAGCTATGTGACGCTCCTCTTCGGCGAGGCAGAGGGTTTCGGCGACGGTGACGTTGTCGTAATCACAGAAAAGTTAGATTTTGTATATTGTGTGCCGTAGCGATCGTGCTTATAGCAAAAAGAAAGAGCTATATATAACCTGTACTCTCATGCTTCGCGGTGGTGAACGCGTACATAATGAACAGGAAAGACAGAGAGAATTATTTCAACGGGAAGCTGGAGAGGTTGAACGGGAGTACGTCATCCCAGTTCTTGTGGCAGCATGAGACATACATAGACACCATGTTGATAATCGTGCGGTTGTTACGCTGCGTCAGCCCATTCGTTTGGGAGTACCATGATGTCGAATGACGCAGGCGGGCTTCACACAAACGAAGTAGCTCCTCTACGACATCCGCGGTGAATTGTCGTCCATGATCGCCGATAATCAGGTGAGGTGGGCCGTGTCGGAGGATGACGTACTGTAGCAAGAACGACGAGACGTCACTGGCAGTTGAGGAGAGGACGGCTGCCGTATCGCAGTAGCGTGTGTGGTAGTCGACGCAAACAATTATCCATTGGTTGCCCTTAGCCAATTTCGGACAATTTCGAAAAGGGGCCCAGAAAGTCAATCCCCACTTGTTCGAAAGGTGCACTTGGAGGAGACATCGGCTGCAGTAGACTAGCTGGAGCAGTAGATGGATGTTTATCACGCTGACATTGCATGCAGCTGGCCACTTAAGTCTCAACGAACTTTTGTGTACCAGGCCAATAAAAGCGGTCTTTAGTGTGGTGAAGCGTCCGCACTGAACGTAAACGTCTAGATATAGGGTCGTCGTGCATGACACTCATAATAACTATTCGGTGGCTCTCCAGGACCACTAGAAAGAAACATGCGCCACTGCTGGAGTGTTTACTTTTGAACAACAGTCCATCATGCACACAGAAATGGCGTTCAGTAGTGGACGCGGATGCAGTGGCTAAGAGTGGTCCTAGTTTAGCATCATTCCAAGGTTTTGCTTTAAAACTGGGGTAGTCCGGGAATGTAGGTGACACAGACGCTACAAGGTGGTCAAGGTCATCGGCTTCACAGTCAATTGTGATAAGTGGATACAGAAAGACAGTCCGCATCTACATGTCGACGACCACTCTTCTAAGTGACGGTGAAACTGTATTCTTGCAGCCGGAGTACCCAGTGCGCAAGGTGGCCGCAAGGGTCACGAAGGTTGACAAGCCAACACAACGAGTGCTGGTCGGTGACGACTGTGAATGGGCGTTCTTATAGGTAAGACCGAAACCTCCGAATTGCGTATATTACCACCAGACATTTTTGTTCCGTGACAGGGTTTTTTCGCACTGGCCTGCTTAGCGAGCGACTTGCGTATGCGATGACGTGTTCGCGGTCACCGTAACGTCGTACAAGGATGGCTCCAATATCTATGCCGCTAGCATCTGTATGAAGTTCTGTTGGAGCAGAAGTACTGAAGTGCTCAAGGACGGGTCATGGCGTCAGCAGAAACTTCAATTGACGGAATGAAGAATCACATGCCGGAGTCCACTCAAAGCAATTATCCTTTCATAAGAGGCATGTGAAAGGATACGCAACGTCGGCAAACTTCGGAATAAAGCGGCGGAAGTACGAACAAACCCCCAGGCAACTACGAAGTTTCTTGACGGAACGCGACGCATTGAATGCCTGAACAGCTGCTGTCTTCTGGGGGTCCGGGAGGATGCCATCCATGTCAACGAGATGCCCGAGCACAAGCGTCTGTCAGTCTTCGAAGTGGCATTTCTTTGAGTTTAACACCAGGCCAGCTTTTTGGATGCAGTTCAAATCAATATTCAGACGCGAGTTCTGTTCACTGAACGCGCGGCCAAAGTTGACGACGTCGTCGAGGTAGCACGTGCAAATGTTTCATTTCAAGCCACGCAGGATGGTGTCCATAAACCTCTCGAACGTTGCCGGTGCATTGCATTAGAGCTCATCAGGGGTTACAAAATCAGTCTTTTCCTTGTCCTCTGGGTGCATCAGGTTTCACCAATAGCCGGATCGTAAGTCTGCGTAGGAAAAACAAGCGGCCGAAAGTGAGCAGTTCATTGCATCCTCTATAAGTGGCAGCATGCATACGTCCTTTTTAGTCACGGCATTCAGTCGGCGATAGTCGAAGCAAAATCTTTAGGATCCATCTTTCTCCTTAACTTGGATTACCGGTGTTGCCCACGGACTGGCCGAATCTTATATCAATCCTTCTGCATCATTTCCTGCACTTGGTCGTTCATAATTTGTCTTTCTAACAGAAAACACGATATGTTTTTTGCTGAATCTGACTTGTCGCGCCAGTGTTGATAGTATGGCACATTTGAGACATGGGGATAGGGATTAATTTGTTTTTTTAGCGAAGTCAAATACGCAAACGTGCTTCGACCACACATTCATTAAAGTTCGGTGCTCACTTCTTGAGCTAAGCGACTTATTTATCATTGCCATAAGCGCCCCGTCTAAACTGTGACAATTAGTTCCGGCACGTTCTTCCGGTATGTCTTTGAGCTCCACCACTAATAAGGTCACGTGTTCTCTGCTGACCGAAGCTAATTTAAAACCATGCGGTAATGTCACGGGCTCTCAGGAACAGTTTACAGTCCATAGGCCAGTTCGTCCGACATCCATCGACGCCACACAATGGGGACCAAAACATTCTTCTTCACGCAGTTTATGTGCATTGGTTCTACGCTCACATCGAAGCTGTCAGAATCCATGCTGCGACAAACAACAAGAACACGTACGGTAGACAACGCAGGTATGAACGTATCACCGCAGACACACAACGTAGTTTGGTTGTTCGCAGAGGTTTTCAAAAGTTCTGACGGCATCTGGCCACTCACAGACTGCCCCCGTCCGACTGTTTACAGTGGCATCACATTCTCGCAAAAAGTTCATGCCGAGAAGGACGTCATGTGTAAACCGAGAAATAATCGCTAGCTGTATCGTTTTGATAAGGCCTCCCAAAAATACTTCAGCACTACACACACCAATAGGGTGCAACGGCTCTCCACTCACTCCACAGAATGTCAAAGTTCATTGATGTGTGGGATTTACCGTGCTAAAACCAACGTATGATTATGAGAGACGCCGTAGTGGAGGGCTCCGGAAATTTAGACCACCTGGGGTTCTTTTATATGCACCCAAATCTGAGCACACGGGCATACAATTCAGCTTCCATCGGAAATGCAGCCGCCGCAGCCGGGATTTCATGCCGCGACCTGCGGGTCAGCAGTCGAGTACCTTAGTCACTTGACCACCACGGCTGCTAAGGCGTTTAACATCCCAAGACCACTATTTGATTATCAGAGACGCCGTAGTAGACGGCTCCGGAAATTTCCACCACCTGGGGTTCTTTAACGTACACCAATATCTGAGCACATGGGCCTACAGCATTTCTGCCTCCATCAAAGATGCAGCCACCGCAGCCAGAATTTGATCCCGCGACATGCGCGTCAGCAGCCGAGTACCTTAGCCACTAGACCACCGCAGCGGGGCCAGAACGTCGAAGTTTCATTCCAGGTAAAAACAACTTTCTGCCCTAACACATTTTTAAAGGAAGCACTCATCACAGAAACCGTTGCGCCCGTGTACACGAAAGTCACCAGAGGCATGTGATCCACAAAAACACGAATTCTGTTTTAAACATACACACAGGAGGTATTTCTGTCAGTAGCACATTTCCAGCGACCTCACTCCCATTAGCCGCGCTGGCTAGCTTTCCGGTGACGAAGAGGGCACTTTGCGAAGCAGCAGCGAAGAAGAACAATTAGCACGAGGTTGCGGTGGAGGCGTTAACTTCTGTCAGATGACAGGAAGTGTTTGCGGAAGTTGCTGGGCCAATAGTTGTCATCAGTGGTAAGTGGGCCAGCCGCCAGACACCATGAGGCTGTTCGAAGGGCCGTGAAAAGTCAGATGGCTGGCGATACCGAGGAGTCACCCAATGGTTGCAAAAGCGCGACATGTGGCCTGGAAAACCACAGGAATGGCACACTGGCCGAAGCCGAAACGTCGGTTGCTCGTGCTCGTCGATGAATTGAGCGTCCCCATTTGCTCTTGTATAACGGGTATACTGGTCGGGTACGTCGTAACAAGACGTCGGGTGTCGAGGAGGCATGCGCTGAAGGCGTCGGTCACACCACGAAGCAAGAAATTGGGTTGTCATCCTTACCTGTGGGGCTGGGCTGTACTCTACAGTTGCCGCGGTTATCGTCGGTCGCTATGGCATAAAAAGAGACACATTCATAGCCTCGTGGCCGACAAAACTCGAGATGGTCAGCTGCTGAACACGACTTTTCTCGGTGGGACAGTTCCTCTCGAACAATATCAAATGGTAAAAAAAAAGTTCGGTGCCAGGATTTGTGTCCACAGTAGCAACAGTTGTAACTTTAGCCAGCCGACAAAACTTGGGCATGATTCAAAGCATCTTCAGCGTTTCAAAAGTTCGGCAATGCTGAATGAGGTCGGACACACAACTGAGGCTTTCTTTTTGAATTAGAAAAATTACACGTTCTTAGGAATCCCTTTGAGCAGATGACCAACTTTGTCCTCTTCTGACGAGGTAGCACAGACCACTTTGCACAGTCTTAACACTTCTTCTAAGTAAGTGGTGCACGTCTCACCTGGTAGTTGTGCCTGTTGCAACAGTGTGTTCTCAGCCCGCTTCTTTTATTATTCGAGTCACAGAAACCCGCCCTGAGCTCTTCAACAAAAATGTCCCATATCGTGAGTGTGTCCTCGTGGTTCTCGTACCGCACCAGTGCGGTGTCGGTCAGAGAAAACACCTCGTTGGTTAGCTGAGTGGCTGTATCGCAACCGTTGGAGTTGCTCACTCGCTTGTACTTGGTGAGCGAGCCGTCGACATCTTCTCCGGATTTTTCTCCGAAGGGTGGAGGAACTCGGTAGTACGGAAGCGGACTAGATGGTGCTGTCCTGAGAGTGTCTGCTTCTTCGGGCATGTCGAAGGCACTCATGGCACATGGTGGGAGGCCGGCAAGTCGATGCCTTCGTCGAAGCTGTAGCGGGGATCGTTCCACAGTTGAATCGCTTACCCAGCTTCTCCACCACTCTGTTACGCTTGAAATTGACTGGTAGAGCTTGAAGGCGGACGTTTGTTAGGTCGTGAGGGGCAGCTCAGAATCGGCCGACTGGTTAAAGATCCTCCTGATCCTCTCCCTTCTTTTTAATTCGGGGCGACAAGTGCGTTCTGTCTTCGTCTATGTACGCAAATATATATATATATATATATATATATATATATATATATATATATATATATACTAATTGCTATAAAAGAAAATGTCACAGCGTGTACACGGAGTGAATGATGATTGGTGGGGCGAAGCGTCCGTCAGTTCGTCCGCACATTCGTTCTTGTTTCCGTCCGTCCTTGTGTCCGTCCATGTGTTCATCCATCCTTGTGACCGTCGGTGAATACGTCCTTCTGTGCTTCCATCCATGCATCCGTCCATACGTACGTTGTTCCCTCTGTCTATCCGTTCCTGCGTCTGTTCTTGCGGCCGTCCCTTTGTCTGTCTGTTCATCCTCGCGTCCGCCATTTTGTCTGCCTGTGCATTCGTCAGTCTTTTCGTCTATCTGTTATATCCGTCCGTCCGTCCATCTATCTACTGAACACTCAAAGTACAGCCACCTCACAACTTTTCATCTATTATTCATCATATACATGTGCCACCGTCCAGCAGACATTCTAACGACCACTCTTTCGGTATGTACCACCGGCGGCTACATACACCATCGGAGGATGAACAGAACCACACCGCAAGAAGCTTAGCCTCTAAAATACAGCCTCTTTAATAAAATCGGGAGATTACTATCCCGCAACATACTGCATGCATGATACGACAGTTATAGGTGGGTTCATAGTACATCATAGTACAACATTGGCACGTACAGAATGCACAGGCTAGACTAAAAGCGTGCAAAAAAATTAAGAGCTACTTAGAGGGTTCATTTTGGGATAGATGTCAAAAAGTGGGCTGATAATTCACTAATCACGCGTGAGTTTAGCCGTAACTGAACTACCGCAGAAAGTTTACCTAAAAAAGGTCGGAATTTCAACCAGAAGAATCTAGTAGCTAGCCTTAGCAGGATGAAGAAGCAATATGAAACAATTAAAAGCAGGAAAGTAAAAACAACTGAGGAAATGCATGCATGCGGCCAGGCGGCACCAAGAACAGTAAAAAAATAGAAAAAAATTGTAGGCGTATAATTGTTCTTACTTTGCACACGTCTGGCGCCCCTAGGGAGGAGTAGTAACACTGAAATAGAAAGGCAGCTACTACCGAGGTGGCTAGTGGAGCAATAGTCTTTGTTTGAGCTTTGTGAGTGGGATATAAAAATACCCTTCTTGGCAAGTCATACATCCTTGACGCGTTTTACGTAACGCATACACTTTAGTGAACGAACGAGTTATCTTTCCTTCACCGGAAATACGCAAGTGTGAGGTTTTTCGAACCGAAACAGCCGCCATCTATACTACTCCGTCTATACTATACTTGATGAGCTGTACGCATTTTAGACTGAGCATAACTTCTATATTCCAGATTCAGGAAAATCTTACACATACGTCGAGCGAATACTACCAGCATGACGGAATTTAGGCTATGACGTATTTATGCCAATTTCCTAAATCGGGAACGTAAAAGTTATGTTCAGACTAAATGTGAAAGGATTTCTTTATCCTTCTTCGAACTCAATCCAAAGATTCCAGTAGAGCAAGCATCGTGATTTCGAAGTGTCTGAGCTCTTCTCAGTATCGATCGTAAGTTCAGAGACAGACACTGCCCTACGCGGCTTTGTTAGCGCTACGTGGCGACATTACGAAACCACGGTCGGATATGCATATCAAAAGGCTCTCGCAAAACGCTGGGAGTGAAGGTTCGTTGCGTAAAACCCGGCGCAGGTACCTTTGTGAGCGAGGACATGACGCGTAGTCGCTTTCTTACGCGGTTGTAGTACAGTGCTCGTTCTAGCGTGACGGAAACTTGAGCGACGGTCTCAGACACCTCGTCGAAGCCACGCCAGAGTAGGTGCGTAACTATATTGTTAAATTTTTGATGTAAAGACGGGGAGAAGGAAGCAAAGAAAAAAGAAAGAAAAACTCCTTTGTTCAGGAAAGGGGTGATCGATGGTCTCTGTTGAGGAGATGAAGAAAGAGAGAAAAAAATCATGTTTTCGCACTCAACGTGAAAGATGCAGGAAGTGCGGCGCAGTGCACGATTTGCCTGCCCTTCGGTCACGGTGGCGCTGACGGGCCAGTATACACCGGCGTGCCAAAGGTGCAACGCTCTTGGCGTCTGTGGCGGGAAAGGAAACTTTTAGTGAGGATGCAGTGGCGCCATCTTCCCTCCTCATGTGCGTTCTCCTCACCCTCGCATCTATCCTGCTCACCCTCCTTTCGCTTTTGCACGCCATTGCTATACGTTTTACACGGTCTCGCCTATGAGACGACAAGTGAAGACATAAGATGACATGAGATGACACGAGAAGACAGGTCAGGCGCCTCAAGTGCTCAGGACCTAAAGAAGTTACAGTAATATCAGGGAGCGGCTTGGCAACTGCCGGCGCTAGCTTTTCGGGCACATGGAGACCTTTATTTGAACTATGGTTCATATCCACCTACGAGCACTCGGGGAGTAATGGACTATTTTCTTTCAGTCACAATGGACTGAGGCTAGAAGTTGTCTAGACCCCATACTGGAATACGTCATACAAACTTTATGGCAAGCCCTCTCACGCGTTCTATGTCGACATAGCCTCTCACCGGAAAACAGGATGCCCCGCCGTGGTGGTCTAGTGGCTAAGGTACTCGGCTGCTGACCCGCAGGTCGCGGGTTCGATTCCCGGCTGTGGCGGCTGCATTTCCGATGGAGGCGGAAATGTTGTAGGCCCGTGTACTCAGATTTGGGTGCACGTTAAAGAACCCCAGGTGGTCCGAATTTCCGGAGCCCTCCACTACGGCGTCTCTCATAATCAAATGGTGGTTTTGGGACGTTAAACCCCACAAATCAATCAAATCAAAACAGGATGGATATCGATAAGCGATGTGTTCTATGGACGAAATGGTCCGTCTGCTTCTATTCTAAAGCTGCATTCTCAAGCTCCATTTTGCGGCTCTATGGCTTCCTAACACAAAGGATACATCGTCACTCCTTAGGAAAGTAATTGCGATCCTCCCAGAACACACGCTTATATTCGACGGAAGTATACCCACGCTTCTTTGCTGCGATAGATGGTGCGAGGCACACAGTTTGAGCGAGGGTTGGAGCACTCGGCATGCTCTTCTCGTTGGGCTCTTCCCGGCAGTCGCTGGAGACGTCGTTCCAGAAATCCGACGAAATGCAGGAGGTCACTTTGTTGCAGTCCTTGATTTCGTTGTGTATGTATATATACTATATATATCGACTTGTGATCCACGTGGTGCCTATTTAAGCTTGTCCCATATATATATATATATATATATATATATATATATATATATATATATATATATATACATATATATATATAGTCTTGTGATCCCCTCAGTGCCTATTTAGGCTTGTTCGCCCTGAAGGGAACCATTTTTCGTTCTTTTTTGCGGAATATTTCAAATTAAACCGGTCGCGCAAAGCTTCCCGAAGGATTCCCGTCGTATAAGGCCGTCTTCCTTTGAGAAATGGTTTCCAGGATCGGACCGAACTCTTCAGCAACCGTTACTTCAGGGCCGCTCACACGCGTCAGTGGATCTCCTGGATGTTTATCATCCTATGAACGCGGGCATGGAAGTTAAATAAAAAAAAAGTGGAAGAGATTGTCGCGTCCGCGTGAAAAGTTAGAGAAACGGGAATCGTGTAGCCTGAGCAACATTTTGCTTGACCTGCCCTTGTTTCACCCTGTTTGCTTTATTCCTCTGAGAGGCGGTATAGACTCCGCTGTAGGGCTCACTCGAGTGAGAAACTAAAGGTGCACGTCGCGTACGCCAGGCGTAAGTCTGACATTCAGTGAGTCGGCGATGCGAGCGTTTTTGATGATCAGGTGCCATGGCGCTCAGCCGGAAGGTCTCTTTTACATGCTGTGCAGCTCCATTAACCATTTCTCGACGATCGAGCATTCCCACCGACAGGCGACACTCCGCTAACACGTCGCCGATGGTGGAGCCCGCGAAGCATCGCTGCTCACTCAGATCACCTCGAGAAGTTTGTGTAGGTTGGAACCCGGCCGCAGCGCAGCGCAACCATCGCGGCGGTATATACGTAGATTCTGCGGGAAGTTTATAGACAATAGCTGTGGTTGGAATGGAGTCGTAATTCACTGGAACATAGAAAGATTGCGCTGATATGAACTCTAGCGCAGAATAAGACGGCGGGTCCATGGCTCGAAGATTGATTGATGAGAGGAAAGCACCTAGCAGGCAAGCAGTGCTTTAGACTCCATGAATCTTTCCCACTCATATATGTGTTTTGGATGGCTGATACGAGCATCGTCATCTTGTGCGATATTGCAATTGACCCCTGGCCGATCTCAATATTTACATCTTAGTTACACACTCGGGTGGCGAACGCTTTTCTCTATCCACACCCGCAAGGACGAAACATCGTTGATTTGCTGCTTCCAAAACCAGCATATGATCGGTGTTTGAACATGTTCGATCTCAGTTCCCGATGCAATTATAGAGCCCCTCTGATAAGTTCCGGCGACATGCTCGAACTTCCACACATTTTGGAACCCATTTATTGTGGCTGGGAAAAGATACTTCAAATTTTATCGCGATACCATACAAGACATTTATTCAACAAGTATTAAAAGTACAAGTACAAGATACATCCGCAATTATTCCATTCAGTATGATACTTTCGAATTGTATAATAAATTACTCCGACACAATACAAAATGTGGTAATATTATTTTATACAGCGTGTGTCGCGTAACAAGGACCATCGACAACAACATAAAAGTCGTTAACCACGTTATTGAAAAAAAAAACGCCGTAATAAATGATTTGCTATCATGTGGCGCTTCGTACATTACTTTAAGAACGCGATCAATTGGGTAAATAACTAAGATCAAATATACAATTTTCGTAATATACACTTTAAGGCCAAGTACGTTTCGTTACCTTACAGGGTGTATTCTTATACGACCGATACATGTACTCATGACATCGTAAGAGATTCGCGCTGTTTTTTTTTTCAGCGTTTACAGACAGCCTATGAAATGTGAAATAAAAACTGCGTGATGGCGCTCGTGCACTGCCGTAATGCAGCGCTCTCAATTACCTCCTTTACTCAACAGTGTCGAGTAGATGAGACGGTACATATTTTCTGTATATAGCAACCTCCCTCTCTCGCTCCGGTTCGGCTTCATACGATCCGCGACAGCGCCGTGTCACGCCCAACCTATATACCACTCGTCTGTGTGACGTTCATTACCCAGTACGTTCGCGCACGCGAACCATCAAGTCAAGGAGACAGTGTTTCTGAGTATCTATGCCGCTTTCCCCACTTTCTACACCACTCGGCATACAGTTAGTGGTACTAAGCCAAGTTCAGCCGAGCTTTAACCTTTCACTCTCTTGATGGCGCGTACATGAATCGCTGTGAGAGAAGTGGTGACATTGGCTCAGCGTGGAGCTTTGACTCTTAGCTCTGCCAAGACGTGCTATTAATTCGGTCCCATGCTTGACGCGTCGGAAAGCCCTTGAAGCCCTTGGGAATCCTGCTCTCTCTCTCTCTCTTTCCGCTTGCTCAATCTGCTTACGCCCCGACCAGCAGATTACAGAACTCTCGATAGGGAAAGCCTAAGTATTTCGTCGTTTAGCACGCCGGAAGTCGTGGCTACGTGCATAAAGGACAGTATTTCGTGTTTATGCATATGTCTTCTGAGCTCTTCCTCAATTAAGCTTTCTAATCATATCTTTCCATTCATTCAGCTTCCTTTTTCCACTCTTGTAAATCTGGATTAAGATCGCAGCTGTAGTATGGCTGTAGAAAAGGGTGAGGTGGATTGTTGACGGGGGTGTTTTTTTCTTTGTTCGTATAATTTAAGTGCACGTCAGACAAAATCTTCAGCGTTTAAGCCACTAGAATAAAAGGTGTCTTTAATCAGCGCTTGCGATTAAAAAAACAAGAGGGGGGTGGCAGTTGACACTTTTGCCTTCAACTTTCAATCTATTGTGTGCTAGAGGAAAGAGAAAATGAAGGTTAAGCAGGTAGGCCAGCCACGTGCGCGTCCACTTCGCTTTGTTATTCTGCGTAAAATAAATAAGGAATGGAAAGCCGAAAAGTATTACTTGTGACAATATTGCTGTGCATTCTCTGTGCAATCGACATTTGAATGCTGAATTGAGAAGCCCCCCTCCCCCATTAGGGCATTGAATCGATTAGTTATAATAGCGCAGGTGCGCTTCCACTGTGAACCAAACCTCTGATTGCTGTCGATTTCACAAGCGAAGTCATACGCCTCAAATGTTGATTTTGATGTCTGGCGCCAACAAGAGGGCCCATTCGCGCTGCTTTTCTAATGATTCTGTCACGCATAGGAATCGATTTCAGCGCAAGAGGAACTATAGATTACATTGCATCCTTCACGACTCACTATTCCGAGATGCAAATTATTATTTCGGCTTGTTGCACTTCGCATCATACAAACGCTACATTAGCAGCCGATCTATGGCCCCGCCATGATGGTCTAGTGGCTAAGGTACTCGGTTGCTGACCCGCAGGTTGCGGGATTAAATTCCGGCTGCGGTGGCTGCATTCCCGATAGAGGCGGTCATGTTTTAGGCCCGTGTTCTCAGATTTGGGTACACGTTAAAGAACCCCAGGTGGTCGAAATTTCTGGAGCCCTCCACTACGGCGTCTCTCATAAACATATAGAGGTTTTGAGACGTTAAACCACCACATATCAATTACTCAATCAATCAATCAACCAATCAATCAATCGATCAAATCAGGATACTTTATGTTTACACTCTTGCGCTTATCGTGTCGACAGCTTTTTATCAATGGTTACTTTTGCGGTGGGAATTTTTAGAGGCTGATGGTATTGCAGTTTACTTCAACACTGACCGTTACATTCACGAACATGATAATTTTTTCAGGAAAAAGTTCAGTGACTACATTTCTACTGGTCTTCTTCTCTCTCAGTCACTCTGGGTCTGGTACAACCATTCTTGTACTTCTCTCTGACATCAGGTTGCACCAGCTGTAATACTCCTGCATATTCAGGTTACTGGGTGATCGGCCTTGCACTGAACGAAAGATCTTGGGAGCCCGGCCTTACAGATCATCAGCTCGGAATTCCACAGAAGAACGCGATGAAATTCAACGACTGCCTATGAAACGCTGTACTGTGAGTGTTTAGGTCGAATGGTGGCACCAATGATTTTCTCTTTCTTTCTCTTTGTCTCTCTTTGACCCCTTTATTCCTGTCGCCGTGTATAAAGTAGCAAATAAACATAGTCTAGTTACCCTCTCTCTCCTTTTCTGTGTCTCTCGATGAACATGTCAGTGCTTGCAGGAGATGCCGGCTCTTTTTACAGAGTTGTGACAGGTGCGCGAAACGATATGATTATAAAAAGCGCGCGTAACAGAGAAACGTGTTCATGTGGGTGAAATACAAATGCAAAAATTAGGAGCTTTTCACAGTGACGGGATTCTGCCGAAATGGCAGCACATAGTAGTGAACCGGTCACAACCATGTACGTTTTTAACTCGTTTTAGTTTGCTTTGTGTTTTTTCTCCTTCAGCCTTTATAATTTTAGCTAACCAGGTTTTTTGCACTAGGAGAACCTATATAAACAGAGCAGCCAAGTTGATATTGACCTCGAGGTACGATCAATTGATAAGATCAAATAAGAAGCATTTTTTATCGTCAACACTCCTGCTAACATGGTTCGAACACACCGCAGTAGTGCTTGTCGAGACCCACAAAACATCTCAATGTTTTCACTCGGGGCTCGAGAATCATGCAAATGTAGCAGTTACAGGAGCCCTACAACTTGTTTTTAGCACGGTCACAAAATGCTGCCAATCGGTAGTTGAGACTCCTGAGGACAAGCAAGAGCTTAACGTTACAGTGCAGCACACAGCCTGGAATTTGCAATTAGCCAATTGGTCGTTGGCTGGTTTGCGCATCGTGAGCTGCATTGTTACCACTACCGCCACGAGATGGCACCACGCGCCCCGACGGGTGCTCGCGATTACACTGAGGATAAGCTGTGCGTTTGGAGAGAAAGAAAGAGAGAAAAGAAAGTGTTCGAGGTAATAAGGCGAGTTAACGAGGGGACGCATGTCCTTGGCCCCTTGTCATCCTCTGCCCTTCTGAGCCGTCAACGCGCGAGAGAGAAAACGCCTGAAGCGTACGGCGAATTTCTGTAACTCCACTCGTTCTTGACGGATCCTAAAAATTTTCGCGGCAGTCAATTCATGAGGCAATAAGCCTTTTTGTAGAAGCCATTTAACCACTTATTGCAAAAGTGTTGCAGGGCCCTTTTAAAAATTCTTACACACAAAGGCTCAAAGGAACCCCGATATACGTACCTAGGTCACCGTGTTTTGCATTGCAGTGCGTTTTATGTGTTCTATGCCCAGACTAATTTAACTAAACCAGCTTACACAACTTTCGTATCGAACACATAATTGGAATGTTGAGTGTATTGGTGTCCTTGTGGTGAGTTCATTTTTTGATCACTCTATTCAGTTTCTCATTTATCTCAGATTTAATACAATAATATTAAAATTACACAATGGTTTTGTTGTCTGTTGGATTATTATATGTTGGCTCATTTGAAACAATGTCTTTACTTGGGTTCATCCCTGAGAGTCAGGAGTTAAGGTTGGTCGATGATTAGCCGCTGATAACCAGAGTTCTATTGACCAATGTGCATAGCTTCAACCTAATTCAGGCTTAGGATGGCTGGCAAAGAAGTACTTTACAATTTATAAACGGCGAAGCTGTTTTAGCCCAGCCTGTTTTCCTAATGTGTGAATAAAAACGATCATCAGCAACCAGTCGATGCTCTCTTCATCCTCTCGATTTTCTGCTTCACTCTCAGAACGCCAGTGACGATTTGTCTGGCACTCGATTCTAATGACCCCATTCGGTGGGTGAGAGAACAAATACAGAAGAAGACAAATAAGAAAAAAAACAGAGAAATAGGAAGAGAAATTCTTCGTGAACAAAAAGTTTGTGGCGAGGTGGGATTCAAACCCGTGATCGCATGATGCTAAGGCGAGCATCGTAACTACCGGGTTATCTAGACACTTTTTAATTATCTAATTTATTAGAATGCGTAATAAAATAGCAGTATCGTAGAGAGTTGCAAGGTAGCAGTCCCACATCGACAATAAGCGTACAAGCACTGCTGAGAAAGAAATGGGAAGGCTATAGTCCTCGAGTCTATTGGGAGAGTTCTTCATAATGTGGTGTACATTCATGAAGAAATTGCTAGCAGAGGCTAACATGGCCTTCAATAATATAGTTCCTCAGTTCCTTCTCTTACCAAGGCGGTAAGAGAAGGAACTGAGGGTGAGTAGCACGGAAAGAATGAGGGGAGAGACCAAAGCGTATCACAGAAAGAGACAGAATAAAAATAGAGAACAAATAAATGAACAAAAAGAGCGAGACAGGATCTAATAGAGAGAAAATAAGACAAAAATCAAACAGAAATAGAATGAAAGGGAGGAGGAGAGAAAGAGGAAAATTAGCGAAAGAATAAAGTCAGCCCATATTCGCTGCTTCTTCGTGCATGGTAGCCTTAGCGCGAAGCTGTCTCTAGGTTTTTTTTTTCTTTTTTGAATCGTGAAGCCCTTCATGGCCAATTCTCAGAAGCTCCTTAAAATTGTTCTTCAGACTCATACGGTTTTTCATATCTTCGGCAGCGTCTGCGAGTTCACCTCTTCTCCTAAAGGTTCTCATCTTGACATACTAAACCGAGTTTTATATGGCACCAAAGCTTGATCTGTATTGCTTAAACGTGCGAACTCGTTCTTGATTGCTCAATGTTCACAGCAATTACAACAATATCCCACAAAACCCTATAGAACTGGTGATTGTCCGGCGTGTTTTGTCAAGGCCGTTGTCCTTCAGATGGAACAGACACGAGTTTTAAGCAGCTGGAGGTTTGAGTGAAGGTTTGAGTGAAGGTAAAAAAAAAAAGCTTCCCAGGCGCTGCGTTTTTAAATGTGCCACTCTCTTTAGCGGTGTTGCGGAAAACGAGTGAATGCACGCCTCGTTGATCTTTGTTAGTATACAGAGTACTTAGAGGGGCCCCCGAAGGACCATTGTATACACACGCCACTTGGGTCGATGAGATTGCCTGTCTCAGGACCGTGCGTCGTGTGCAGTCATGTCATACCGTCGTTCCATGCGCGCCTCTCCTGCAGGCACAGGCGCCGCTCGAATCCGCGGACCAGCAGTTCATCTCGACGCCCGCTTGCCCGCACGCGTTCGCAGCGCCAGCAGTGTCCGGGCAAACAGCGAGATTTGCCATTAAGGCATACATGCTCTATTGTTTGCCCCAGCCACTGGTGCCAAAATCATTCATCGTTGTCTATTGTAACGATCAGACAAGAGGAAGCAGGAAACGGCGTGCTCTGCACGTAGGCGAGATTCGCAAAGCCGGAAGGGCACCGCTTGCGCCAAGGAGCCCACGTGGAGGAGCGAAGTTTTACGTCGAGTGCGCACTTTCACTCGGATGCGCTAGGGCGTGTTCCGACAGACGCTATGGTGTCGGCTGCATCCCTTTCGTTCGACAGCCAGTAAATGCGAAGCGCAGTAGCATTTAATGAATATTCGCATAGTGTACCAGTGCAGAGCTAGAGAGCTTCCACGAAATTATCAGAGGATTGTCTCGATTTCGATTGACGTCACTGCCTGTATAATCAGCCGTACCCACAAGCCGGAGCTCACCCAGGCCCGCGCTTCACAGCCATCCACTTTCGACCCATCTCCTTCCTCATCTCTGCCTCTCACCTCAGCGCCCTTATATTGCCGATGAGCTGCACTCCCGCAAGGGCTGCTGAAAGTAACACTATGAGCATCTTGCCAAGTTATAGTATTTTTTTTTGTTTTGAAGACATTTACAATTGCACATATATATATATATATATATATATATATATATATATATATATATATAGCGTGCGTGTGTGTGATGTGCGCGTTTGTTATTTACGTCGTCCTGTCATCCTAATGCCTGCAAAATTATTATCACCGTCAACCGCTTGTCTCTTTGACCTCATTGCGCCTGTGTCATAATCATCGGCATCAGCTGGGTGCAGTCTCGACCCGTTCGTTTTCCGAGGTCTTGCCTCAAATAAACACCGTCGAAACCGAGACTTCATACGTGTTGGAGGTGCGTTTGTTCTTTACTTCATACTTCATCCTCGATATATATATATATATATATATATATATATATGGGAAAGAAGTGTACACTTAAGGGCTTGTTTTTCCGTGTTTTCACACAATATTATTGAGATCTCAACGACAATAATACCAAGGAATGTACAGGGGAAGTTATTAGACCGAATTGTAATGTAATTGTCAAGAAAGAAAAGTGGGTGAAAAGATAACTTGCCGTGGCAGGCAACGAACCTGCGACCTTCGAATAATAATAATAATAACTTTTCTTTCTTGACGTTTACATTATAATTCGGTCTAATAACTTCTCTTATACTTTTTTGGCATAATTTTTTGTGAGATCTCAATAATATTGTGTCAAAACACGGGAAAACGAGCCATTAACTATACACTTATTTCTCCCATTCATTAACGAGGGTCTCGTACTGGCAGACTTGGTGTCGTTAGGTTGTATACGAGGGACTATTGGTCAGCTACCAGCTAGTAATAAGTTGCTACGTGCCGCCAAACAGGCTCATAAAGAGCGTGCCACGCTTACCACCATGGCCACTGGTGGCGCTGACTGACACTCCCATGTTTAAAATCCACATATGTACCCAATAAAGTGGCTGGTGGGATAGCTCCGTGGTAGCTCAGTGGTAGAGCATCGAACGCGTTATTCGGAGGTCGCAGGTTCGTTTCGTGCCCACGGCAAGTGATCTTTTCACCCGAATTTCTTTCTTCACGTTTGCATTACAATTCGGTCTAATACCTTCCCTATACTTTCCTTGCAACTATTGTATATATATATATATATATATTGTGTAGTAGCATGGCACGACATATTTTCCAATGTCCAAAGCTACAGCCAGCTAAGGACTGATTGATACATTTAAACTTTTTTAAATAATAACCCAAGCAAGGAACATTCAACGCAAAAGTTGTGACGTGTATTGAAAGACGTTGCATTTTTGATGCATGCAAAGAGAACAGCCATGCTGAATTTTCGTTCACCCTTTGAGTAAATCACCCAATAATAAAGAAAGGCCTCACTACATGCCGGCACGCTCTACATTTAGCGCCTTTTTATAACAGAAAGTTCGATTCGGCAAGGCCATACATAGACAACAACAAAGACAAGAACGACAACCGATAACAAAAATAATAATAATAATAATAATAATAATAATAATAATAATAATAATAATAATAATAATAATAATAATAATAATGTGTGGAGTTTTACGTCCCGAAACTACATCGTGATTGCGAGGGAATTCTTAATGGAGGGTTTCAGAAATTTTGCGAATCTGGTATTCTCTAACATGCACCGATGGCTCTGACGTGCATCGCGACCTTCGGATCAGCAGCCGAGTGCCCACCTATCAATCGTAGTGGACAAGATGTTACGTTAAATTTCGTTAGCTAGAAAGGTATTAAGTAGCAAGGCTTTAATTGGCAATAACTTTCTGTTCATGCCTGCCGACCGGCCATATTGGTCTAGGGCCTAGGGCACTCGGCTACTGACCCGCAGCTCGCTGGATCGAATCCCGGCTGTGGCGGCCACATTTTTGATGAAAGCGATAGTGCGTGAGGCCCGCCTGTTTACATTTCGATGCATGTTAAAGAACCCCGTGTGGTCGATATTTGAAGAGTCCTCCTCTACGGCGTCTGCCATAATCATATGATGGTTTGGGGACGGGAAACCCCAACAATGCGTATATTATCATGCACGGCAAGTTATTGCATTGTACGCGCTATAGACGCCGCTGCGCTAGGTGTTAGGCGACGCGAGATGCCATAAAAGTCATTCATTGTGGTGGTTCCTAAATGACTCGAACCGGTCGAAAGAAGTGCTTAAGCAGCTCAGCTGCTTAGAAAAGCGACGTCGTCTGGTACAACTGTCGCCTGCTGCACTGCTACGTCACACCCACGTATGTGCACCGGCCAAGCAGCACGACAGTTTTGATGCTGCTGAAAAATCGTTTATCAGCGCTGCACCTCTCCTACACCTTTTGTTACAAATTAGAAAATGCACTACTTTGTGAAGGCGCGTCGAATGCACCCCGCGCAGCAGCTACCTGCAGCCGCTTTCTCGTAGAACGAAGTTCACAAGTTAGGCGAAAATTCAGGTGTCTCATTCGACCGCCTTGACCCTGCTAGGCTGACCAATCCTAGTTCAATCGCGTGGTCAACAACGAGATATTTTTTATGCAAAACTACAGCCAAAACCTAAATATAAACAAAAAACGCAATCATGTTCGAAGCTGTAAACACGATGATAAGGCGAATACATGGGATACACATCAAGTTCCCACAGTGGCTGAAAGGATAGTTTCTTACAATAATAAATACATAAAACTCTGGCGCTGCGACTGTTCAAGCACCATAGGAATGATGAATGTACCTAATCTTTGTGCATGTGGCATCGAACGCACTTGGGGCTTTGTTTATTGTTGTGTATTGTCTTTTGTATCGGATACTGAAATTGATCGTTGCGAATATCGTGAGCCGATTTCAATTGCTAAGTCTAAAGCACTGAAAATCCTCGTGTGGGTCCGCCGAACGCTTGCCGAATTTTGTCAAGCGAATTTTGTCTCGCGGCAAAGCGACTGCAACTGTATCGCTTAAAGAATATAGCACTACAGTTCGCTCCAAGAAATATTGTGGGAACTGTATAGTCGGTGACCCACAATGAACGCGAAGTAACTCTATGAGGATGTATCGTCTTAAAAAGATAAATTTGCCGACGAGCAAGTGGCTGTCACGTGTCCCTGTGATACAAGACAAGCAGCAGCATTCAAAGCACCGCAGTGTTTTCTATTTCTTTCTTTCTTTCTTTTTCCTTTCTTTTTCTTGTTTCGCCGGTGAAGGAACACGATTGGCTGGGTGAGGGTGATAGTGTGCAATTTTGGTGCAAGTCTTTTTAGTCGTATTTTTTTCCTTTTTCTTGATTTTTATTGCGTTATTTTACACTTTTGCATATCAACTACTTAATTTGATTTGACTGGCTCTAAGTACTCACGTCATATTAGGTCAAATCACGCCTCTTTCCAGAAATTAACTACTCGTTGCACCCAGGCCTCCCAACACTCGTTCTGGAAACATCAGTCACATCGCTTACGTTACACATATGCGTGGGGCGAGGGGCAGTCTGTCATAAAAGTAGAAGTTTCCGGAGAGATTCATTAAAGCCGTTCATGTGCCGACGCCTCATATTAATGCAACTGTCTCCTTGAGAGCTTAATGATATCGACCGATTGCCGAACCACGCTTACAACATCCGGGAGCGAACTGTAGAACAACCTTGAGGAAGGAAGGAATCACTAAACTTCTATTCAGAACCGAGAAAAAAATGGTGTTCTGGGCGGCGGGAGGCGACGAGGACTCTTCGTCTATCTCTATTGGTGTGGCTTATGGCCAGAACCGTAGTCGCACGTTCTCCGTTCGCGAATTGCAAATTTTCATGCCTTTATTTCACCTGCTCAAAGCATGTTCGCTAAACACGCAGAAATGTCCACCGCGGAGGTGTATATAGAAGTTATGGTGCCGAGCTGATGACCCGACGGTCACGGGTTCGATCTTGGTCCCGGTGGTCGCATTTCGATGCAGGCGAAATGACTGAGGCCCGTGTACTGATACAATTCCACTGCACGTTAAAGAACACTGGATGGCCAAAACATTCAGCACACTTTACTGCAGCATTCTTTATAATTAAATCCTAAGCACAAATATTAGTATATAACCACGTCAAAATAAATGAAAACTGCTCACCACAAAATTGATCGTGCTCATAATTGATTTGTTTATTCTTTCATCCTCACACTGTCACGCTCTGCCCTTTCCCACTCCACCCCTTCTACGTGTTTCATTAGTGGGAAGAAAAAAAAAGAAAAATCAAGACACCTGGGTTCATTGCAATGCGGGCCCCGGTCATGGACCGTGTGTGCACGTGGCAACCAGTTTTTCGTCGACGAACTTAGTGTCTAGGTTAAAACAGGGCGCCCCTTCTTCGCCTCTACCGCATTAACCCACAGCTTGTTCATTCTATGCCTACACGTGGAACAGCCTTCACTAGTTTATTCAGCTCACGTTTGCGAGCACCAAAAGCACGGCGCGTTGGTGTATAGTCGCGTCATATTTTTCAAATTCTGCCACGTTTTAAGTAAAGCGGAAAAAATAACGAGGCAGTTATCATCATACGCAATAAAAAAAATGCGATGTTTCTCAATCGGAGCATATAAGGTTGAATCTCTCTCGCTTGAATTATTATGGTAATAATTAAGAATTTTGTTTTGTTCAATGGTTTGCCGAGTGCGCTGGAAAAATTACCGCGACCAGCTCCAGAGGAGTCCGAACAGTACTGCGCATATAGGTAATTCATGAAAGGCTTTGGCCTGCGTTAACTGAAACAGCTTGTGGCTTACCGCAAGTTCTTTGCTTACGCGCATAACTTTGTGCATTGGCATAAGCAAAACTTTTTTTACGGGTTGGATGGTTTCAGCATACTTTGTGTATGCTTGTGGGTGGGTTTGTAAGTGCACTTCTACATACGCCAGCAAAATTGAAAAATTCCGGAAAAAAGACTCCCTCCCCCCCCCCCCTTTCTCCCTTGGTTACGCCTATGCCTCTGTGGTACAATTGAAAAGAGGGCCAGTTCTCCCAACTTTTCTGTTACCAGCACTACATGCTACCATTCAAATGTGATTTAGAATTAAGCACTAATAAATTATCGTTAACCAAGTCACAAGAAAACTGACCATGCATCGTATTTCGTTTATTTCATTTTTTTCATTTGCTTCACGTGTTCATTTCACGGTTAACATGACTTCTACTCTTCTATATTACGCAACTTACCCTAGCCGTGCACAAGCAGTTTGTTCAAACTCAAACTCCCACACACACAAAAAAAGTAAGTAATGAGAGAAAGCGAGAGTGACTGAAGTGTGCGCTTTTAACATTTTTGCGTTTTTAACGCAAAGCACAAGACGTGCTGTCGAATAATGACTTCGTCGTTGTCATATTACACTGTTTTCAGTTTTCCTGAAGGACACGCAAGGTTTTGTCAGTTGTTCGACTTCACTTCATTAGCCCTGAAGGTACTTACGGCTAAACTGTGTCCGAAAGCAACATCGCAGCTCAGACCACTTCTTGTGCGAGGCGTTTTTTTCTGTATAGCGCTAACGGACCCCGGGCCGTTGGATGAGCGAACGGGTGTCGCGACAAATCGTTAAACTAAGCAGCCTGTATCCCTGAACACAGTCTACCACTCTTTGTTTCTCTTTATTTTGCCAATCATGTGGTTAAACATGTTGGCAGTCTCTATGTGCGGGGGATCACATCACAATGGAAAAGGAGAAGTAGTAGCGAGAACTGTAGTCTCGTTAGGTAAGGCACATGTAGACACGGAAACAAGAGAATGGAATTGGAGTGTTTGATGCTTGGTTCCATTCTTTTGTGCCCTTTGATGCCCACTCCCCTTGACAAATTCTCACGCCAAGTAGCTCGACTTTCGGTCACATTGTTCTTCTCAGACGGGGTCCTCTTTGAATGCGCACTGATTGCTTACTCAAGATATTCACTTTTGATTGTATGCGCTTCTTCACTAAGACTCTTTCGACAGAGCGGTGTGTAAAAAAAACAACGCAACAGTAACGGATAGTAAAACAGAAAATAAGGCATTAGGTGATGTGATGGGTGGCGGAAAAAAATATTTCATCGTCAGCGAAGCAAAAGGCATCCTACATGCACAAAGAGTGTTTCGTTCGAACGATTCTTGTGGAGGTTTTCTTACACAGAGCAGTACACGACGCAGATATTCGCCAGCGACGAGAGGTGCGCGAATTAGTTGGAGATGCCGAATGCTTTTAATGTAATCGAGTTGATGTGCACATTATTTACTTGAAAGATTGCAGTTTTTTTTGTGTATGAGCGTGTGTGTGTTCGCGTGCGCCTTTTCGTTTTCTTAGAATATTGTGGCTAACATTTAGAGCGTATATTATGTGATCGCCAAGACTATGATCGCCTAACAAGTACGTTCTATTTATTTATTTATTTATTTATCAAATTCATTTGTAACAAAGTGGGCACAGGCGCCCATCTCTGTAGCAGCCATTCCACATGCACATAACATCTCCCGTCCCTGGTCTAAAGAAGACTGCCAACAAGAACAGTGTTAGGCAGATTTTAAATGCATGTACTTTAGGGGCTTGGCTTGTCATCCGTCATTAGATCTCGTTTGGCAAGCTCGCGATCAAACTCAAGTGGCCAACATGGGCATACAGCATGGCTAGCGATTCTCAAAACCACTTTAAAGTAAACAAAAAGGTCTAAAATAGTAAAAGTAAGAAATAACATTGAAGTAAATAGAATAATTACTTTAAAAAGCCAATGAAACATGCGTACTAATCCCGCACTACGCAAAGAAAAAAGACGGCTTCACTGGGTTTCCTCAGACCGAGTTTTAACTGAACTGTAAGCCGTGAAGCGTCGTACTGGAGTGAGCACACACAGACTAGATGAAAGCTGAGACGAAGTAGGGTGGTATTGTGTACAGTATAAACACGCTACCTACGCGATGTTCGCTTAGTTCTGTAGACAAGATATCCCATACTAATCATATTATACTACACTTGCTTGAACTTGTGACGTTTCGATGTTTACTACCACCTTAATAATATTACCGTCCCGAAAACACCCTATGGGTATGACAGAGGCCGTAGTCGAGGGGTACTAATGTTTCCGCCACATGAGGCTCTTTGTAGTGCACCTAAATTTAAACGCGTAGGCCCCAAGCATTTCCGCCTCCATCGAAAATGTGGCCGCCGGTGCCGGGATTCGATACCACGACCTGTGGGTCGGCAGCCGAGTGACTTAGCCACTATAACACCGTGACGGGTGTTTACCACCTGCTTAAAGCTGTATAAGTAAATTACCAATGAATTTAATACTGACCCATGTAGTCTCTTTTGCGCTGCCACACGATCGTTTATTCAACACAAAAAGGTTTCAGCAGCACTTCTTTTACTCCTGGCAGCAACAACATACCGTGACTACGTACTTGTAAAATGTTTGCCAACAGCGATTTCTCGTGAACTTCCCCTAAATAATCACTGTAACCGCAATGCGAGCCAAACTTTTTAATGACGCGTGTTTGCAATCTAATGGTCAGATTTATTTATTATAAAATAAAGAAGGAGCTACACAACTGGAGTAGCAGAGCCACAGATTTAAAAAAAAACGAAGACCATAGCCCATTTATTCAAGCACTTGGCAGGATTAATAGAATTTTGAATGCTTTATAGGTAGTGTATGAAAGCCAAGGATGCAAGAGGGTTATTCTAGAGGATACGCACATGAACTGCGTGCGACATGAAAAAAAATACGGGCAAATATCTCGTGAAGTTACTTAAGGCAATACATAGGAAGCATAGTAGCAGCGAAAACTGGAAGAGAGACCTTTCAGAGCCTTTTTAAACACTTTCTCGGTAACAAGTGCAAACATATTTGCACGGTACCGACTACGCGATATAAATCGCCTTGTTTGTTGTGTATTAGGGAGGCATTCACCGTGCCACCATTTGTCATTATTCCTAGGAGCGTCGTACCTGCTACACGTTTGCAAGGAAGTTTGTGCATTTTTTATGCTGCAGCTGACGATGATGAAGACCTATGCCTGAAGCTTTTGTAATGTGTTGGAGCATTCGACACCCCACTCACTACGGGATTCACTTGGTGTGAAGCCTGGTTGTACTTTTCTCTTTATAAAACGCTTTATTATTCATATATTAACGAGATTTCTTTCCCGAAATCCAGACCAGTTTCGCAACAGAGTTGGAAGCACCGGTGTGGCTCTGCGGTAGAATACCGGGCTAGCACGCAGTGGACCGGAGTTCTGATCCCATTGTGCTCTGGTGAATTTTAAATGTGAAGCATTTGTTAGCGAACTTCGATGACTTTGAGCGATCTATCCATTTATAGCTGCCAACGACTTTTAGATCTCCAGGCCGTTTCGATTATGGTATCGATACCAAAACTTCTATGGCCTAACATGACTGTATTACTAGCATAAAAGACAACTCAACACATAAAAATACCTATATTTAAGTCATGAATGTCATGAATTACATTTCATGGTCTTGCTGCTCTCGCGGTGGTTTCATTCACAAGACATTTTTAAAAACAGGTATGGTATGACCCGATTGCATGGCGCACATAAGTGACGGCACCTAACATGAAAATCATGACATGCATCTCATGTAACTCATGACTACACGCAATGCTCATGGTGCGCTCGCGGTCGTTTTGCTAGCATCACATATACCAAATTTGGTGTTATGGGACGTGAATGAATAGCGAAGGTATATGACTGGTGCAAACATGATAATCAAGACATGTGTGTCACGTAAGAACATGAATACATGCCACACTCATGATGCGCTCGTGGCCGTTTCACTATCTTCATATATAGCAAATTTGGTATTACGTGACGCGAACGGATGATGATAGTAAATGACACGCCCAAACATGATAACCATGACATCCGTGTCATGTAAAACATTACTACATGCTACAATCTTTGCGTGCTTGCAGTCATTTCGCTAGCTCCACATATACCAAATTTAGTATCACGTGATACGAATAGATGACTAAAGTTAATTACACGTCCAAACATGAGAATCATGACATGCTTTCATGTAAAACATGACTACACGCGATGTTCATAGCGCGCTCGCAGCTGTCTCCCTAGCTCCACGTATCGCTTTCCGTCCCAGTGACCAGCGTACTGGGCATACAAAAAAAAATATGGTGCAGAAAAGCATGCAGAGCCACAATCGGGGCTGAAACCATTTTTGCAGCTTCTGTAAAAGGTGAGCAATATATTTGTCAATGTTTTTCCTGCGGCAGCCCCCCTTCCTTACGAGGGCGCCTTAGAATATGAGCGTCATCCACGAGGAAAAGCATGCGCATTGTGTGGTTATGTATACAAAATCATTTTGTGGGGCTGTCTTTATGCAATTCAAATTATTAAAACCATGAGAGCTGAATGATGTCCTCTTGAAACAATGAGGAAAAAAGGTAGCTTTTTTATACAGTAGTACGCTCGCAATGTTAAAATGTTTTTATGTTCAGTACACTGGACGCCTGGATTCAAGTGTATCGCATGGTCCCTAACATGCAGAAAAAAAGAAGAAGCTTGGAGTGAGCTTCCGGTGACAAACTTGAAGCCTGCTTTCACTAAAAATTAAACAGAAGCATCCTCGGAATTCAGCCAAGAGCATGGTGCACGACGACAAAGCCCAGGAAGTGGGCTTGTGGATGCTTAGCGTGTTTCCTTCTAGGTTTCTTGCCTTCATGGCGCCATGTGTAACTGTTAACCATGAAAGATTTCGTTTTCTTTCTCCCGGATAAAAAAACGGATTTTTGTTTTCTAAGACAATCAACTTTCGAACAGCACTAAAAGCAACACTATTTTAAGGAAGTTCGCAGAACGTGCGCACCAATCAGTGCAACAAAAAATCCAAGTGTCCAGTAAACAGAACATTGTTCGACCATGAATAACATTGTACTTGCTGTCTCCGAAATTTCGCTGAATACTATTGTATGAATACGATTGTACTTGCTGTCTCTATACCGACTATGTGAAGTGGGTGTCAAGGAAGCCTGATAACTTTTCCCAATAAAATTTTGTTACGAAAAAAGAAAGATTCGCTTCGGGAAAGAAGATATATTTAGCGGGTGTTTGATAGAGGAACAGGTTCCGGAGTTGTTTTATTTTTGTGAGAGCTTCTCACAAATATAAAACAATTGCAAATGATTTTGTAGAGCATTTGAACCATAAATTACTACTAATTTCTCATCCCTGTTATACGTTTTTGTCACGAACTGAGAACTGATCGAAGACGCGCTCTAATTCGGCTCTTGTTCCCGTCTCTCACCCGTATGTAAATGAAGTATTATAAAAAAAAGAAACAAGTGGCACACAAGTACACATAGCACCAACGGTAACAACAGCCTAAGTAACTCAAGTGCAAGAAAATCATTTTCGGCCCATATGACGGGGCATGAAAACATCGATTCCGGTTATTTATCCGACGCACTTAGACAGCCAAAACCTCGGTCAATTTTTTTCCTTCCCTTTACTAGACGAACCTTCTAATGCGGCTGTCAGTGTCTTAATAAATCGCCACTTGCACCGCAGCCAAGGCACTCGAATGGTGCTGAATTGGTTGCCGGGTTGCCAGAGTTAACGACCTCGATTCAAAAGTTGCACCGAGCAAGAGACGTAGTACACGTGGCGCCTCTTTTTCTGTGACCACGCAGCCTGACGGCACTCACGCACGCCATATACTTGCATCGAACAAAAACGAGGCTATCAAAAAAAGAGAGAGAGAGAGAGTGTTCGATACGTAGTGTAATCACCTATACCTGAACGCACATCGCAAGCGTGTCGAACGAACATTTCGCGCCCTCTTTCACGCGCGTCCGTGGTGGCAAGTTACTCTTGCAAGTCCCGTTCCCGCCAGAAAGTTGCATCGTGATCGCTCGTTGGCGCATGCTACCGACCCTACGGTTCACCTTCAAAAGGCTGAAGCCAAAACGTGTGCCCCCTGAAAACGAGGCGTATGTCAACGCAAACGAACTGTTCGGCTCGATCACGCGACGCGCGCTTTGGGAGCGACGAACTCGCACAGCCGGGAAAGAAGAGAGAGATTTGAAATTCAAAGCATGTACCACATGGCTGCCACGTAACAAGCGACTTTCTCCACACGCTCTCCACTAATAGGGCTAAATTTGTCGGACAGTTCAGCCCATGTGGCTCGCGGCGTGTTGCAGCAGTGTGTAGCTCACAAGGCGGAGACGAGTTGTCAGCTATATTTATTTGACCGGGCGAGGCGGTGGCGCGGTGGTCAGAGCTGACGGTGACCACTTCGTTATAGAGTTCGTGCGACTCACGCTTGGTTGCAGCAGCACTCATTAGCCAGAACGAGGCAGACGCAGAGGGAGAACCACCAGCGCAGCGCACATTTAGCCAGCGTTCACTGGATTGTGCATTTGGGCAATCCGTGGCAGCGAATCAGCATCTGCAGGCATGCAACACTCTTGACGCAGTCACCCGAAGATTTGTGACGTTAGTGCCAGCCGCAAAGCCTTTAACGCCTGTGTTTACGCTGCATATTTATGTTTTTTTTTTTACTTCACTCTCTTTAGTAATGAGTGTAGGCCCAGTAAGACTCTGGCGACATGCAAGCTGTCACCCATACACTATGGTCTTTCTATCTTACGCTCGGATTGAGTCACTTAGGCTGAGAGCCCCCTTATTGTATACGTAGCCAGACATTGATCTCTTTCCCTAGTTGGCTTCTTATAGTGTCCTCGCACGGCGTGTGCAGGAGGAACAAGGATGGCGGGAGAGCAGGAGGGGTAATGGGATGCTGCATGCGCTATCATTAAACAGTCAGCAAATGCAACCGAGAAGTTTTCGGAATGTGAAAACCATGAAAGAAACGCCAACTTTGTCCAGACCACTGCCCAGCAATCTGGGACAGGCTCGTGTGGCAAAGCCGAC
This sequence comes from Rhipicephalus microplus, assembly GCF_043290135.1. NCBI lineage: Eukaryota > Metazoa > Arthropoda > Arachnida > Ixodida > Ixodidae > Rhipicephalus > Rhipicephalus microplus. The sequence goes on along the minus strand of NC_134710.1, from coordinate 325,906,113 downwards.
CCAGAGGGGAAGGGCTGGGCGCAACGCTATGGGGAGCGTTTTTCAAAAAATGATTACTGAGCAATTCCTGATTTTTTCGCTATTTGAAGTTCAGGCACTCAATGCTGACAACATCCTCATGCTGTACAACGCAATTATTTTACTTTCCCGGCTAGCTTTTTTTCCCGAGACACTTTTGTGTATCTCTTGAAAAGGCAAGGGGTGATTTTTGAAAAGCTAATTGTAGCGCAACAATAAGATATTCGTTAATTGCACTCCAGTGGCCTGTACGGTAGGACAACTTGTTTCCGTATTCGCAATTTTGTGGGATTAGGCTGAGCTGATTTTTTTTTCCTGGAGAGCTTTTCCGAACCCAGAGCACAGGAAATCAGCATTGCAGGGGTAAAAGAATCGCCTGTCGGTAAGTCGATGAGAAAGTGGACGTTGATCGTGGTAAAACCTCAACAAAAGGCTGCAGATGTGATGTACATTATGTAAATGAAGCATCAGAATTTTCGTTACTGTAATACATATGAACTCTATAGTAACCATTTAATATACACTTATGGGGGAAGCTCTCAATGTAGGAGCACATATGTAGTACAGCACAGATAGTGTCTCAATGTGAAAAGTTACGATAAGGTGGTAGATAGCGATTTCATACCATTGATTTGTACTGTTTATTGTTCTAATTAGGAAGGAGCTCTGCTTAATTGCATTCAACAATTATATGTTATCTATGAGTTGAGGCATGTCATACTAAAAGTGTCCGAAATGGCTTACAGATCTGAAAGTATCAATATCCGAAATTGCTGTGTCATGATATGACTGCATGAAGAATATAAACGACAGGTCATAACATGAAACTCAAAACACGTGTATCATGAACAGTATGATCTACATGCTACATTATTAGCGTTCTCGCGGCCGTTTCTTAGTTTAAGGTAAGCAAAAAATACTGAGGCTTGTCAAGAGTGCATGACCAGCATAAAGAGCAGGTATTAGCAATTATGGTATGTATGCCATTTATGACATGGTTTATATGCCATCTCATGGTGCGCTAGTGGCTGTTTCATTCACTGGATATATACTGAAATTGGCACCATGTAATGTTACTGTGTGACAAATATAGATGAAAGGTACCAACATATTAACCATCACATGCACGTCATACATGACATGACTTACGTTCCATGCTCACGGCGTGCTCAAAGTGGTTTCGTTTCCTGGATATACACCAAATTTTTTATGGCAAGGAATGACTGCATGACGAACGCAAACAATGAATACCATGAAGGTTCGCTAAAATATGAAGGTTCGCTATACAGTCATGTCACGTCATATTAAATTTATTATATATCCAGCAAACAAAACGGCTGCAAGCACGCCCCATGCAAATAATGCCATACATGGCATCCGTGCCGTAATTTGCATGTGCAAATTCATTATTTGCGTTCTTCATACAGTTATGTCTTGGCATAACAAATTAAGTGTATATCTACGAAACGAAACCGCTGCGAGCGTGCTGTCAGCATAGAACGTAAGTCATGTCATATATGGCATGCATGTGATGGTTATTATGTTGGTACTCTTCATCTATATTTCTCACAAAGTAACATTACATGGTGTCAATTTCTGTATATATCCAGTGAATGAAACGGCCGCTAGCGCACCATGAAGATGGCATGTAAAGCAGCCCCACCACGGTGGTCTAGTGGCTAAAGTACTCAGCTGCTGACTCGCAGGACGCGTGATTCAATACCAGTTGCTGCGGCTGCATTTTCGATGGAGGCGAAAATGCTGTAGGCCCGTGTGCTCAGATTTGGGTGCACGTTAAATAACCTCAGGGGGTCGAAATTTTCGGAGCACTCCACTACAGCGTCTCTTACAATCATATGGTGGTTTTGGGACGTTAAACCACACGTATAAATTAATATAAATCATGTCATAAGTGGCATACATGCCATAATTGCTAATACCTGTTTTTTATGTTGATCATACACCCTTGACAAACCTCTCTACTTTTGCCTCACCTCATACTAAGAAGCGGCCGCGAGAGCACTATTAATGTAGGATGTAGATCATATCGTTCATGATATACGTGTCATGAATTTCATTTTACGACCTTTTTGTTTATATTCTTCATGCAGTCATGTCATGCCACAGCGATTTCTGAACTTCATACTTTCAAATCTTTAAGCCATTTTGGACACTATTCATATGACATCACTCAATACATAGATATCAGATAGTTATTGAATGTAATTAACCCGAACTCCTTCTTAATGAGAAAAATAAACAGTACAAACCAATGGTATGAGATTGTTAACTACCACTTTATCGTGACTGTTCACATTGAAACACTGTCGATGCTGTACTACATTGTGCTTCTACATTGAGAGCTTCCCCCCATGACTTTAAATGAAACAGTTACTTTAGTGATAATTATTTATTACAGTTATGAAATTCCTCATGCTTCATCGACATAATTTACATCACATCTGCAGATATTCCTGAGGTTTTATTCATGATCAACGTCCACTTTCTCATCGATTTACCGACAGGAGATGCTTTTACTTCTGTCATGCTGCTTTCCAGCACTATTGATTTGGCAAAGCTGTTCAGAAAAAAAGTCCACCCCACGTAATCCCATGAAATTGCAAACACAAATACAGGTTGTTTTACTGTACTGGCCACTGGAGTGAAATTATCGAATATTGTATTGTTGGGCTACCATTTGCTTTTTAGAAATAACTCCATACATTTTAATGGATACACAAAAATGTCTCGGAGAAAAATCGATCCGGCCAAGTAAAGTTATTCATGCTGTATAGCATAAAGACATCGTCAATATGAAGCGTCTGAAGTGCAATTAGCGAAAAACCAGGCATTGCTAAGAAATGATTTCTCCAAGGACGCTCCCCATAGTATTATGCACTGCTCTTCCCCTTGGGGTCGGCTTTGCCGCACTAAAACTGTCCCGGGTTTCTGGGAATGGGTAGTAACCACCCTGAAAGTGATGAACCACAAGAAGCTTCATCTAGTTACCAACACACATCTCTAACCAGCTTCTATTCAAAAATAATGGAACACGTAATTCATCCACAAATTGCTAACTACCTTGTCTCTGTGTGTTTTTTCACCCTAACCAATAATAAGTGTAAAAAAAACTCTCATGCAATAATCAGCTAGCACTATTCATCCATGACTTCCGCGCTAGTGTAGACCTTCACATACCTGTTTACGCACTTTTTATAGATTTTGAGAAAGCTTTTGACAAAGTTCTCCACAGGAACCTACTACTCAAGCTCTCTCAGCTAAACCTTAGCCGACTTGTATACAATTTGATTCAGGACTTTCTAACTAAGCGTCAGCAATTCGTGGAAGCTAATGACACGTCCTCATCCTCTTCTAACGCAAATCTCGTGCGTGCCACAAGATACAAATCTAAACCCCCTACTCTTCTCAATTTACATCAATGACTTACTCGATAATATTTAATTTAGCATTCATCTCTTTACTTATGACTGTGTAATATAGCGACTAGTTATTGACGTTTCAGAGAGAGTTACTCTTCAACGTGGCCTACTAAAGTATTTGAGTAGTGTCGCAAATGGCTCATGGTTTTGAATACTAATAATTCTGCATTTGTTTCATTCCACAGAAGTGAGAATGTTTTCACTTTTAACTATATTACAAATGGCTTCACAGTTTCTTCCCGCAGCTGTATTAAATTAATCGGTGTTAGCATCTCACAAAATCTAAACTGGTACGTAGTATAGCTAACAATCCTAACAGAGCTCTTGGCTATTTTCGTCGTATCATACATCTTGCCCCTCCATCAATCAAACTACCAGTCTAAAAACCCTAATTCGTCCAAAGCTAGAATATGCATCCGTCGATTGCGACCCACCACAAAGGAACCTAGGTAAGTCCATCAAATTTATTCAAAACCGTGCAGTTAGATTCATGTATTCAGATTCCTCTTATCACCCCAGTATTACTACCCTTAAAAGTAAGGCAGGTCTATGTAAGCTAGACGCACGCCGTGAAAATCCTAGTTTGTCTTTGTATCATAAAATGTATTATGCGTTTAATTAAAACTCTCTCGTTCAACCAGCCCATCGTACTTCAGCCCACACAAGTCTCCACAAGGCGGACTACCCCACTCGTGCTCGCACCGCAGCTCACCATCATTCCTTTTTTGTTCAGGCAGCCAGAGACTGGAACGATCTTCCCTCAAATGCCATCGATCATTCCAACAAAGATAAATTTATAAATGCCATTGAATCATTGTTTTATTTACTCTATATTGTTTGCCCACACCCTCATGTAAAGCCCTCTGAAAAGAGCCTTTGAGGTATAATAAATAAATAAATAAATAAAAATTGAAAAAAAGATGAAGCGAGAAATTCGTTCCGCTGTTCGAACTATCGTTCTAGGCCCATGGACTAACGTCTTCGCTATATAGGCGCTTGTGCGAAGATTGGTAGTGGAAGCAGGCTTGAATAGAGCAAGACGCAAACAGTCACCTGAAGCACTCTGCTATAAGTTAACGAAATCTGTACTTCAAGCGCATCTGGCGCGAACATTACACGTAAAAACACTTATGATAACGTAAACAGCTCCCGTTCATTGAAAGAATCCTTGAGGTAAAGCAGGAGCAAGGAGAACAACCAACTTTGATCATGCATCTTTCAAGACTGCTTTTGAAACTTGTACCCCGACTTCTCTCTGCAATGCCGCAAATTACATTGAGAGCGTTTAAATAAACAATGAAACAAACGAAAAATAATGAATAAAAAATAAATAAAAAGTCACAGCTTTGCCGCAAAGGCAAAGCAATGAACGCGATAGCAACAAAATGGAAGGTCACGCGCAGAATAGCTAACAGATCGATACGTGCCCCGCGTTTCTCACGCACAAAGGACGCACGAAGCGTACTCACAGGTACAGATTAACGCGAATAAGCGTATCAGTTCTTATTTCGCTGTGACAGAAAAGCGCACCCTTTTCGCAAACAAAGGCTGTGCAACATTTTCAGTGACCTTTGTGCACCCGGTAACTACAACAGAATCGTTCCGATGAAACTCAAAGGCTAGCCAAGACGTACGATTCTCCCCACTGCAACATAAGGACGCGCGACTTAGCGTACATCCCCTTATTCTCTATGCAGGCCAAAGTATGCGTGAGAGATGAGAGCCGCCGGGTGCTTACTGCGCCATCTTGCTGACAATGCTAAAAACACGATAGCCCCCCCCCCCCCCCCTGCAAAGCCCGTCAACAGCAGTGAGTGGTAGATATGAATAGCTTGCCGTTTGAACGTTGAAGGAGGTACCTCTCGGTGGCTCAGTTGTTAACGCCTCGCATTCACGTCGCGGAGGTCCAACGTTCGATTCCGCACGCCGGTGTCTTTTTTCTGAGGTTCTTCCTTTCTTGCGTTTTTATATACATATATACGTATACATATACGGTGCATGATATCGACACCGACGACAACGCCGGCGGAGAAAATCCCGCTGAAAGTGTTCATATAATTGCTACCGCAATAACAAATAAATAAAACATTCGGCTTTCGGCTTCATGTGATCCTTTTTTATGATCGAAAAAAAACGAGGCGCCAGTCTGATTCAGGGACAGCGTTAACGTCATGAGTTTCATGGACCCTTTCTGGTGATGGAAGTTCCAGTGCACGCATAATTACTCGCATTTCATTAAAGGAGGCAGCCATCAACTTCTTGAGGTTGTGCACCTTCGCTCAAGCTAAAAGTTTCTCGTAGGTACTACCTTGAAACGAGCACCCTATAGAATAGCAACTTATTAAATGCTAAACATTCCTTTGCATACTGCAAGCACTTTTGGCGTCTATCTATCTATCTATCTATCTATCTATCTATCTATCTATCTATCTATCTATCTATCTATCTATCTATCTATCTATCTATCTATCTATCTATCTATCTATCTATCTATCTATCTATCTATCTATCTATCTATCTATCTATCTATCTATCTATTTATCTATCTATCTATCTATCTATCTATCTATCTATCTATCTATCTATCTATCTAGCTATCCGCTTATGCCTGGGTGCTCTCGTTATTACCCCCCTTAGCTTGGCGTGAACCAAAATTAGAATAGGAGGATAACGCGGTTTGACGAATATGACGTGCTGGTCAATACATGAATATTGTTACAATCCTGTCGCGTACGTCATCAGACACTTTCCACCAGACAGTGGCACGTACCCGCGGGTGGGCATGGGCCACAGGTACGCGGGTATGTGCCAAAGTTGTTCGGCACTTAGTATCTACACAGGAATGGCGAAAACACTCAAGAATAGTTTTATGCGTGAGCGTTAAAAAAGCTTACTATAGCAGCGTTGACCCAATGAAGGCAAATAATACATGCCAGGGTCCCAGGAGTTATCGAAGCGCAGCATTCTGCGCGGCAAACAAGTATTCTACCACAGATGTACGACAGGTCTCGGAACTACTTTTCGAAACGATACTAATGTTCGTGAAATGTCATCTGGGGTTGCAGTGCTGGTTATCGAATTTTTTAAACATTACAGATGTACTCCTTTGATACAGCAGTCTGCTGACGATTTTCTATGTAGCAGTGTCCAGGGCAACCATCCTCGCGAGCACCAGCGCTTCATACGAGCTTATTAGATCTGGTGTTGCTAATACCCATGTTGCTCTTAGCATCGTTACACTACTGTAAACAACTGGTTATATAAAGATCTGCAACTGTTCAACATATGTATGTGCGTGCAACATTGGTAAGCGCATATATATTTGGCGTCATTTTAGAACGTGTCACTCCAATAAAAAATTACCACATGGTCACCTTCCCTCCACATGCTTCGATAACGTCACTTTCGAAGGTAAGTTGTATCTCCAAAATTATTAATTTATTAATTTATTTGTTTATTGTTTTATTTAGACATACTGCAGTCTGGAAGGTCTATTCCAGGAGTGGAGGCACATTACAAATGTTGCAATACGACACAAAATGCAAAGTACGGGTGGATCAATGTTTAGTAACGTACAAACGAATTATCCGATGTAAAGATTTAACATGACCAAGTAAAGTATTCCATGTTTCAATAGCACAGACAAAAAGAACTGTATTGACACGCATTTGTCCAGTGATGAAAACAAGACATGTTCGGCTCATGGTGGTGTCTGGTGGATGTTTATTTAGTGGGTGTAATGTAGTTGCTGCAGTAAAGGAAACTGTAGAGAATGTATGAGAACCTAAAAAAACCTAAAATATTGAACGTCATATTCAGAAAAAAGGCTAGTAAGGTATATGCAGTTGAGAACCAGGTGAAAATACCGGCTGAATTTCGTTTGGAGTCACTCAGCATTAAAATGTAGATCTTGTAAACTTGGCAATGAAATTACCTCTGCGCCCAAATCTCACGGACACTAATATCAAAGTATGCAAACAGGGTTATCAATATTTTTTGTTCATACGCACTGGTTCAGCCACGCAAGACATTGTTTTCTCGGCTTGTACAGCAGCTGTACGCCTGGCCACGTCGTACATTCAATTTCCCCGGTGCGGGAGTTAGGAACCTTGGAAAAATGGAGCTGCGCTGACTGGAGCCTCGTTTTCAAAGGAAGGGTTGACCGCAATTTCAAGCACGTGGTCGTTGCATTGATCTCTCACCCAATTTTCTTCACCATGTGTGGAAGTTGTCGGTAGAAGACACGGCAGCGATTAAAAAAAATCTACAGCTGGCGAGTTAAAAAAACAAGGTAGAGAAAATAACTTAATGTTAGACGCATTTGTGAGCAGTTATCTCGCGCTGAGATTATAATATAGTGTATTCAAATACAAATGATTCCTTGGTCAAGGTAAAAGGTCACAAAGGTCAATCTTGTTTTGTCACCTCAATAATTTTTTCCTCGCGCTTTTTTCCGAAACAACTGGCTGAGCCCATTCGTTATATTCCGATCAATGAAGGACCAGTTTGTTTTCTTCGATACTCACTGCCTGATCTGCTTGAAACTGATCATTTGTATTTTCTGTGCAACCAACAGCCACCCCCCCCCCCCCCCACCTTCTCATTCCAGCTTAGCTCTTATAGAGCATGAAGACCATCACGTTCAACATTCGTTTGTTTTGTTTACCGTGTATACGTGCTTATTATAAAAAAAAACAGCATTCTTGCGTATGTGCCCTTTTTAAAAGTTAATATTACTTGTGTTCTACATCCCGGAACCATAGTAGATTATGAGAGACGCGGCAGAGGATGGCTCGGAAAATTTAGACTATCTGGTATTCTTTAACGTGTATCGGCATTGCATATAGTACACAGGCCTAACCATATCATTTCCATGTAAATGCGACCGCCACGGCCGTGATCGAGCCCGCAACCTTTGCGTCAGCAGCCTGGAGCCATAACCTATATTTCACCACGGCGGACCTCTTTGAGAAGTTATTCAGTGCTGTACAAGCGTTCCTGGCTATGACATCGATTTATCTTCTCTTTTTTCTTATATTCTAAGGGTGAAACTCCTTGTGGTCTGAACCAGTCCATCCCTCTGGCGTAGCGAGCACAGCATATCCACACAGACAGACAGACAGACAGACAGACAGACAGACAGACAGACAGACAGACAGACAGACAGAGAGACGGATGCCCGAATGGATAGACTATTTGGCCCACTCATCATCATTCACTCTGTGTATATGCTGTGATTTGTAGATGTGAACCACCTCTTTGAATAGCCTGTTTAACGCTGTCACTCTATACACACCACGCTCCCCTGGCCACAGGTGTCGGGGTGGTGTCAAATAGGTCACGCCTTCCCTTGCAGTGCGCTTGCGTTGACGTCAGTCTATCCCCAGCCTGTCGCCGCTCGCCATGCATCATCTCTTTCTTGCTTCGCCCTCTCTATCACTCTCTATGACATGCATGTTACTTATGTTTCTTATGCAGTCACTTCAAAAACAAGTACCAGTTCGAGTTATGTCAGAAAGATCATATATCAACAAAGTGGAATTTTTCGGCCACAGGACATGGCAAGAACTCTTGTGACGGCGTTGGTGGCCTACTAAAGCATCAGGCTACGGTCAACCTCGCAGCGGCAAGCTCAGCTGTGATTATGTCAGCATCCCAAATGGTGGCGCAAATGAGTGCGAAGCTCAAGAATGTCAAGCTGCTGTGTGCAAATGCAAACGAGCTAGAAACATTCCGTCAGTTTAAGAAGACCCAGTTGAAATCGTTGCCACGTGTTCCAGGCATACTTTCTTGGCATGTTTGGCTAAGCAAAGCACATCTGAGGGCACTGATCGTGGTCGTGTTTTGTTAGCGTCACGTACTGCTAAATGTGATCTGCAAAAAATGCAGCCATTTTGAGCGTATCTCTTGTTTCACGCAGTCACCACCAAAATACTAGTGAGGGTACCTCAAGCGCATATGCTTTTTTTAGCGAGACGAAACACTTGCGTTGGAACATTTTCATGTTTGAGTTTATCTGCAAATATAGAAAGTTGTGTTGCAACTGAGTTACAGTGTCGAAGATTTCCTCCATTAGAGCTGCGTTATCAGGAGCATAAATGCGCCTTCATGGGTACGTATTTGTCACAGTGCTAAAACAGCCTTTCTTCACCAATTGCGGTCACGTTTACTCGCGTTTGAAGCTTATTGCCGCTTTTCCGTTCCGATTTCTAGATTTGTCAACTTATCAGCACATTCTTGAAAAGCTCTGATTTGTACCACGAATATTGTCGCTAAAAACGAAATAATGCAACATGTTTTTCTTTATTACTGTATGATGGCTTTCGGTTGTCTATTTACGAGTTTTAAAGAAAAATTGAAGAAGGGGTTTTTTTTTATTATTCAAATTTCAGTGGAGTACACTTTTGCCAATATGAGAATTTTGAGGCAATATATAAAATTTACGTTTGCAATACGGCAGCAATAATTTATGTACCTAATGAACACACTATATCCTTAAAACGTGTCAAGTTTGAAAACGCTGCTTGCATTACTTTCGGAGAAAAAAATGGAGAATACGTAACTTATTTTTAACTGTCCCAAAATTATACATTTTTAAAAGCTATTTTCTTAAGGTCTACAAACTTGAAACCGTATGAATTATATCTTCATTAGACATGCTATTCAGGTAAAAAATATCTTCCTTGAAACAAAAATATTTGTCTTTTTATAGCATCTACAATTTTCAAAAATGACAAGTGACGAAATCGGTGCCTCCGTGTTGGTGAAGTTTGATATTTTTTTTCTCGTAAGTTATGCCGTTAATCATAAAACGAAGTTGACTTTCGGGCTACCTGGTGAGAGGTGCACGAAATATAAAGTACTCAGTGAAATCTGAAATATCAACTTTTGGACCCGTGTCAATCTCTCGTGGGCTCTTTGTAAAGTGAACAAGGTTCGTTGGCCCGCTGCGACTACGCAACCACAGTGCTCCCTTTTCATTAGCTGGCTGATGGTGTAGAGAGAGTTACTCACCAAGGTACAATAATATACGAGAAGCTGAAAGCAACGATCTTTTAACGAACAGTCCTCAAACAGCTTTTATACAATATGCAATCTCGTGGGCAGCTTATATGTCAGGTGCGACAAGCGAACTTTGCACTCAGGTCTGCGGCACTCGGTTGTATGCCGTGTGAGAACATTTAAGTTGGTGTGAAAAAAAAGCGAGATAAGGAGAAACACGTGGTCGAGAAAAAAAAGCAAAGTGTTCGTGGCCGGATTTCCTCGGCAAGGGGGGCACTTTTTTTCAGCAGACTGGTGGACACGGGATGAACTCTGACGTGCTAATGCCACCATTCGGCTCTCACTCCACGCAAAAATCCGTTTAACATCTAAATGGTTTTCTGATGGAGTGGAACTTAGTGCTGCACGAACAGCTTGGCGCTCCTGCGATTGTTAACTGAATTCAAGAGGAAATTGTTAACTGGATTCAAGAGGAAAAGTTTATGTTCCAGGAGTACTTTGTTTAACTTTCCAAAAGCGCTCTCCATACCGGAATCGTAATGCAGTGAGAAGAGACAGTGACTACACTTTCTGAAGTGTACACAAAAGTCCGCAACAAGCTTCGAAACGTAGCCGCGAGTCCTGTGCAAAATAAAAAAGTTAGAGACAGCATTGCGATACGTCATTTGCAAGTAGAACGACTTTGCAGCAGCCCGAAGGCGTTACCACAATTAGTTAGATTTCACTGATATGCAGAAAACGTAGACTGACTTGCACCAACTGTGAGTAATAGAGCGGTTCGATAAACCACTCAGTTAAGCCATATAAAAGGTAGAGGAAAACTAGGATGACGGTTGCGAGTTGGCAATGCAAGTTCTCAGGTGATATAGTGACATTTTCTAGGATGGCTCAGTGTAAGGTGAACAAACCTTTTTTTTTATTCTCCTCAGTAACCTACACTCCGACTCACTTTAATGCTTTCTAATGACCCGCGTTTTAATGGTGATTCAAATAACAGACTTTGATGTGCGACGCGGCAACTCCTTTCGTATTGAGAAGCTTCCAAAGCCGCAATTGAAACACAAGAAATGCCGCCATGCTGAAGTCGTGTACCGGTTCCCGAGTTACTCAGAAAAAATACTGCGTAAGTAGCATATCTATATCATGTCCTCTTATCCTACGCATTATTTAAGAGACAAACACGACACCCGCCAAACGTTCAAGATCTGTACTAAAAAAGATTATGAGAAAGACAGAAAAAGGAAACAGAGTTGCTATGCGTTCAACGTGCTCGTTAAAGAGAACTTTATACAATTCCGTCACTGTGCATGTTAAAAGGGAAAGCATCCAAGTAGAGGGGGGTCATTCCACGCCAAACGTCCCAGCCATTTTGGCAACCATCCCAAGTGTGTACGAAAAAACTCCTGCTGAGTTACTGCATTGAAAACAGTGTATGCTGGTAGAGTAATTCTGAGAGAAAAATTTTTTTTTTTGTTCAAAGCGATGCCTTCTGAACTTCCTGGAATGTCGTTTGGGTGTTGTTGTGGAAAAAATTTATTTTAAAAGTACCGCTCCTTCTTTCTGTTCCAACTTTGGTCTACCTGTTGAGTAAATGTTCTTGTGTAAGGTATTTGAAGCTCAGTAACATTAGTGCAATTTTACTGGCACAGACCCCTAAAAAAATTCAACCAAAATGTATGTTTGCAATTTTTATATTGCGATGCTGCACTTTGTATGAATATATGAGTAGTAAATACTTACTCCACGTAAGGTATATCTTAAGGGAAAATAATTATAGACCTCTTATGCTGCTTAACTCAAAATCACAAATTTGGAAAAATCGACACACGATTTGCACTATGTGGCGGTCCAAATAATAATCACCTTTATACCTAAATCAAAAGCAAAGAAACAGTTAATTTTCTATGGCAAGTTTAATCATTAAATGCTTTGTTTTATGGAAGAAAATAAAACTTTCTTTTCACGGCAATGAGAAATTCCCAGGCGGCAGGTGTTGTATGACCAAATGGGACGATAGGCGCCAATGGGAAAGTTCAAAAATGATTTTGTTTCTTAAAAAAAGATGTAATGATAACAATTTTCATACAAAAATAACTGCTTATTTCTTTTTATTTGGGTATAAAAGTGAGTTTTATTGGACCAATAAATGGCGCAAACTGCGTCTCAATACAGATAAAATTGGCAATTTTTCGAAATTTGTGATTTTGAGATTAGCAGCTTGAGAGGTCTACAAATATTTTTTCTAAAAATATACCTTTTGTGAAATAAGTATTTGCTACTCAGATATTCATACAAGTGCAGTATTGCAATAGAAAAAATGCAAACATAACACATTTTTGCTAATTGTTTAGAGGCGTGTGAGCCAGTAAAATTTCACCAATGTTACTGAACTTTAAACACCTTACACATAAACCTTTATTTAACAGGTAGACCAAATTTGGAACAAAAAAAAAAGAGCGATACTTTTAAAATAAAATTTTTTCAAAAAAAAAAAACACCCAAACGACACTCCAGGAAGTTCAGAAGGCACCCATGTGGCCAAAAAAATGTTTCCTTCAGAAGTATTCTACCCTTTCACTGCTTTTAATGCAGTATATCAGCACATTTTTTTTCGAATGCATTTTAGATGGTCGCAAAATTGCTGGGACGTCTGGCATGGAATGCCCCAGGGAAATTTTAAGTACGGAAATATTCGTAAATTCACGATGACCAGCGAAAACAGAGTTTGGTACGAGCAAAAGACAGGGTGACTCAGGTGGCCTGAATTCTGAACCCCGGTTTCACATAAACATACCAAGAGATCAAAATAATGTTTTACAATTTTGTTTAATATTAGTACTAGTAGGTGCGAGAATACCACCCTTGTAGCTGTGTTATGCAAGCAGGAGACACAATGTGAGACGGGAAACTATTGCTGCAAGCCACCCACCTAACTAGGATTGAATGATGAACTTTCTAGGGAGTGCAGTATGTTGGTATTGAAAATATTGAAGTAGTCGTCTTTCTACAGTCCAACTTGGCGGAGTTCTTCTAGCATCTACATGTACGTGCGCCAAGATATCTGATTGCAAGTTTTAATCACGGCAATAGAAGCACTCAGGCAATGCTCCTCCCTGATGCTGTGCGATAGTTGCGTGCTGCGTTTAATCGGACAGCGAGTCGAAGTCATGCGAAAATATGATTGCTTCTTACTACCAGCTGGCGATAACAAGGAATGAATGTTCGTGGCTCTTTGCTGATGATTGCGTAGTCTACAGAAAAATTCAGAAAGAACATGATGTCCTTGAATTGCAGGCTGATCTTGCACGTATTCATCAATGGTGCCTTAAGTGGCAAATGAAGTTAAACACAAATAAGTGCGTTCATGTGTGTTTTACAAAGAAGAAAAAAATATTTGATGCAAATTTTTGTCTAGGAGGAAATAAATTAGATAAAAAATACTCGTACAAATATTTGGGTGTATTGCTGTCGCATGATTGTTCCTGGAATGCACATGTGGATTATGTGGTTTCCAAAGCCGCGATAGCGTTGAATTATATTCAAAGGAATTTGAGATGTGCAGATCCTAACCTTAGAAGCACGGCCTACCTCACTTGTATTCGTCCAATCTTGGAGTATGCCTGTACTCTTTGGGACCCAACACAAACAGGTTTGATAAATAAATTAGAAAAAATACAAAACAGAGCAGCCAGGTTTGTTTTGGGTCGGTACGGACAAAAGCAGAGTTGTACCGAAATGAAAAAGGAGTTAAACTGGGAGTTACTGTCGTCCCGTCGCAAAAAATTGCGTTTGAAGCTTTTATACCAGATATTTCATAAAAAAACGGGACTAGACAGCGACACTTACTTAAAAAGACCAGATTACATATCTCAACGTACAGACCACATACACAAAATAAAGCCGTGCCGGGCCAGGACGAACCTGTATTCAAACTCGTTTTTTGTTAAAACTATTAACGAATGGAATTGTTTGACATCTAAGCAAGTGTGCAGTGTTAATGAAGATGTATTTTTTTCAACTTTGTAACCCCCCTGCTGTAACGCCTCTGGCAAAGCGGGGATATGTATGAATAAAGAAAAAAAAAATATACGTAAGTAACAGTGCACTGATACTGATTTATTTCCATGCGTAATCACGCAAACCACCATTAATCTTTGCAGCGGGATATCTCGGAGTGCAGGCCAGATAAAAGAATCCGTCCAAATGAAGCTGCAAAGTGCGGCTGCATCAAGCTTTTCAACACAATTGTGCCCTGTTACTGCAGTAAAACAAAACAAACATGAATAACTAAAATAAACGAAGAATAATAAAGTAAAATGGTAATCATTCAAGACTAGTTATTTTGTAGCTACTTGAGCTGGTTGGTATTTGCTTCTTAAAGAACGCTCCCCCCATTTTTTTCCTTAATCGTTTTGCGCACACACAAAAAAGGGGGTGTTTATTCAAGTCTCTTACTTGACTGTGTGGCTAAAATTGAATATTATTATGTCATTTGTTGTCGCCCAGGGTATATAACTTATCTACATAGGTGATTGAAGTGCTCTTGCAGGGTTGAAATCTTAAAAACTTGAAAAATCTCACATAGCTTGGTATTTATTCACCATGTAGGCACCCCAAGTGAAGGCGCCAAATGTATTATTCCCAATACAAGCACCTTTCCGGGGAAACGAATGATCGGTTTGAATCTGAGAGGATGTCTCAGATTCAAACCGATCATTCCGGTTTGAATCTGAGACAAACCGGTTTTTCTTGAAGGATGTCTTCTTATAATAAACATACATAGAAATACATGATTGTTGCCGGAACACATAAACTACTCCAAATTTCATCACGGATCTTGGATGATGCTACGTTCAGCGGCCCTCAGCTTTCTTTATGGCGCCTGAACATTTTCACATCCGCGTTACAAATTTAACAGCGGTCACGAAAGGAATGTCGCTCGAGGCACTGTTTCGTCAAGGGGTCTGGTCTCCGTTATAGTTGTCTCCGTTATAGTTTCGTCAAGGGGTCTGGTCTCCGTCAAGTGTTGTCTCCGTTATATCATTCCTTGTTCTATGCGTGGACCAGAAGGAGCTGTGCTGCTGGCACTAGCTCGCCCATTTTGGCCGTTAGGGACACGCAGAAAAAAAAGACGCGCGCACGCATCTCCGTGTATCCCTCCCTGCTGCAATCCGCCCACTCACGTGGGCAGGGAGACGCGGGCATCGCGTTTAATTTTGACAGAACCCAACCTATTACTGCGTTTTTTTCTCCGCTAGGTATTGCGTTCTCACGCTGCTGTCTCACGAGAAAACTCGACTGCACGGTGCCTATAGCGTCAAATTGAACAAACAGACCTTATCTTCAATATGGTCGTTGTACAACAACGAGGTAATCAAAAGTAACAACATGCAGACGTAGGATAAGCTGAACGAAATGAGGCTTGAACTGGTCATTTCAGAGGCATGATTGCGCCATTTACATTATTGTTCACAGCATCTTGGAACGAAGCGTGGAGGAGAGTGACGTGTGACCGCAAATCCGGTCTTCAGGCTTGTAACAGTAATCGCCCTTCCAAATGAAACATAAAACGACCGTTACAAAATAGAGTGGTGGTCGTATAGGTTCAGCTTTTCCGCGCCAGATGAAAGCTTTTCGTTACTGTCCACGGCCGGTCGTGAAACAGTGATGACATACGCATTGCCCCCAGTACGAGCGTGTACAGAACATTCACGAAGGCTCTTCCAAGAAACTCATGTTGATTGTGAAAGTTTAGGTAAGGGCTTGTCTTCACGGATCGTGAACCCTCCATCAAATTGCCGTACTTCTCTTTAGCTTCTTTGACATAGTCGCTCTCAGTGAGGGGTAGCATTTGCTGTAAATAAAGGGCATGGTGTGATCCTCGACCTGGCGCTCATAAACAGCGGCAATAAAACGTGGCACATTACAGCCACGAGGACGATTCACCACGTTTAGACGGGGGCTACTTTAGGAATAGGTTACCAAGGTGATCCCATTCTGTTTCATTGCTTGCCTAACTGACTACGTCTGGTCGTTCAGAAACGAAAGAGGCATTAAGCATCACATTTACGATTTCTTTTGATCTCACCATGAGCATAAAGTTCCTCGCCAGATCAACGACCCATGAAAAAACTGAGGACTGGAATTGACGCACGGGAAGAACAGGAAACAAAGAAAAAAATCAACCAACAGAGCAACAAAAAACACAAGCAAATAAAAAGACCACGTACTGTGTGTTCAGCGAAAATAACGAACATTAAATTTTGGAAGGACGCGGATAAGTTGATGGTGCCTATCCGTAGAGGCTACTTGCACGTACATTTCCCGCGCAGTCCCAGAGCAGACCTAGCTCAGACGGCAACTGCCACGTTTGCAAAAAAGCTGGCATGTATATTTTCTTGTTTCGCTATTCAAATGCGCGCGCTTTTCAGAGCTTAATATACTCGTCTCGTGAAAAATTTGACAACTGATTGATTGATATCTGGGGTTTACCGTCCCAAAACCACCATATGATTATGATAGACGCCTAAGTGAAGGGTTCAGGAAGTTTATACCACCTGGTGTTTTTTTAACGAGCTCCCAAATCTGAGCACATGGGCTGCAGCATTTTCGCCTCTATCGGAAATGAAGCCTCCGCAGCCTCATAGAAAATTTGTCGTCAGCAATGCTGTGAGTGAACACCGAAACAAGGCACGCCAAATGAAAAAGTCTTATCTTGCTAGTGCCACGTGCGAAAAAAAATAATGAGGGACAAGCTTTGTCATCTGTTTCTCGCAATGATGCAATTTATCATTCACCATTTCCACCACTCAGGAGATGTTTGAGACGTTGCAGTAGATGTGCTTTTAGTCTGCGTGTCGAGTTCACGTACAACTGCGCTGTAACGTTCCAAGAAAAAACCATATAGGAAGAATATGAGCCAGAAAGAGTGGCGCGCGTGAATGACCATTTTTTTAGAAATCTGATGTACTTTCGTGAAGTTCTTTTCGGTAACAGTGAACGACGCTTTCATTTCACTGCAATTCCCCTGTAAATTCGTGAAGTTGACTTGCAAACGGCGAATCCGGTACATCCTGATTGCATTTGCTGTCAAATGATGTAGCGTCAAGATTCTGTATTACTAAATGCACTCGAACAAAGAAGCTCCGGATAAAGTCGACCAGTGGAGCGTGCTGGAGCAAAATTCACAAAGCTTCTCATTCGTAAGTCCTATCTGTTTGTCACCGGCCTGCCACCTATCCTAATATTACGCTCAGTTTCATGATTGGGCGGACTCGTGTACTAACGTACATCTCCGGCGTAAGACGGGCCCTGGTTTCCAGTGCGCATGCTAAACTCGCGGCTGCACACGCACGTATGCACGCGCAGACGGATCATTTACCCCTTTGGCGCGTTGATCTCGTTATTCTTAACAATACAATTCTCAAATTTGCATATACGCACCCTATGAACTTTTCCTCTGTCTATGCAGGGTGTCTTACGTAACTTGAGCCAGAGTTTAAAAATATGCCGGAACACGTAATTACGACGTGACCAAACGCATGTTTCTCACCATTGCCTGGAGCTAAACTATTTTTTTTTGTGTTCTCCAATATTTTCAATTAGATATGTTTTTTAACTATTTTTTAAAAAGAACGAAGATAGATTAAATTTCCACTGAGAAAGTTGCAGATCGGTTTGCAAAACATCTGATTAGACAATTTTGAACTTTATACTTGTCAAGTAATAATGTTTTTCTGCTAAATACTAATTCCCACGAAATGCAAAAAATAGCACGCGACAAAGCCGCTCGCGCGCCAGTGCGCGCAATGATTCTAGTTCTCCCTAACTTTCAGTGTACGAACGGTCATAGCATTTGCCCCATTGTGCTGTCTCAGCAGGGCCGCAACGATGGTGGTGGCTTTAAGATGAACACGTTTTGCTATCGGCCACAAAAACGATAACCGCTGCGAGTGCTTATTGCTCTCATGAACCGGTGTGAGGGAAACGTGTCGTTCGTACGCGGAACGTTAGGGTGCACTAGAATCATCATTCACACTGACGCGCAAGCTGGTTTGTCTCGTGATATTTTTTTGTATTTTGCAGGCATTTGCAATTAGCAGAAATCACTAATACCTAACAGATATAAAGTTCAAAATTGTCTAATTGGACGTTTTGCAAACCCGTCTACAACTTTCTCATTGAAATTTTTTGTCTCTCTTAGTTTTTTGAAAAGCTTGCAAACAAACATATCTTAATAAACAATATTTGAGAACACAAAAAATAGCCTGACTACCTCTAGGCAGCGGTGAGTAACATGCATTTGGTCGCGTCATAATTACGTGTTCCGGCATATTTTTAATATCTGGCTCAAGATACGTGGGACACCTTGTATATGCGTATGAACCTCATATTTAACACGTCTGGAATGGTTCTTGAGTTCGCGGAATCCATCCCCGAGCGTCAGCTTGACATGCAACAATTAACGGAATTCAAGTGAAAGACTTGAGCACCTCATATGAAGATAGATTTTCCCGATGGCGGGAAATACTTACAGGGTTGAAGTCGGACTCGAACCCAGTGACCCCATGTGGCATTAAAGCACTCTACTAGCCAGACGCGCAAGTGCTTCAAACTATAGAGTTTCCTAAAATTAACTAGAGGGGACTTGGTCACTGCGATCATTTGGTGACCGTGGGAATGATGGGTAGTACACAGATTTGCCTAGTCTTCGTACTTGCAGGCGGCGAATCGTACTTGAGGCTTTGTTTATTACTGTATTTCGGTTTCGTTTTGAAATAAAGATTCAACCCTTTTCAACTTCATGACCAGATTTGTAAAGGTAAGTCTAAAAGAATAAGGTGGTGAAGCGCAACCACTGAACATTTACTGATTTTTGTTCGGTTGAGCCACACGAACGCACACGGAGCCAAAAGCAGGCCAGAAGTACGAAGATTAGACAAATGCTTGTGCTACACATCATTCCCATGCTCGCTTAAGCGCCGTGCTTTGCAGCTCCCATAGGTACTAGCGCCAGAGTGCCCTCTAGTGTATATTAGGAAACTGTATATATGTGCCTAAAACTGCTGCGGAAAGAGCCCTACTCTTCATGTTCAGCAAGAGAGACGTCAGCAGGCATCAGGTTGCGTGGCAAAAGCGTAAAATGTGAATTGCGTCATGACTGGGTGGGTTAAAGCTGCCCACTAGTTGCAAAGGGCTTAGCCGCAATTCATCATCATCATCCCCAGACACATCATTAACACCGTGTTCAGTTTAAGTAAGGGCGCACATTGCTTCGCAGACACTTAAGGGGTACTTCGATAGTTCGCATGATGAATTAAATCTGGCGCACTGGCTGGCTCTTGCCTTTCCTTGTCTTATAGGTGAATGCATAAATAACCATGTTAGTTTTTATTGTTATACCTGCCAGCAACGGCACTGTACCTGTGTTCCCCACCTCAGAGACGTTGTAAAGCACCACTGCGAATTTTTTCTTTAGCTAACAACATAAAATATATATAGTCCACAAAACATAGCTCATTCAATTCTGTATGTTGTTGATCGTTCGCACTTGCTATAATAGCTTCTCTGATGTTACGATCGGCCGACATCCACGATTACAATAGTTCCTATATAGGAAGCCTTTTTTCTTGTTTTGCGTATACACAGGTCGAAGAAACGAAGCGCTTGCTTCGTATACATAAAGTGTTGCTATTATACATATGTTGCTTCGTATAGATGTAGCACTGTATACCAAGAGGATAGGAAAGAGAAGTATGGTAATGAAGAGGGATGCATGCTAGGGTAAGGTGTCAAAAGAGGGGGGGGGGAGAGCACAGCACGCATAGAAAAAGTTCAAGAAAAATAGAGATAGTTGCAGGAATACAAAGAGAGAGAATAAAAAAGAAGAGGAAATGAGATAGAGAGAGAGAGACTGAGAAATAATAAAAAGGAAGGAAGTTTTAAATAGCGAGAGAGTGATACAAGGACAAGAAAGACAGATATAAAGAGAGAGAAACAGAAAGAAAAAGGGGAAGTGAAAGAAGTATCAATAAACAGGAGCAAAAAAGATGTAAAAAAAACTAAAGAGCAGCAAATAAGGCCACTCAGCTTCACGGAGAAATTCCGCATTTACTTGATCTTAACGCCAGCACAATTTTAACACGAAGAGAAGCTCTAACTTGTGTCCAGAATAAAAAAAAAGGTATTTTAGTATTCTACTTTAACACGAGGGTTGACTTTAAGCAGCAAGATTCTGAAGAAAAAAAACCTTTTGTTACATTCGAGCAAATACTGTAAAGAGAAACAGGTTGCCCAGTCAGTCTCAACGGGCCCGTCCTTCGCAGTGCCAAGCTTGAATTGCACGACGTAGTGCAAACTTGACGCATTTTTTTTTCTGCGGCTATCATTTATCCTGTTGAATATATGTAACGGTAGTGCTCTACGTGAATATATGTAACGGTAGTGCTCACAAGCAACGCAAAATGCGTTGCTTGTGAGACGAGGTGCGACTACGCAAAACTGAGCGTCTTACGTCACTCTTTCTTAATGGTCGGTCAAACAATGGCGTACTGTGCCGAAATCTTCAATTCGACTGTGTCCGTATTTCCCTTTAAATGTCTGTTCTATGTCGGTTTCAGTCTTTCTTTGATTTAGGCACATGAAGACCTTAATGTTATTAGTTATGTATCTATTGCCCAAGTTCGACCTCAGTGGCCATTTCCTCTCTCGTTCTATTCTCTTTCGTCTCAGACCTTCGAGGTGTCTCGTAAGCTGCCAGTGAGCGCCACGCATTCATCTCTCGTTCGCAGCGGCAGTGTTTGGATTCGACTGCACAGACTACGTGCCCGCAGTTCGAATTCTACCTCACCCGTTACCGCAAGCCGCTCGGATCATTACGGTCGTGCTGCGTTTGAGCAGCCAGCAGCGCGTGGTCGGTTGAGATGATCATCGTAGGGCGATGCACCGTCTATACGGCGTTCTCAGGATGAACGAGAGGCGAGTGACAAAACAATGTCTACGAAGAGATACAAGTGGCCGAAGGCCAGCTCCGGCTGACGATGCGTCAAGCCGTCGCCGAGGGCGTTCAGTCCTTGCTCGTACGTCGGTTGCTTCTCTTTGTCGCCGACCAGCCCTGTCGGTTGATCCATACCCTATTTGTCCCTTGTTTTATTTGAGGAGAGAATAGAGGATAGGAAAAGGAGCGTGAGGGGCATGCGTGTGGAGGTGGCGTTGCGGCGAGTCTACGGCTTCTTGTGCTGCCTCCAACACCAACAAGCGTCGTCGGTTCAACTTTGGCGGGCAGGATCATTCCTTTGACATCCCTATAGCGCAAAAAACTAAACTAGGCTATAATTGAACCCGTGCTGACAAGTGCCACAACTGAGAATTAAAAAAATGTGGCAGAAAAGAAAACAAAGGAGAGATGAGAAATGCATTGAGGTCAGTGAGCTTATAATGACTGGTGTGCTACTCTATACCGGGAGATGGAACAACTCGAAAGTTAGAGGTGTAAAAAAAAAGAGAGTGATAGAGATTGTCACGGAACAAAACATCCCGTAACTCTAACTTCTCCCAGATGTGCGACATCACTGACCATATAGGAATACTTTTATCACCTATCGGTTGCAATACTTGAAGTATTTTACAATACTTCTTCGCTGATAAAAAAAAATTGATTGATATGTGAGTAACAAATTCTGATTTAAAACATCTAGAAGCGACTTTTTAAGGTCGTTGGCATCCGATATGTGTTTGAAGTTTTCATGCCATTTTTTATTATGCAATGAAAAATACATTATATGTGAAATACCAGTTCAAGTTTGGGTGTTTTCATAAGAATAAATTGCATTCACAAATCGTATAACGTAAAAACACTCAACGTGCAACTCGCGACGTCAGCGTTACGCGCACACTTTTTGATCTAACGAAAGTAGATAATGGATGTGTTTATCAGCAAGGAAGAGGCCATTGTAGCTTTTGTAACATAGTAAATTCATTGAGTGCAATAATATCGATTATATATAATGTTATCTTATGCTCTCTCACAAAATATGAATAATTGTAAGCATCTAATATAATGTGTATTGAATTGTACGATATGCACCACTCGTCCTATGCGTTTTCGTGAGTCCGTGATGCATTCGTGATTTTAAAAAGTAAAAGAAGAAAATAAGACAGAAGGACGTTCAAAGTCCGGATTAGAAAAACAAGGGGAAAACACGAAAAATAAACTAACCAAGGAAACTCAGGTAGCATTACGTTGCTAGCACTGCCTGCTATTTTTCTGAAAGACAGAAAAAATATTTCACCCTAAATGATGTGCCTGAGCCCTAAAGACTTGAAAAAGTTCCACAATAAAAGTTTGGTGGTGGTACCCTACATAGATATGAAAGCGCAAATCTGCTGGCGTTGATTTGGAGCCACAAAGGACCGTATACTATTGAGGTTGCCGAAGAGGCGTCCAAACTTGCATTCAGCTGAAGCCCGCAACACATTCTTTTTTCGAAAAAGCCTACCATAGCTGTAATAACCTGCGGCACAGTCAGTTTCAATAAAAGCGACTGGTTTGAATACGCCTGTGCACGCCAAAACTCCTCTTTACAATGAAAGAAGTTGTTTAATAAAGCAAAAATGGACGAAAATAGGTAGAGACGGACAATAGGTTTAACCGAATAAAAAGCAAATAAGGAGAGAAGAAAAAGGAATGCGAAAAGAAACAGCAAAAAAAAACGGAATGTCTTGAGGAAGGTTGTCACTGAGGCGTCAATTTCGCTTATGTTGTCCGAAAGTTGTCCAGCCATTCTGCATTCATGTAAAGAACAGAGCCGTTTTTGTACGTCCTGAATTGGAACTTGTACAAAAGGACACACTTGAACACTCCAATGCGTTTGTCTGAATAGGACACTTAAATTTGATTGGGGCTTGACAAGTGTGATTTCGTACGTCCACGTACTTCCTCACCCCATTATACTCGTAGGTCAGCGGTTCGATCACTGCTGCAGCAGTCGTATTTCAATAAAGGTAAAATACGAGGCGCCTGTCTACTGTGTGGTGTAAGCGCACGTCGGAGAACACCAGATGGTTGAGATTTTCGAAGCCCTGCGTCTTTAACAGTTATATCCTGTTATTTGGGAAGTTAAACCCCAAGTACTATTACTCCTCTCCCTAGCCTCCTCGTGGGCAACTTCCGGTCCTCAGTTTTCTGAATAACAGATTTTTTTTGTCCAATTTGTCGGTCAGTCCCTTGGAATAGAACAAGAAGATTCTCAATCCTACAGTTATGTTAGGAAAGAGTCGTTAGAATAGTGATTAGATTCACCTAACTTGACTAAATTCTAGATTTATATACTATTTTCAAGCACCTTCGGGTACTCAGTAGCGGCAAAAGAACGTTTCTGCGCCAGCTTCCGCGGGTAAGCGCGAGAGGAAAAATGCTGGGGAGCTGATAGTATAATCTAATATTGCCTGCAGGTTACAGCAGCGAAAAGCTTTTGCGTGCAATGTAGCTCTCACAGCGAGGCGAACACTTGAACTTCTGCGCACCACGACGTCAGAACGGTGTCATGTAAGCCGCAACGCAACGCTGCTTTTGGACGAGTTCGCTATTTGTGTACCATGTTTTTTTATCACTTGTGTTCACACCACGCCAAAAAAAATCTACACTGCCATACAAAAGCACTAATTTTCTGCGGTGTATGAAAACACGAGATATTGATAAACATTTATTTACACTTTCCGTCCTCTAATGAACGTAGTTTGAACAAGAAGAGAAAATCTCTTTGTACCAGCTGTGTACTATACGAATGACATCTTACTGTAAAATTACAAAATAAAGGATGCATAGCTGCTTGAACTCGCTTTTCGACTCCACTGAGGGCTGACGAACGTTTGTGGGACACTGCACGGTGCTGATCTCTCTAGAACAAGTGCATAAAGCCCGTTAAAAAATTGGTTGATCCCACGTAGCCTGGGAGTCGAAGATATGCACAGCGGAATTAGGAATGATGAATTCTCGCGTTAAAATCAGCACAATATCACGAGGCAGACTTCTATGTCACGACTACCATGTTCGCTCCTAGAATTCACCTCATCATCATCATCAGCAGCAGCAGCAGCCTGACTACGTCCACTGCAGAACAAAGGCCTCTCCCATTTTCCGCCAGTTAACCCGGTCCTGTGCTTGCTGCTGCCAATTTATACCCGCAAACTTCTTAATCTCATCTGCCCACCTAATCTTCTGTCTCCCCCTAACCCACTTCCCTTCTCTGGGAATCCAGTCAGTTACCCTTAATGACCAGCGGTTATCCTGTCCACGCGCTACATGCCCTGCCCATGTCCATTTCTTCTTCTTGATTTCAGCTATGATATCCTTAACCCCCGTTTGTTCCCTAATCTACTCGGTTCTCTTCTTGGAATTCACCTCACATAATACCAAATTTAGTATATGTGAAGCTAGTGAAACAGCAGTGAGTGCGCTATGAGCGTAACATGTAGTCACGTTTTACGCGAGACGCATGTAAATATTATCAAGTTTGCACGTGTCATTTATCTTCGTCGTCTATCCACGTCTCGTAATAACGAATTTCATATATTTTAACCTAGCGAAACGGCCGCGAGCGCATCATGAGTGTGGTATGCAGTCATGTTCTTACAAGACACGCATATCATGATTATCATGTTTGCACCTGTCATATGCCTTCGCCATCAACTCGCGTCACGTAATGCCAAATTTGGTACATGTGAACCTAGAGAAATGGCTGCGAGCGCACTATGAGTGTAGCATGTAGTCATGTTTTACATGGCACGCATGTCATTATTATCATGCTTGGACGTGTCATTTACTTTCGCCGCCCATTCGTGTGATTTATTGCCAAATTCAGTGTATGTGAAGCTAGCGAAACGGCCACGAGTACATCACGAGTGTGGCATGTGGTCTTGCTTTTACATGACACACATGTCATGATTATTATGTTTGGACGCGTTAGTTATCTTCGTCGTCTATTCACGTCATGTAATACCAAATTTGGTATATGTGAAACTAGTGAAACAGCCACGTGAACATCGTAAGCATGGAGTGTATTCATTTTCTCACATGACACGCATATCCTGATAATCATGTTTACACCAGTCATATACCTCTATCATCATTTCACGTCACGTAATACATAATTTGGTATATGTGAAACTAGCGAAACGACCGCGAGCGCATCATGAGCATGGCTTGTAGTCATGTTCTTACAAGACATGCATGTGATGATTTCCACGTGAGGGCCTGTCACTTATGTTAGCCATGCAGTCATGTCATACGATATCAGTTTTGCGATATGTCATGTGAACGACACAACCGCAGCTGCAGCAAGACACTGACATGTAAGTAATTACATTCATGACATACATTTTATGAATTTCTTTTTTCGACTAATCACGTATGCTCATCGTACAGTCATGGTATGCCATACCAACTTTGCTGCCTGTTTAGTAGTAGCTGCACCGATTGTTACGAAAAACTTCTCTGATTCTATAAAAATAGCTACGAACACAAAATTTCGTGAATATAGCAGAACTCAAACTAGCAAACCTTTTTTTCGTTAGTTTTGACGCCGAGATGAAATCACAAAGCTATTCGTCCCTAAGAGATGTCTGTCACTGAATTGCCAATATTGCTATTCATAGCACGGCATAGCAATTCACTGGAATGTTTACTCTAACTGCCTCATAACGTAACAACAGTCCACGTTAGAAACAGTAATAACATTAATTATAATTGGTGCGGTTATAAACACCGAAACTACGATACGATTACGAAGGACGCCGTAGTCGAGGCCCGATAACCATAACCACTGTTCCACCAAGACGGCCCTCACTGAGAATACAGGCTTATGATCAGAACCTTTTATGTCCGTAAGAGCTATATACAATTGGTGGCTCATCTGCTATCATTAAAAAGTCAGACACGCAACTGGCTCATATTTACTGTGACAAGAAGTTCAAGGACAAACGCTCCTTATGAATACACCGGATGTTTCAAGAATTATGTCCAAAAACTCAGAAAATTATCACAATGCGATAGCTATTGACTGCTTTCAGAATGGCTTTTAACAGAAAAGTGTCTCACAATGGAATGCACCAAGGCTTTAGTGACCGCGAAATGACGCCGAAAAAATATGTAGGACGACAAAGCAAAAAAAAGTTTCATCCACAGGTTGGAAGTTTTCTAACCCACGAAGTGTCGTAGGTTGGAACCCACGACACTTCAATTGACCACACAACAATCGGCCATCAATCGACACGCCCCCATTCTCTTGAAGTATCACAAACACGCCTTTCATATCTGTCACTGTCCTTTCGCAGTGATAATGGTAAAGTGAAGAAACACATCATAACCATAACATCCGCGATTAGTTCAGAGTCGTTTCTGCGCGCCCATCCGATTCAGTGCGTTTCAATAAAAGAAGTGTATTTTATTTATTCATTAATGGAACGCCAGGTGGTGCCATTACCCCTAGACTCGACCTCACTCATAACATCCATCCATACCGAAAATAACTGCGTCACTGCTGTGTAACTCCGCGTTCTCAACTTAAATACTAGCTCACACTGAAGGCGGTGCGGGAAAGCGGGCAAGCGGGCTCTTCGAAGCGTCCAGGCAACGAGAGCATGCTTCTGTTCAGACTACCCGCCTTTTTTTTTGATCGCAGTGCGGCAGAGGAGGCGGGAATTGCGCGCTTTTGCGAGCGTGTCATTATGACGTGGCAATTCGTCTCCTAAATGTAAACCCGCGCCACCACCCCGCCCACAATGCGTGGCGTCCTGATTGGCTGCAGCAAAGCAGCGAGCGCCGGCAGGCAGCAAAAAACTGCTACGAAAGCGATCGACCTTGAAGTCTGGTTTTTCTCCTGCTTTTGCCGCCTGGAGAAGAGGTTTGTTCCGCTTTCCACATTACCGCCTCGCTGCTTTCGCCACCACGCCTTCGGTGTGAACGAGCCGTTGCACTCGCCCTGCGAAAAATTGCGGCCGGCCGACAGCGTAGACACGACGTGCATTGCGTTTCTCTCTATCGAGCAGCGGCGTTCAATACTCGAACATTCCGCGAGTAGGTGACCTTAACCCAATTTCGGCACGTTCATTCAGTGATGGCTGTCGATAATGTCACAACGCTTTCTCTGATTTCGTGGTCACCGTTAACTACTACAGCTCTCACAAGGGTTTGTTTAATTGTTATTGAACGTTACTCATCGGAATGGAGATTTCTCACTAAGCGTAAACGTGGGTGCGCGTCCATGCTAAACGATGCTATAGCTGTCAAACATTAAGAGACATTACTTTGTGCAAGAGAGAGAATGAAAAAGAGTGAAAGGAAAGGCAGGGAATCTGTCCTCTTTCAAAGTACAGTAAACATTCAACCACTTCCATAAGGTCAAGTTTCACTTTCGTGTTATACCGTTTTCTACGACGGAGGGATCAATCATGTTTTTCTGTAGCGGCAGGCATCTTAAAATGGTTACAGACATCATTTATGACATTAGTTATTTGAGTTGCATTATTCAGCTTTTAATTACTAAAGCTTGGTGGTTTCGTAAAATAGCAAAATTGAAGTTCCTCATTTGAAGAACCAGCTGAAGTTTTGAGACTACGGTAAACCAGTAATAACAGCAAAGTAGCAACATTTAACTAAATTAAAAAAATTGAACAAAAATTAACGCGAGAAGGTGTGACTGCTAAATTCTTCTGAGACGTCCAGAATGATTAAGTGACTTTTTTGTACCAGCAGGCGTCTTGAAATGATTAAATACGTCACGTAGGACAGTAATTAGGAAGAAATAATTCACTTTTTAATATGCCGAGTGAGGCGGTTGTGTCGAACGGGAGAATTGGAGTTGGTGCGGTAAAGCAATCTCAGCTTGAGATATAGAAAAAAAAACAGCGTTTACTACTTATTTTGGCCTAAAAAATTAGCTAAACTGAGCATCTTTCACCATTAAACTTTGTTATATTGATTTAGCCAGCATACAATAATTATTAGATGCTGCCGCCTGTTCTGTATATCAAATGTGTGATATGTTCTTCACATGAAGAACTTTAATTTTCCCGTTTGACATAAGTGTCTAAGCACTAATAAAAAAGCTACTTCACATAAGGGCCTAAGCACTAATAAAAAAAGCTAGTAATACAAAAGCTAGCTAGATTAACGACATCTCTATTATTGTCTTTTACGACCTAAAAATATCTCCTACAACAGGAAAAATATTCGTGAAGGCAGTGAGCCAATATCGCCTTTTCTTCCTTGCTTTCTTAGTTTCTTTTTTTTCGGTATTTCGGACACAGTTCTTGAAACACCCGGTTTATGAGCCCTCTATAATCTGCCTTTAGCAAGACAGTTAAATCGTCTGTGAAAGAAGGATGCCACCGTATAATCGCATTAGTATGAATAATGATTTATTATCGCAACGTATAAAGCTGCTACGATGGTCTTCACATATGTCCGAGTCATTTCACCATGTGTGCCAGCGGAAAGTGGAACCACCCATCTCACTTGTTCTTGCTCTTGTTGCTTACATGGAGCAAAGCGAGTTTAGTCGTAAAAGTATTAGAGTGCTTATTTGGGCCGGTTAGAACATGTTCGTAGAAAGCAAATACAGCGCGAACCACAGTTCCGCCCCTGTCCTCTGGTTCGCGCTGTTTCTTTATCTCCTTGAACCATGAAAGCTGTTTAAATCTTTCAAAATGGTGCCCCTCCGTGAACAAGACTAATTTTAACACCATGTTATGTTTGATTTCAACGGGATAAATAAGTCGTGGAATTTTTCTCTGACACTGCTGCTCTTTCTACAGAGCGAGGACCCGATGAAGCAGGCTTTTAGCAGAAAGTGAAGCATACGCTTTCCGACCTTGCATTACTCATTTGGAGCACACCGTGCCAGCGAAAAAAAAAAAGAACGTCTGCGTACAGTTATCAGTCAGTGTAATCAGAAAAAAAAAGTGACAAGCCTGGCCCTCTTCGCCACATAATGCGACATTGTCGCACTTAATGGGTTGCATTATTCTCCACACCTTCTAGCTTCCCAGGACAACGCGTGCTAATAAATTGTGATGAAAAAGAAGAGAAAAGGTTTAAAGGCCCCCTTTGTGTTAGTTACACAGGAATTCTAAACAATATAACCGACTCAAACTAAGAAACGTTACAGCTGGGAGAAACCCAGGCAACCTGTCGGATTTTTTAGGTAATTTCACATTACGGGCCTTTATAGCAGCCATTTTTTTCATTTTTTGTTTACTTTTCCACATAGCATTAGTGCCTTATCGATGAAGTTTTCTTGCATAAGTATAAGTAATGAGTGATTATTACCTAGTTGTGTTATCGACACGAGGGGTTCGGAAAACTTTGCACTTCGCAGAAGCACAACTATCGGTTTGATACAAACAACCGGGTATGTCACTTGCTTGCATGAGCTGCACTGGAGCAGGGCTGATTGTGTTACGGCGATGTGGCAGGATCGAGTGTCCCTCTATCCTGGCACATCATCGTATGTTCTGGCCAACACACTAAGTCCTACACCAGTGCACCAAATAAAACGCCAATTAAAACCAAACGGAACACCTCAAAACACACACACACACACACACACACGTACGAACTGGGTTTCGCAGATCTAACTTGCTACCAAGGAATGCGCCCCTTGCGAAATGTTTGATGCGCACTTCAGAAAAAAACAAAAGTCTTGCGCTACTTTTCCCCCATGCATTACTCTTTCACCGCACAGAAGCGCTCGCCAATGACATCTCGGTCCGCGACGATTGGCTCCCGATGCTCTACCGTCTATGTCACCGCCTTACCATGGCGTATAAAATTTTTAATCGAAATACAAATGTACCGTTATTACGAAACCCGAACTTTACACGACAGTAGCGTTACGTAGGCAGAATTTATAGACAGGAAATAATGAAGTGACAAAAACAATAAACGAGTTAATGGCGTCTAATACATCAGCGCTTTATTTTTAATTGCACGAGACTGCGCGACTACTGTGCACAGCACACCTACCTTCTCAGCTGTTTACGGATAGGTGAGCCGTACATGAAAGCCCATGGCGTTAGCATTCGCGACTTATATTAGCGTTTGATGGTCGGTATATAGAACCGTTAGGCGACAGCGTGATCGCGGTGATTGCTTCGCGACTGCTGTGACGTCACCTTCCTTTCGCTGCACTACACGGCATCGCAGGAGGAAAAAGAAAAGCTCGAAAACGGCCTGCAGCCAGAGCAATGAAGGGCGCACGAGAAATGAGGCCTATAAATCGACGGTCCATTGCTTTTCCGCAACGGCTCCAGTAAATACCACGCGCAGGGTGTCGATGTGGTGAGCTCGCGCACGCGAACGTATTTACTGTGGTAAGATATAAAGTAGCGCGAGGGATAAATAAAAGCCATGACGTCTAATGCTCTTTGTCGCCTGAAATAACTAAGCTTTGCGGGTAGAATTCTTGGCCTCGGCTTGACAGCGCAACGAAGCTTGCTCTAGCGTTACGTGGTGCCATTTCATTCACATTTGTATGCGCCGTCAGTAATTTAGCGCAAACAAGGGTGCCTTTTCTCATCTGAAAGAAAGGAGTGCCGATAGAGAGCTTGATTTTGCAACGATTATTTCAAGAATGCAACAATAGGCTTGTTCATGGCGAAACTTGTAGAGCACTATAAAAGAGACAGGCGAGGTGAAGGCAGGACGATGCGTGTATAGTCGTGTCTTCACGTTCTTCGTCTGGGACCACCGTGTTGGTGTAGTCATTACGGTGCACGGCTGCTCAGCCGAATGTCTGGTTCTGTGCCGGACGTGGTCGCATGTAGATGGAGGCGAAAGGCTAGAATCCCGCGTATTGTGCGATGTCAGTGCATGTTAAAGAAAGTCTATATAATGAAAAGTTTCGTGATTCATCCATGTCGACACCGCATATAATCATAACGTGGTTCTTAGACGTAAAAACCTGGATATTATTTTTATTGAATACTTTTTTTCTCTTCCGTGGCCTACCTAGCGCACTACATGATTTGTCATGAATATTTTTCGTTTTAAATTCCGTTCGAGTTATGGTTACTGTGCTCGGACAAGATTCGGAACCAACTTAGAAAGCATGCGACATCTTCATTATCTCGAAACGAAGATTTTAACAAATCATTATGACAACACAGTGTGGAACGGCACTACTGGAAGTCGACGTTGTATAAATACCAAGGACTGATTATCAACGCTACAAAATTATTTTTATAGGTATAATTTCCCCTCGCGCATAAATAATAGTCAAATGAAAACGCAACGATAAACTTCCACCAGGGTTCTATAGGCAAGTGTAAGTAAAGATACGTTCATTATGGTGCGACAACATAGCGGAAGAGACGCACGCCGGAAAGTGCAGTTATATGTCTGTTCTGTTTCATACGTCGCATTGTGTGTGTTTTTGAGTAATGGTGAACAAAACTACAACGTTTTGAAGTGTCATTCTTCGGATAATGAAGTGCTACGCCACCTCACCCTATGTTTCGAAAAACACGGCACTGAATATTGGAATGAAGGAGAGGTGAAGAAAACAACTTTTATTAGACAAGAACAATCAGGGTAAAAAGCTACTGATCATAAAAAAACGTCCTTAAAAAGAAAGAAAAGAAAAGAACAAAATGAAACCCGGTCGCAATGGGTATCGAGTGAACTACATCTCAGGTTTCTATCGCGTTGGTCAAACCTTAGTGGACTGCGTTAAAACAAGAGTGTTTCAACTAATACACACACACAAATACACACGATATATATATATATATATATATATATATATATATATATATATATATATATATATATATATATATATATATATATATATAAGGGAAATAGGTGTAAACTTGAGAGCTCGTTTTTCCATGTTATGACACAACAATAATGAGTGAGAATAATGCCATGGAAAGTATAGAGGAAGTTATTAGACCGAATTGAAATGTAAATGTGAAGAAAGAAAAGTCGCCCCGGCGCGGTAGTCTAGTGGCTAAGGTACTCGGCTGCTGACCCACCGGGCGCGGGTTCAAATCACGGCTGCGGCGGCTGCATTTCCGATGGAAGCGGAAATGTTGTAGGCCCATTTGCTCTTGGGTGCACGTTAAAGAACCCCATGTGGTCGAAATTTCCGGAGCCCTCCACTACGGCGTCTCTCATAATCATATAGTGGTTTTGGGACGTTAAACCCCACATATCAATCAATCAAGAAAGAAAAGTCGCTGGAAAGATAACTTGGCGTGGGCAGGAACTGAACCTGCGACCTTCCAATAACGCGTTCGATTCTCTAGCACTTAGCTACCACGGTGGCTATCCCCCCAGCCACTTTATTGGGTATATATGTGACTTTAAACGTCGGAGTGGCAGTCAGCGCCACCTGTAGCCAAGGCGGCGAGTGTGACACACTCTTTATAAGCCTGTTTGGCGTCACGCAGCACGTGAACTTATTATCACCTCGAAGCAGACCAATAGTTCCTCGTATACAACCTAAGGGCATCCAGTCTGCCAGTACAAGACCCTCGCAATGAACAAGGGAAAGAAGTGTATACTTAAGGGCTCGTTTTTCTGTGTTTTGACACAACATCATTGAGATCTAACAGACAATAACGCCAAGAAATTTATAGAAGTTATTAGACCGAATTTAAATGTAAAAGTGAAGAAAAAAAAGTGAATAAAAAGATAACTTGCCGTGGACAGGAAGCGCTTTATATATATGTATATATATATATATATATATATATATATATATATCTATATATATATATATATATATATATATATATATATATATATATATATATATATATATATATATATATATATATATATATATATATATATATATATATATATATATATATATATATATATATATATTCGAAGAAGCGACGCGAATAAACATTTACTTTGGGTGTCACCCCATCCTTTTGCCATCGCGAAAACAAATTGTCCTTGTTATCAGAACGTAGGAATTCTGTATACTTGCTGCGGTTAGCCGTTTCCTGAAACAGTTAATGCTATTGTTTTATCTTTTAATGTATTTACTGTGCCGTTGCATTTTTCGTCCACACATTATACGTACCAGTTCAGTCGATTCGGATCGCAAATATTGAGTGCTTCGACTACAGTGAAGTTTCGGTTATTTCATGGCCACTTCGAACATTTAAGCTTTCGTTTTCTTTGCTGTGCAGAAAAATTTAGTAGACGTTCGTGCGATCATTCCTTGAATAAGTTTGAATGCAATCCACTATTTTGTTCTTGAAATACATAATTAGCCTCCAGAAAACTGCGTGCAAAACTGTGTTCCAAAGCAAGAAATAAAATATGATGCAATAATTTGATTTGTACTTTATGCATGTGTTACGATTTACCAAGCTTCCGAGAAGCATTAGTGTTTATTTATTTTTTTAAACGGAACTGTTCAAACTTCATGTAAATCCCTGCCCCCATTTAATGTCTGTTGTTGCTGTGGGCGCTAAGTGAAGGAATGAATGAATAGATTATTGAATGAAGGACTTCCTGCTTCAAGGGCTCAAAACGTAAGGGTTGCCACCAAGACATACACATGTCCCATACATCATGTATACTTCATACGTTTGAAATGATTTGTAGAAGCCCATAACAGTAACACAAAGTCTTGCATAAACCATAAATTTTGATTATCTAAGTTATGCGAGAGCGCCACAGAACAACCACTTCGCTTCACTCATATTGACAGAGACATTCAATTCACTTCGTTTCTTCAGTAGAGAAGCACCCTGTGCGATTGCATGAAGACACTGTATCTATTCACGCGTGAACTGCGCATATCGTCACACTCGATGTAGCGAAGTGCAACGACGTGTTCGTTCAGCTTCGTCGCCTTTGTAGCAACTGAATCCACTTAGCTTCCCTGGAGACCTTCCACGAGTGAGCCCTCCTCGCGCTGCTTTATCGCGACGGAATGACAGCGCACAGCAATGCTCTTCCTCTATACTATACTGTATATCGCCTATATTATGAGCTCAATATCCACCGTAGGCGTACACCACTGCAGGAGTACAGTTCGATTTATCACAGGTCTTATCGTTTCTTTTCTATGCTGCCATCTTCTTGAGGCCATGTGCAGAGGCAGCGAATGAGGTCCTCTCGCGTTTGTTATACATCGTGGTGCATTCTATTACCCTCCTCTAGTGACCCTAGAAGCGTTATACTCTCGAGAATTCAGTGTGCTCTAAAGACAAACACTGTATGAAATGTTTGAACGCGGTAATAACTGTATTGGCGGCCGGCCTAGTTCGTATATCCTGCATACGGGGGAAAAGAATAGTGTAAAAATATTGTAATTAGACAGCAAAGATTGGTAGCAATGTGCGAGCAACTTCAGATGAGTATGCACTCTTGTACGTAATAGTTGAAACACTTCTTTCGCTCGACTGCCTTTAAGTTGATGATTAGCGCCTATTTTTTAGCAACGTGTAGTGAACTTTGCTTTCGAAAGCGTTCGGTTGTCTAAGCCACCTAAACACTGATTGAGCTGAGCTGTATCAACGGGAGTCAAATGATAGGTTGTACAGTGTTCACACTCACGCATGTGGCTGCCCTCGGCCCCAAAAAAAATCCCAAAAGTTCCCACGTTAACTTTTTGTCATCATTTAATTACGAACTTGCGAAACTGTACACAAGGCTGGTCGGCTCGGGCTTGCGTAATGCAAAAAAAAAAGTCGTGGACGATTAAATTGCAAGCTCTACAGAGTTGAGGTCAACCAAAGAGGTTCATAATGGCGTCACCACGTGGGGCTCATTGCTGTCTCTTTCGGCTCCCCTCGAGGAGCACTCTCGGCCGGCTGCGTAGCTCACACACTGCTGGGCCGCAGCACTCGAGTCCCATGCCGAACTTGTCTCCTCTGATTTATGGTGCTGGTTTCTAAGAGCTCGAATGTGCCCGCTATTTCTTTGTTTTTACTTGGACTAATGCAGCTGGGTTAAAAATGTGTGTGCGTTTGTGTTAAGTGTCTGGAGGAGTGTTCAAAGGCACTGGAGTACTCCGGTCTCGACAATCAATTTACAGGGCCAGTGTATACAACAACAGAGGACTCCCCCACGCGACGTGGAGATATGACTGTGCGTTCAAGACGACGTCCAGGAAGTTCGTTGAAAAGAGCTGGTTTCTCTTGCACTTAGCTGTAGTGATGCACGTACGGATGAAAGTGGTTGTGGAGGAGGAAAGAGTACTAAACTGTTTATTTATATTTTGAAAAATTGTTCACGCAGTAGAGTTTGCTTCGTCTTGAGAAGCTGCACATTTTATGATGCCAGCTTATAGCCTGCTCTCGTAGACCTGCGATTCCTGTATGTTTGGTAAGCGTTGTCGATTTTGTTTTCAACACGTGTGTTACGACACTGGCTAGTGCTCTTTACTTCATCGGGTACGTTGGTTATGTAAGTACCACGTAATCAAATAGTAGATGGTCAGGAAAGAAATTTAAGAAGCTGGACATATTCGCTGGAATATCGAATAGATTGCTTTTGAATTCATGGTATACGTCGATGTATTTGGATGAAGATATTCGTGATGGTCTTCTCGAGGAACCGCATTATCTTCCTCTCCTATATATTAATAAGGGCAAGGAACAAATACATCAATAAGTGCATTCATTCAAAAAACAAAAGTTCCAAATGCTTCCTCTGAAATATCTGTATTTACCAATTGTATCATATTGCAGCCTTTCAGTTGTATTTGGCTCAAGGTCATTTATGCGTTTATTTACTAATTTATTTATTTACTTACACCCTGCAGGCCTCATTGAACCATTGTGTAAGGGGAGGCAGGAACAAAGGGGAAAACAATGTACGGTAATAGAAAAACGACGAGTACACAAAATTTTAAAAATAAATGGTTGGTTAACTCTGTCCAGCAGAAGGGTTACCCCAGGTGGCCACCTCGTCTTCATTTTTTCCCGTTTTGAGACACATGAGCCCGGCGTGTCGTATTTAAAATGGCGCATATTTTAAAGTTTTTGGAAATCTTACAGAGATGACACTACTTCGTTTGGGCATCAATGTAACATATTACGCTTGCTTTCTTCCGGCTGCCGTCGTCCTTAAGTCGCGCCAGACAGTGGACTCGAGATATTTTTATGAATATCTAAGTATGCGCTGTTCCTTCAGTGTTGATAGCACAAGGGAGCATGCTGTATGAGTAGCAAATGTGAGGACTATAGGAATGAAGAACTGTGCTTTCACCAAAAGTTACTAGTACACCCTTACTGCATGATGGTCGCCTCAGGTGACCACTTCATGTTTTTTAAACTAAAATTGCCAAGTTTATGTTTCTTGGGAGAAAATTGTTTTCTGAAAAAGATTTCGCCATGTTTTTAACAAAATTTTACTGCCAAAAATAAAATTCTGTGCACGAAAGAATAAAGCTATGATTCAGCAAGTGATTCAGCAAGTGTGACAAGCAGAAAGAAAAATGCACGCTGTATGACATACGCGAATTGCGCAGACTGCTGGTGTTACCTACGACAACGGTGCAGAATACAAAACAATCTTTATAGAACAGCATAAAATAGCGGATAAAGAAGTAAGAAATTGAAGGAGAGAGTGATGCATGAATCATTACATCAAATGGGCCATCCAAGCGTTATCAATCGATTTCGCATTCGTAGTCGTTTGGTCTCTGGCACCGCTTCTTGTGGCAGCACTCCATTTACTCGAGCACCACTCCCATTCGAAAAAGCACTGGGTTATCAATTAGAGTTAAATTGAATGAACAAGTGTACGGTTTAAATACTGCCTATAGATTGTGACCATTGTAAACGAGAAATACATTCCAGCGTATAGGAGAAGGTAAAGCTTTGGTGATTGTGTGATTATACGCTGAAAGCTAGCAAAAATATATTTTGTAATGAGCTTAGACCACTACCATGCTATGTAAAGCGTTCCCATAAGAAAAAGTCACTGCGGAAAACAACACTTATTTTAAACTATCGGAAAGATTTGCCGAATGACTCATTGACGGTGCCCAAGCGATCTCGTTGTAGTCCTCGAACGTCTTGTTTGATGTGGCCGACAACAGCATGGACATTTGGCGCGCAGTCAATCGAAGGCTGCCAACAGCAACAATCAAATGTTACTCCAGCTAACAAGACCGTTTCCAGTCAGAAGCGTTTGTCTACACAATTCATGACTATAGGCTCAGAATAATTTCTAAGACGGTATTAAGCAAAACTCCGGTGCCCATACTTA
This sequence comes from Rhipicephalus microplus, assembly GCF_043290135.1. Classification (NCBI taxonomy): domain Eukaryota; kingdom Metazoa; phylum Arthropoda; class Arachnida; order Ixodida; family Ixodidae; genus Rhipicephalus; species Rhipicephalus microplus. Next base: position 325,868,406 of record NC_134710.1, on the reverse strand, counting down.
CCAGAGAGAACCTCAAAAAAAGCTGCTTACTGACGAGTGACCGTCGCTGTAGCGAGCGTATGATGAACACATATAACTCATAAGGCTGACATTGGCCCACCTTCCAGCGTTGTATCATTCACTGCTAATTGATGTCTGCATCACTGCCTGCGCATTACCAACATAAGCAATCAGGCCGACCCATATTCGGACACCACTCAAATCACGATACCTACGTACCGTCATCGGTGGCAGTGCTGCGCATGCACTCGAAAGTCCCATAGTAGCAATTGCTTGTCGACGGTACGTTTTCATGAGTTCACTGCACCACTTCACATTGTTTGGCGCACAAAGTCGGCACCAGCCTTTGCGGACTCGCTCTCATCTCTACCTGCAGACACTTCTGCAAAAAACGATCATTCGCAACACCCGGTGCGCTCCCGACTGCCCCATCAAGTCAACGCGACCCTCACCTCGGTATGACCACAGCGCACTTTCACAGAGGTAATCGTCCCTCTCCCCAAAGCTCTTCCCATGCCACGCGCCAAAATATATCAATAAGAACCCTTGCCTCTCCACGTTGACGACTTAGACGGTCGACGGACCTCTCTCGGACCACTCTGTCTCGTGTCATGAACACTGCTATACATAAGCCCTCATACTTTTCATACCAGGTTCATTTCTCTCTGTGTGTGTGTGTGGGGGGGGGGGGGTTAATCTGTGGCACTCAAGTATGTTTAAAAATTGTTGGAGCGGAAATAATTTTCCAGGAGTGAAGCCATACCCACTGTAATATGGTGGCTGCGTGTTCCATCTTACTAGTGGTATGATGTGGTGTTGGCGTTCGGCGAAAGTGAAGGAGCGTTTTCTTCACACGCCCTACGAGTTTAACGTGGCAATTTTTTCTGATCAGACGGTGCGCAGTGTGTCTTTATTTACTACTTTTCTTTAGTGGGCCTTGAATCTAAGGCAAATTTTATTGAACAATAGGTCGCCAACACTCGTCGTTATGTGTTACTTCATTGGAAACAACTATATTTATTTCATATTTAACGTAGTTTTTAAACCACCTGATCAAAACCTCTTATTTCTAAGTGAACACCACAAGAAAAGAGCATGTTTCCGAGATCTTTGGAGGGCATAATCTGGCTTCACTCTGGCTGGCAAAGCATTGTGGGAGCTTCCACTCCTGTAATCTTTTTAAACCTTCTTGGTTGCGCCATAATCATCGATCCGCGTCTCCATAATCACTTTTAGTCAAAGATCCACACTTCTCGCGCAACTTGTGCTTACAACTTGAGGTGCCTACTAGAAATAATTATTTCTCACACCTGGTGGTTCGGACACTGCCAGCCGGCGCCACTCTGGTTTTGGCTTGTAAAATAAAGTGACGAGACCCTTCACGTCACGCTGCTTTTTTCTACACCACATTAAATTGTACTTTTTCCCATGAGCGCTTTGATTTCGCCGTCGCAGCTAAATGCGGCATATTATTCTTATAGCTATAGGGACGATGACCATTATGCGACAGTGATGAGGCACGTTATTCAGTATATATTGCCTATCTGGAATACTACGACCGGAAGACCGGACAACGCGTTTATTTGCCAACACATAGCTACAAGGCTTTCTTGGTGCTGAGGGAAGTGTTGCTTCCAATCATCGGACCATGGACACATAAGATGTTGTGCTGTCTGGCAGACGAATAGCGGATCATTTCGAAGTGAAAAAACTTCCACTCTACAGGGCAGGTTTCAGCAGAGATAATAACTATTTTATCGGAAAGGTCTTACGCGAAACGAGTATGAATCAATTTCGTTTCATAAGGGGATGAGAACAATAAGTAGGTGGATTCGTGGCATGAAGGTTCTCATGGGTTATTTATGACAAAAGGAAAATATACAGTGCACGTCGCTTAGAATAAGGTACAACTCAGAGCAATGCAATGGTAGCATGGCGCACTTTATCATTTGCAGTTAACACACCCGTTCAAACTTTTATTACAAGTAACTGGTACAGCAACAAAAACACAGAAAAAGTAATGTATATTTTTGAAGAAGACACGAACGAGCAAGAATCAATTAGGTTTCGTAAGGAGATGATAACAATAAGTAGGTGGATTCATGGAATGAAAATAATGAGCTGCTATTTATAACAAAAGCGAAAATATGCATTGCACGTCGCTTAGAATAAGGTATAAGTCAGAGCAATTTAAGGATGGCGCGTTTCATCATGTGCAGTTGAAACGTGAATTCAAACTTTCCTTGCAAGTAACTGATACAACAACAAAATCACAGGAAAGATAAGTCATCAAAGAAAGATTTTACATAAAAATAAAATGCGAAAATAATTTTATTATGCCAAGTAACGAACGATGCTTGTTACGTGCGTATGTTGTTTTTCTATCTAGAATAGGTACAAACGCGCTTCCGGCCCGGTGCTCGGTAGAAGAAAGTTTCAAGTCGCTTGGGTGGACACCTACATGTGGAGATTATGAGGCATGTCATTTTTTATCTGCAATAGACAAAAAAAATCACGTCCCGTATCGTAAAGAGCAGCTTTTATGGGTTGGTTTCGCATGTTCTTCATGGTTTTGCAGAGTATGTGGTGAAAGATAGCGAACTCATAGAGTAATGGAGGTTAAATGAAACTGATAGCGATGATAGCGCAGAGAGTGCGAGAAGGCAAGCTCTGTATAAGATGCAGTGAAAGTCCAGAAAAGAAAGTGGAGGAGAAGATTTGCGAAAGAGGAACCACAGTGCAGCTGGTAATTAAAGACGGTGATAGCGAAGAGAGTGCAATAAAGCGCTGCAGCGGTGCTAAAATGGGCAAACCATACCATCGCAGCAGTTCTAAAGTTATCAAGGCGTCCACCTGTAATGTGGCAAGTAACAGGTTCAATTACCAAAGCCGCTGGGCGTCCACAAGCGTTTCAAGCAGAAAAAGAGATTCCTTCGTTAGCGCGCTGTACTGTGGGTACTCATTTCGGGAGAAGTTGACCTCTCCTTTCCGTTCTCTTTTCGCGCTTCCCGCGCCCTTCCCCAACGACGCTTTTCCATGCTCCACAATACGCTTTTTTTTTTCAAAGTCATATTATGACTATTACCAGTCTCTGATACAAGAAGCACTGGGTTCGTTGGTGCTCATCGGTGCTGTATCTCAAAAAGGGAGCATCTCCCTTAGACTCCATTCTTTCACTTTCCTATCGGTTCAAAGTCGGTGTGCCGTGCTCTAACATGAATTGTAAAAAGAAGTGCCTTTCCTAAACCCGAACTCTGATCTCTCTCGTGAGGAGAGAGCGCCGTCACTATGAAATTCGTCCAACGAGACCTAGGCATTGCCGTATTCACCCGTCTTTCGTGAGAATATTGATGCAACCGCGGTCGTTTCTGCTATACGCGCTGCCCGAGCAGAGGCGTAGTTACGCAAACAGCAGAACCCGCAGGAGCGAGCTGGGGAAGGAGAAGCCGTCTGTGGCAAGGCCTCTCCTGATGTTGCGCTCTTGTTTCGCTACAAAATATCAGTATGTTTGTAAATGATAGCGTGCCACGTTCTATGGTATCATAGACGCCCTTGGTCGAGAGACTCGGAATATTTTTGTCATTTATCGATGCACTGGCAGGCTTGTGTGTGTACCAGTATGATTTAGGAAGGTGCCACTGGCGAGAGAACTTGAAATTACGTACACCTCACAGGCCAGCGCGGTGGCCGCAGAGCATGAAAGTGTGGCTCAGGTTATCGTTAGAGCACTCAAGCAAAAAATATAGAAAGGCAGGAGGCTAGCTGTTCTGGCGCTGTTCATATACTTCACATACGTTCTACATATACATCAACTATGCACCTCTACTTGCCGCCTATGGCACGAAGCCATACTGGCGAACACGAACGTTATCAAGCACATACGGTGCCACGATCTCATGCCGTGTGCGCTAACTTCTACTGGTAATGCGCAGCGAACCATGTCAGGGACTCGGAGAAGTTATGCCTGAAGCTCGCCTAATCGTGTCGGTTGTTGACAAAGCCAAACATACGACCCAAAACGAGAAAGAGAGACAGAGAAAGTTTTGCCTACGAGTTGAAGCTTCGGCCCCACTCTCTCGACGAGCAGTACGAGAAGTTAGATTGACCGAGAAGGTTCTTCTGTATAGTAAGCAGCCCGTGCTCTCTAATGCGGTGCAGTCACCCCTAGGGACACAAATCACTGAACCATGCGCCGTAGTACGCAAGCATCACCCCACTCAACAGTCTCATGTGCCTAAGTATAATGCAGGTTTGCTTTCCTTTCCATTTTTGTTTCCTGACGGCAATACTCAATTCGCATCTGTTTTTTAAGGGTTCCTCATAAGAAGAGGGAGTAATAAACAGACTATGGCGCTGTTTGAACTGCTGACGATTGCATTCTAAAAGTTCTTCTGTAATGACCCGCACCATCTTAACAATATAATTGCGTTCTGTATGCTCGGTTGTGTATGCAAAGTGTCATAGATCATATGTTCGTTATTTTATCTAACACCGTACTTCGCTGGATGCATGTCATCCAGCTTGATTGAAGAGCATCTAACTTTTGTAACATGTTTTAACAACGAGAAGGTTCTGTCTAGTCGCTACCTCATAGTGAACAATACTCGCCCCAAAACATTTTCTGATTGTCCAATAGGCAATAAACATTGATGAGCGCTAATCGCTTCCAACAGACTTTTAGGGAAAAGGAATAGCTTATTCCCAAACAACACATGATAAATTTCGGACACGAGCTTGTACGGTACGTCCATGCGCATCTGTATCAACGCCACGATTACAAACGCGCCCTCCCAAGAAGGCCGTCTCTTTTGCTATCCGACTTGGCGTGTTACACGAGGCGCCCCGGACAACTTGAGTAATCCTCATTCGGAAGACAGTTACTTATCGAACCTAAACTGTATCCTTTCACTATCAAGCATCACCGTGTCTCTTACTTGAAACAATGTTATTTTTAATTGCTAGCAAATTAAATTTCGCTATCATGGCAGCCATCAGCGGGCAGTCCGTATATCCTCCTACATGCTGTGGTCTAAACGGAAAGAGTCTTGTGCGAAAAAGAGTGCCTGGAGTGACCATATTCTTTTACACGAGCGCTCGATCGTATCCAAAAGAGTTAGCTACCAGCCTCACTTTGTATAACATTACAATTTGTTGCTATTGAATTCATTGTTTCACCCTTGCGGTGAAAGTTTGACTTTTTTTTAAGCACAAGTTTTTTCACCTAAGTGCGACCGAAAAGCTGGATAGCTACTGTCTTCAGGCTGGGCATATTTAACGTTACGTACATATTGCTACATGCATTTTGCCAGCCTTTTGAGCCATGCGCATGTGCGCCGAACGAAGAAAAAATGAGACCCCTCTCTACTCGAGCTCGGAGCTTAACTGTCTAGCGCTGCAACCGCTATTTTGAATGTCAATAAATAGTCTATGAACTACCGTATATCGACTCGTCACTCACGTAAAAACATGTGCTTGGTATGCCCGTCTTTCTGTCTGTCTGTCTTTCTCTCTGTACATTTGTCTGTTCGTCCGCCATAATGATACTCCAAACGGCACCAAACAATACCCCTAAGGGCCGACCCCTTCCGCAGCGCCCACCAATATTGCTCAAGCTTTAGCGTTCATACTTGTCTGATTATCAATTAAAAACCAATTATTGCGCATATTTCAGGCACCATAACAACACTTCTATATTTTGTATGTGTGTGTTTATACTAGTCAAGGCATAGAAAAGTAATTCTAAGGACCGTAGTGTTTGTCACGCTGCGCTGACTATATATGCAACGCGATGCTCAAAAAGGCAAGTGTTTCTAACGCTTTGCTAAGGCGACACGGTGGTGGCACCTAACCGTCGCTTTGCGTTCTACACCTTATCGCCTCCAATACGGGTGCGTACGACTTCCTTCGTTTTTGAAGATAACTATCAGATAGCGCTCGTGTCTAACATGCTTCGATGCGCTCGTTCACCTTCAGTGCACGGATCTAGACTCTCTAACGCAGTGCCGCCAGAATGCAATTCGCCACATTTCTCGCACAAAACATCAAATAAACGTTTTGTTGACTCTCTCCAGAGGCAAAATTATCGTCTTTTGACGGCATTTACAGTGAAACATGCAGACACGGGGCCAATTTTTTTCTATGCTTTCTATAGGCTGTACCTTCAAATACTTGAAACACGCAAGCTAGAAAGTAGAGACGTCAATGACAATCACCTCATACTGATGGGAAGCTCCGTCATGGAAGCTTTGGAGTAGCGTCGCTGGTTGTGAGCGAAAAATAAAAAAACATGCGAATAGAGCAAATAGAAATAGGCAAATACTACTTACCTCGGGAATCGGCGTTATGTAATTCATGTGGATTGGAGGACGTTAGATACACCTCTCTAACTTGGGCGAAATCACTGTGAAATGTCTGCACCATCAAAAAAAAAAGCATAGTTATTCCTACAATCGACCGTAAAGTGATGATGAGTGGCCTATGTACACTGAAGTATGACGGATAGTTCAGTTGCTTGAAATTGTTGATGTGTGTTATAAATAAGTGGTCCATGACACTGCCATTTCTTGTCGTGGGCACGATATCTTGGGAGGCTCTGTCTACATAGAAAACGTTTTTCATGTATTGTATAAACCAGGTCTGGTTGTGGTTTGAAAAATCCACATTAAGGTCGCCAGCAAAGATGCAACGCGGTAAGCTGATATTTAGCGCTTAAGTAAGGGAAAAGACCCTGGACTTGGCTAGACAATTGAGCTTGAGTGGATGGCACTGAACTACAATGACCCTTATCTCGACGTGATGGATGTATGATAGAAGTACATACGAACTTATTGTAGGATTGAATAGCCCCAGAACTGCAACCACTATCGACATTTCCCGAAAAACTGTTCCGAGACCTAGCGTGTCTATGTAAAAATATTTGATTGCTGCACTGAATGTGGTGTTCCATTCCTGCTAGGATCACAATTGTAACGTGGTTCAAAAGAATAACAAAAATATAAAAACAAGTTGTGTTGGTTGCAGCAACGTTTAAAGTAACTGGCAAGGCTGTCTTCTATTTATTTTTACTTTATGAGGACACATACAAAAATGACACACAATAATGGTATCTGAATACACAACGCATTATAACACGGAAACAAAACTTCAAAAGCCCAAAAGCAACACACCAGCCTAAGCTGAGTCTCAACAGGCAAACGTCTCACCGGCGAGAACTTCGAACGTTTGCGGGGCATGTCTGCGTAGGTATGATGTAACTCTAAGAGGCCGGCACCGTAGGAGTTCGGCCAAGAGCAGGACAACGCAGAAGTAGATGCACTGACAGAGCAGGGGGTCGACGAGACCGTGGTCGCCGAAGCTACGCAGACTACTCTTCGAACGCGTGGACCAGGGACCGTCGACGCTTGAGGCCAAGCGGAGCGAGCTACTCTGACCCTTGAAGCTTGCCGGGCACTTGGGACAAATCCACGACTGCGATCTTGGCGAACCATCTTCGCTGCCGCCCCAACCGGCGTCCTTGCTAACCGCGTGTCACCCTACTCCACCCGCACTTCTTATTGTCTTTTTCTTCGCGTCCGTTTTTCCACCGCGCTTCTGACTGACGAATTCGTCTGCTGTGTTCATGTCGGCTTTTCTGCTACACCACACGACATACGCGCGAATCTCTAATCACATAAGTCCCCTTTCCAAAAGTTCGTTTCTCGAAACAAAACTTCAGTCAGACGCATGGGAACTCTCGCCAGTCAATGCACAATTCTAGATGGCATCACAAACGACAACTACGCACACTTGCCAGCTTCTATTTTCTTTTTTTCCTTTATAGAAGTACTCCTTTGTGTTTGACAAAACAAATCTATTGCTCACATCTAATTCGTTCTTGCCTTTCGCCGATTTATGTCTAGGCGAGGCGTCCCACCTACCGTTTATTCGGTTAACGCCTAAACCTTTCAACTTGGTAGCGTTAGAGAGCTCGTGTGGCGAAAATTCCGCCGTCGGCGTCGGCACCGTTGATTGTGAGCGAAAAATCGTCTATGAGCGAAAAATGGAGAAAGAAGCAAATAAAATAACGAATAAAATTATCAGTCCCAGTGAGGATCGCACTCGAGCCGTCCGTGTGGCAAGCCGATGTCCTACCTCAAAACCACGATGATACTTGCAGCTGAATCGAGAAGAAGCACTACATAAATGGCACGTAGTGCAAGAAGTCTTCTTAACGCATTTCGTCCGACATGTGCCACGACGCAAACGAGCCTATTCGGCCATTTGTAGGCGCATTTGGGAGGCCATCAAACTACGTCACTAGAGGCCGGGATAGTGCAGCCATCGCCGCTAAAAACACTTTCAAAGAACTTTCAAACTTTCAAAGAGCTCTAAAACTTTCAAAGAGCTCTGAAAATGGAACTTTGTCCATCGAGCAGAAACATATCATGAATTTCCAGAGGCGTAGAGGAGGCCTTTCGTTGATCAAGCAAACAGCAAACGCTAGATAGTGTGCTGCCATCTGTGAGGCATTGGGAGACTCTTTATGGCAGGGAGAAGTGGCCACACTGCACAGTCACTACATTACTATAGTACGCCACGCTTGCGCAGGCACGCGTTTCTCTCTCTCTCTCTCTCTCTCTGTGTTGTGTGTGTGTGTGTGTGTGTGTGTGTTTAACAAAACATATTGATAAGTATGCCATTAGTGGTTGAAGGGCGCACTAGGGGCTGGATTTCGCTATTGCGTTCAACTCTTAAAGGAGAAGCTTAAGGGTCCCCCAATTTTTCGCGGCTCTTTCAAGCATGTGCGATCCCTGCTCAGTGAGACCGACCAAAACCACGCAAGTACCCACCGAATCAATTGGAAGTTCATCGTTGAACGAGCGCCGTGGTGGGGAGGTTTCTGGGAGTGAGTCATACGGACATTTAAAGATGCACTCAAGCGCTGCGTTGGACGAAGCAGCCTCAGTTACGAAGAGTTGCTTACTGTGCTAGCGGAGGTTGAAGCGATCGTCAACTGCCGCCACCTGACCCAACTCTGCGAGGACGCCGAGGATGCAGAGGCACTGAGGCCATCGCATTTTTAACCAGCAATCGCGTTGTGGTATTACCAGCAAGCAGAAGCGGAAGTTTGCCTAGTTTCACAGCACATGACTTGCGAAGGAGGGTGAGATACAAAGACGAGCTTCAGCATAAATTGTGGACATGGTGGAAGAAGGAATATTTACTTCTCCTGCACTCCCCCCATCACTACCAGCCGTCTTCTTCGTCCCATCTGCACGTCGGTGACTTGGCGGTTGTTTGGAAGGACGACCTGCCAGCGCTCCAATGGAAGCTCAGAAGAGTAGTCGAGGCGTTTCCAGACAAGGACGGCGTCTAGAGGTACTTCAAGATTGCCTTCACAAACGGCCAGCAAGTTCATCGCGCCGCTCAATGGTTGTACCCTTTGGAGGCAAGTGACCACGCCGTGCCCTCGGGAGGATGCTGTATTTACAGCGAGAAAACGTTGGCGGCAAACTCTATTCAGCACACCAGACATGTGAAGAAGTGAGTGCAGGGCTGCACGTGAGCACACCACAAAAGAAGAAGAAAAGAAAGGATTTTATCAGGGCAACAGGGGTGTCGGTCTCTTCTTTGTCTTAACAAACCACAGGCGGTCCAAATTTGCTGAGTTCTCCACTGCGGCGTCCTTCATAATCATTAGGTGGCGTCTTTAATATTAACCCCACATAATAATCAGTTATCGATTCGGGCTCTCTTTAGGTATCCTCGGCGACTCAATCATATTGCCACGTTCCATTTCCCAAGTTTTTGTTATCGTCCCAAAACACCACACGATTCTCAGCGCAAACCACGCCTGCAGTTTTCTAGAAGGTTCCAGACTGTAGTAGATCATTTTGATAAGATCACGCCCACTGTGCGAACGGTACAGATTGTTCTGGAAGCTACGCCACCGCCAGCGATAACGCTAGAACAATCGACGGCAAGAGTATAAATGCCGACGCACTTCGCCGCTTGTGAGTTGTTGATCGAAGGCCGACGCTCGGTTCGCCGCTATCAGTCCGAGACTGCTATCTGTGCGAGACTGCTGCTGTAATTGGACTTTCCGTTTACCGGGCACAGGTTCGCCCAAATAAACAGTTAAATCCCAACACGAAGTCTCCTGTCTTCGGCCACGTCACGACTCCGTGACATCTGGTGGAGGTGCTGCTTCGTTCATGTACCGGACGCCCCCGTCAAGCCGTGAACCCAGCCCACGTCGCGGAGAAGACACCGACGCCAACTAGGAGCAGCGAACAAGCCGCCAACAGCAAGGGCTACCACCGAAGTACGGGCTTCTAGAAGACAAGGCGCGGAAGACCAAGGCCATGACTGCGACTGCAGCGACAATGACAACCGCCGCATCCCAGCCCACGATGGTCATGCATCAACCCAGAGAACCACCAACTTTCCATGGGTCATCGTTCGAAGACCCGGAGTCCTGGCTAGATACATACGACCGTGTGGCCGCCCTCAACCACTGGGACAACGAAGAAAAGCTCCGTCGTGTGTACTTCTACCTGGAAGACACCGCAAGGACCTGGCTAGAGAATCGTGAGTCCACGCTCCGAACGTGGGATGTCTTCTGCGGCGCATTTCTGCAGACGTTCGCGAGTGTCGCTCGCAAAGAAAGGGCCGCTGCTCAACTACAGACCCGGGTTCAGCTTCCAAATGAGAAGGTTGGAATTTTCACAGAGGAGATGACCCGCCTAGTTCGTCACGCTGACCCAGACATGCCTGAGGAGAAGAAAGTTCGTTTCCTCATGCGAGGGGTCAAACAGGAGCTCTTCGCGGGACTAATGAGGAATCCACCGAACACTGTCCAAGAATTTGTATCCGAGGCGACCACCATCGAAAAAACCCTTGACATGCGCACCAGACAGTATAATCGTCGCCTGACTCCAGAATGCGCTGATGCTCAAACCAGTGACTCCGAAAACCTGCGTGAAACGATCCGAGCGATCGTGCGGGAAGAGCTGCGCAAACTGTTGCCTTCGGCGCACCCTCAAGTGGATTCGATCGCCGACATTGTGCGAGAAGAAGTTCGGCAATCACTTCGAATTCCCCAAACACCGCTGCCCGAGCCAGAAACTATGAGCTACGCCGCTGCAGTGCGCCACAACGCTCCTCCCCGTCCGCGCCAAAACGCCGCCCTGTCGCACTTCCGTCGCCGGACACCACCGCCGCCACCACCCCCACCGACGACCTACCGTTCACCAGCGGGCCAGCGCAGTGCGCCGAGGAAAACCGACGTTTGGCGCACCCCTGACCACCGCCCGCTGTGCTACCACTGCGGCGAGGCCGGGCACACTTACCGCCGTTGCCAGTACCGACAGATGGGACTGCGTGGCTTCGCCGTCGATGCACCACGTCCGCAGCCAGGGGAGCGGCCACGTGACATCGCCGACTACCTGACAGGAACTCGGTGGACACCACGAAGCCCTTCGCGTTCGCCGTCGCCCAGCCGCCGCACGTCACTGCACCACCGGCAGTACTCTGGCCCAACGCGGGGCCGGTCTCCTAGCCCGTATCCGGGAAACTAAGGACAGCAACCGGTGGAGGTGCGGTTGCTGTGCGACGAACTACCGAAGATCCTCCTCCGACGACGACGCCGCGACGGAGCTTTCCGAACACAATGCCAACCAGGCAAAGCCCTGACGGCGAAAACTCACTTACCGGAGGTGGCCTGACGACGCAACATGGAAGCGGCGGATCAAGCCGACGCAGCCGTGACCCGACGCCACGCCCTAACTGTAATGCGAGACGGCGAACTAGCGACATCGACGTTCTCATCGACGGCCACAGTGTGACCGCTCTCGTCGATACTGGAGCCGACTAGTCTGTCATCAGTGGGTCGTTCGCCGCGAAGTTAAAGAAAGTTAGAACAGCTTGGAAAGGCCCCGAAATCCGCACAGCCGGAGGTCATCTTGTAACGCCCGCAGGAATCTGCACAGCGAGAGTCACCATTAACGGCCGTATTTATCCTACAGACTTCGTAGTCCTACAGCGTTGCTCGAGAGATGTCATCCTTGGCATGGACTTCTTATGCCTTCATGGTGCTGTCATCAACCTAAAAACAAAGTCGATAACGTTATCCACAGAAGAAGCACTACCGCCGCGCACGCCATCAGGACACCATGCCTTGAATGTGCTGGAAGAACAAGTCACCATTCCGCCTCGCTCAAGCGTCATTATTTCAGTCGGCGCTCCTAAATCACCTGACTTGGAAGGCGTCGTTGAAGGCCGTCAGCATCTGTTGGTCACCCGAAATATTTGCATCGCAAGAGGAATTGCAGAGCTGCGGGGAGGCAAAGCAACGGTTATGCTCACGAATTTCAGCAATGAGTACAAACATGTGAACAAAGGAACAACGGTCGCATACATCAAAGAAACTGATTGATTTGTGGGGTTTAACGTCCCAAAACCACAATTTGATTATGAGAGACGCCATAGTGGAGGGCTCCGGAAATTTTGACCACCTGGGGTTCTTTAACGTGCACCCAAATCTGAGCACACGGGCCTACAACATTTCCGCCTCCATCGGAAATGCAGCCGCCACAGCCGGGATTCAAACCCGCGCCCTGCGGGTCAGCAGCCGAGTACCTTAGCCACTAGACCACCGCGGCGGGGCTACATCGAAGAAACTGTCAAAGCCACCAGTGCTTTCGCCCTCGCCGATTCTGCGGAACCTGCTCAGAGGAACCAAGCCTCTCCCATAGCTTTCGACTTCAATCCCAGACTTCCGAACGATAAGCAAGAACAGCTCAAGGCCCTGCTCCTGCAATACGAAGATTGCTTTTCGTCGTCATCGAAAATTCGGCAGACCCCAATCACGAAACATCGCATCATAACCGAAGAAAATGCCAGACCACTCCGTCAGAGTCCGTACAGGGTTTTGACGCGAGAACGTGAGGTCATAAAGAGACAAGTTGATGAAATGCTGCGGGATGACATTATCCAGCCGTCCAAGAGTCCATGGGCATCCCCCGTGGTGTTGGTGAAGGAAAAGGATGGGACCCTACGTTTCTGCGTCGATTATCGCCGCCTGAACAAAATCACAAGAAAGGACGTGTATCCTCACCCACGAATAGACGACGCACTTGATCGGCTCCATAACGCCAAGTACTTTTCGTCAATGGACCTCAAGACTGGCTATTGGCAAATCGAAGTCGACGAAAGAGACCGAGAGAAGACGGCGTTTATAACACCGGACGGCCTCTTCGAGTTTAAGGTGATGCCCTTCGGCCTTTGCTCAGCGCCTGCAACTTTTCAACGCGTTATGGATACAGTACTGGCAGGATTGAAGTGGCAGACTTGCCTTGTGTACATAGACGACGTCGTCGTGTTTTCCTCGAGTTTCGAGGAGCATCTTCGGCGCCTTGAAGCTGTACTTCAAGCCATCAAGACTTCCGGACTCACACTGAAGCCAGAAAAGTGCAGATTTGCGTATGAGGAGCTCTTGTTTCTGGGGCACGTTATCAGCAAGTCTGGAGTTTGTCCCGATCCACGGAAAACAGCCGCCATCGCCGACTTCCCGCCGCCCACTGACAAGAAAGCCGTGCGCCGATTTCTGGGCCTGTGTGCCTATTATAGGCGGTTCGTGAAAAACTTCGCCCGCATCGCCGATCCTCTCACTAACCTTACCAAGGCCGACGTGGAGTTTAAGTGGGAAACGCCGCAGGAACACGCTTTCCAGGAGCTTAAACATCGCCTCCAGACGCCTCCATTACTTGCCCATTTCGACGAATTCGCCGAGACAGAAATACATACTGACGCAAGCAGCGTAGGTCTTGGCGCCGTTCTTGTGCAGAGGGCTGACGGACTTGAAAGGGTTATTAGTTACGCCAGCCGATCGCTATCCAAAGCAGAAGCAAATCATTCCACAACAGAAAAGGAGTCCCTCGCCATCATCTGGGCTACGTCAGAATTTCGCCCCTACCTCTACGCCCTTCAAAGTTGTGAGCGATCACAACGCATTGTGTTGGCTAGCCACCTTGAAGGACCCTTCAGGTCGCCTCGCACGATGGAGCCTGAGACTTCAAGAATATGATATTACTGTCATTTACAAGTCCGGCAAAAAACACTCCGACGCCGACTGTCCCTCTCGTGCGCCTGTAGACCAACCGCTACCCGACGACCCGGATGACGACTACTTCTTAGGAACGATAACTACCGACGACTTCGCTGAACGACAGAGGGCCGACCCGGAACTTAAGGCCCTAATAGAATACCTCGAAGGCCGGACCGCCGAAGTCCCAAGGTATTCAAGCGCGCACTTGCGTCATTTTTTCTACGAAACGGCCTTCTACAAAAGAAAAACTTTTCACCGCTTCGAGCTAAGTACCTCCTTGTGGTGCCTTCAGCTCTGCGACCAGAACTCCTGCAGGCCCTGCACGACGATCCAACGGCAGGGCACCTCGGTGTTTCTCGCACGCTCGCAAGGATACAAGAAAGGTACTACTGGCCACGTCTTACCACCGACGTCACTCGTTATGTGAGAACATGGCGGGACTGTCAGCGACGCAAGACACCGCCGACAAGGTCAGCGGGACTTCTGCAGCCAATTGATCCACCTTGCCGACCTTTCCAGCAGATTGGTATGGACCTACTGGGGCCATTCCCGACGTCGGCTTTCGGAAACAAGTGGATCGTGGTAGCTACCGACTACCTCACCCGCTACGCCGAAACAAAAGCCCTGCCAAAAGGCAGTGCATCCGAGGTAGCTAAGTTCTTCGTTGAAAATATCGTCCTACGTCACGGCGCCCCGGAGGTCCTTATCACCGACAGAGGAACGGCATTCACTGCTGACTTAACTCAAGCGATCTTGGCATACAGCCAAACAAACCACCGCCGGACGACAGCGTACCACCCACAGACCAACGGTCTCACCGAGCGGCTTAACAAGACGATCGCCGACATGCTGTCAATGTACGTCGATGTCGAACACAAGACGTGGGACGCCATTCTTCCGTATGAGACCTTCGCATACAACACGGCGGTGCAGGAGACGACGCAGATATCTCCATACAAATTGGTCTACGGAAGGAGCCCGGCAACGACGCTCGATGCCATGTTACCCAACGTCACCGACGAAGAAAACCTCAATGTGAGCGAGTACCTTCAACGCGCCGAAGAAGCCCGACAACTTGCGCGTCTCCGTATCAAGAATCAACAGACGACCGACAGCCACCGTTACAACCTTCGACGACGCTTCGTGGAATACCAGCCCGCTGAACGTGTTTGGGTGTGGACGCCGATACGCCGACGTGGACTAAGTGAAAAGCTTCTGCGACGGTACTTCGGACCATACAGGGTGGTTCGACGTCTCGGCCCACTTGATTACGAGGTTGTCCCCGACGGCATCACGAACTCTCAACGACGCCGATCGTGACCTGAAGTCGTCCATGTCGCGCGCCTCAAGCCGTTTCATGCGCGTTAACAAACTGAACCAGTGTTTTTTTTGTATTATTGTTGTATCGGAGTTTGTTTATTGTACTTTCTTGCATTATTATTGTACTTTCATCTTTAGTTAAAGCATCGAGACGATGCCTTTTTTTCAGAGGGGGGCAATGCCACGTTCCATTTCCCAAGTTTTTGTTATCGTCCCAAAACACCACACGATTCTCAGCGCAAACCGCGCTTGCAGTTTTCTAGAAGGTTCCGGACTGTAGTAGATCATTTTGATAAGATCACGCCCACTGTGCGAACGGTACAGATTGTTCTGGAAGCTACGCCACCGCCAGCGATAACGCTAAAACATTCGACGGCAAGAGTATAAATGCCGACGCGCTTCGCCGCTTGTGAGTTGTTGATCGAAGGCCGACGCTCCGTTCGCCGCTATCAGTCCGAGACTGCTATCTGTGCGAGACTGTTGCTGTAATTGGACTTTCCGTTTACCGGGCACAGGTTCGCCCAAATAAACAGTTAAATCCCAACACGAAGTCTCCTGTCTTCGGCCACGTCACGACTCCGTGACAATATAAACAACAAAAACAATAACGAGTGCTGTCGTTGTCATCCGTGCTAGACGTCGTTCCCAGTGCTTCGGCTTACCGAGAGTATACAAATCACAATACAAGAGCAGATAAAAGTGGGTTAGCTGGAGGAATAGACGTATAAGCGTAGCTTATGCATGCGTCGAGTCTTAGAGTGAAGAGAGAAATGTCAATAGTATTCCGATGTCACCCTATCACAAGTAACTTTATTCCCAGGTGGTCTAAATTTCCGGAGCCCTCCACTACGGCGTCTCTCATAATCATATGGTGGTTTTGGGACGTTAAACCCAACATATCAAGCAATCAACAAGTAACTTTATGTATAGGTAGTAAATACTTTTTCTTGAGAACCAGCATTATTGGTCAACAGGCAGCTTGTAAATGCCGCAGATGAGATCCCTTGCACAATGAAGCCTACAGGAAAAGGCGTGTTCCACACTCGCAGCAACGGCAACAGGCAGCGCTGACTGACACTCTCCCGTTTAGATGCACGCACGAACCCTATAAAATGTACGGGGGGTGGGGGGTGGGGGTGACTGCCACTATAGCTCAGTAGTTGAGAATTAAACTCGTTATTCCAAGGTCGCAGCTTCTGATCCTGCCGGCAGCTTATACTTTACTTTTTTGAAATTTACGTTACAATTAGTTCTAGTAACTTACTCTATAGTTCTCTTAGCGTCATAACCAGTTAGTACTCAATACTTTTTTAGTGGTGTCACGGCCTGTTATAGCTCAATACTTAATACATTTTGTTTGTTTATTATTACTTATGTCACGTGATATAACACTGCGATGTTAAATTCTTCACTTGGTATGTCTGGTTTATTTTTAACGCAACGGCAAATGAGCCCTTCCTGGAAATCCATTCAGATATGTGTATACGTATGATTATGTAACGAGAGAGCTCCGCTGCGGCGGTCTAGTGGCTAAGGTTCTCGGCTGCTCACCCGCAGGTCGCGGGATCAAATTCTGGCTGCGGCGGCTGCATTTCCGATGAAGGCAGAAATGTTGTAGGCCCGTGTGCGAAGCTTTCGGCGCACGCTAACGAACCCAAGGTGGTCAAAATTTCCGGAGCCTTCCACTACGGCTTCTCTCATAATCTCATAATCATATGCTGGTTTTGGGACGTTAAACCCCACATATCAATCAATTATGTCACGAGAAAAACAAAGCACTTTAACTAGAACAGTTTCTCTCCTATTATATTTGTAACCAATTGGGACGTCATTTGAAGATTGTGCATTTGGGTCTCATCAACGAAAAATGTGTTTTTTTTCGACCGCTTTAATTCGTTTTCATTCGTCACAATTACTACACCATGGTTTACAACAACAAATATAGTTCCCTATGCTTGTCCGATGGCCTTCATTATTCTTATCTCATTCAGTTTTGTATAAGAAGCTAACGAGTCCTTCAAAGCATACCATTGCTTTTTTTGGGGGGGGGGATGACAGTACATGTAGCCCTAAGATCACCACGGGTGATACATGTATTCACAGGCTTATATGACCCGTATTGGAGCACAGCAAGCGTATATCAGTCTCTTGTATGCAAATGGCGACTGCTTTTCTCGGTAAGTGAGCTATCTGTTATAGAGTAATAAGTTTTGGTGACGCTATGTTTCGCGTTTCTTCTTTGGTTCGGTGTTTGTTTTTCGTGTGTTGAAGTGATTTGAATCCACCCCAAACATAGCTCCACTCAATGGAGAGCCAGCCCTCCACAGCGCTGCTGTAGCAGTAGGTTTACTAAAAATGTTGCAATGAATAATAATACATGTAGATGCAGAGACAGGAAACTCACGTGCCAGGCATAAAAGAGACAGGTCGAGCTTTTAGGGGATGCTCATAATTGCATCAATTTACTCTTTAAGAGTGGAGACCGTCACTGCACAAACAACTGCTTCCATTGCGTCGTGAAGGCGTGAAGGGCTTCAGAATGGACTCGCAAAAACCAGGAAAGGCTTGGGCCTGTTCTCTCAAACGACTTTATCTGCTCTTTGGACTGTAGTTTCGTGGTTGGTACGAACGCGTGTTGCTCTCGTGCTCGGATCAGTAATCAGGACGAGTTGAAGACAAAAAAAAAACACCCCGAATTTTCCCACTGAGAGAACGAGAGTAAATGCGTCGCATAGTGGTGGGGGTATCGAGTGAATGTTGCGTAATTGGTTATGGATCGAAAATGCTCAATTGTTGTTTGTCTGTATAATTCTTAATTATTCAATGAAGGAGAAGCATGGCCTGCTACGCCAAGTGAAATCCAAATAAAGACGCCCCTGGCTGAATTATGACTTTTTCAGTGCATACATATTTGGCGTGGCCAGTGAGCGGTTGTGCAGCGCGAGTACAAATTTTTTTGATAGTAAACGCTGCCTGCATTGGCCTTGTGAGGCGAGAGAGGAGGAGGGAAGCGACAGTTTTGCAGCTGTCTACCTGGACCAGCACGAGACGCAAGCATGCGCGTCCCGACACGAGACGCGAGACGCGAGCATGCGCAGTAGGAGTGAGGACGGCGCCACTTCCGACGCCGAAGCGCGACACGTCCGACTAAAAATTTCTCCGCATTTAAAAATACTTTATACAGAGTTTTTACATGTTAACGGTCTCAACTCTCAAAGAACAGGCTTGGTGTTCTTCGGTGCGCCCTATTAAATGGGAACGGTGGGGTCCAACCCCACTTTCTCCTCTCCACGTGGTGGCAAAAACCTACCAATCTTGTGTCACTTGCTGGTACATGATGATGGCCACTCCCGGGCTTCCAAGTGACAATACATGGCGTCGACGCTGTACCCCGTGGTGGTTCATTGACCGCTCTGGGGATCTTGTTTCGGAGTCGACACCTCGTTGTCCATTCCTGCGCAACAGGACGGGGAAAGTCTGGTCTGATGAGGTGACCATGATGTCAAAAAGGCAGCACCCCACGCGCGCGGGCCTTTATTGTTCACACCACACAGAGATGTTGCTTTGCGGTCGTCACACCCAGCTTAGAAATGTCGCTTTGCGTAGTTCAGCGACTGCCGTTCATGGCCGCCAAGGTAGCGGGAAAACAGTACTCATTCACACGTGCCCCTAGGGTGTTCCTGTCCCCCTGCCCTCACCGCCAAAAATAGGATAGAGGAGAGAGAGAGAACTATGAGGAATAAATAAATGCTGTCAGAGTTCAATGGCTCACATTCCTGTCTTCTCATTGGTGGCGCTCGCTGCGCTCCGCCTAGTAGGTACTCTTTGTCGATTATTCCTTCACCTCTTTTAGATGAGAAGCTGCTTTTTGACTCACGTGTTTAACGCCATACGTACGTGCGTCCATACGAATGCGCCGCAACGTGTTCCCCTCGCCGCAGCTGTTGGAGCAGTGCCAAATAGGTCACGCCGCCGCTGCGCGTTGACGACACGCTCCCCTCGCAGTGTGCGCGGACGTCACTCTCTATCTCGCCTGCCGTGTGCTGGCCGCAGTGCCCGCAGGTGACGCCTCGTCCGTTCACCCGCAACACTTGTCGCTGCTACCGCTAAACCACCCACCAAAGTAAGGGCAACGTGCACCAATCTGATCTTTGCTAGCTTCGACGTCGAATGTCTCCAGGAACCTCTCAGGGTGTACTTCACTGATCACAAGGTCGTGGTAGTCAATGTGAAACGAGCGCCAGCTCCTGTCCAGTGCCCGAGTCCACTCTGGGGAAACGACGACTACGAAATCTTGCCAAGCGCTTTACTAACACTTACACAAAACCCAACCAACCTCCCATGTCTTTGCGTTTCAAACAAACGTTCATTCGAGTAAACGCTACACCGAGTTCCACTTCAAACTGTTTTTTCAGCAGCAGCGTCGACGCCTGTTTCAACCGGGTCAATGCCGTGCGCACCGCTGCTGCTTCGCATCCTATCAGGGTTCCCTTCGCGAAGATGTTCCAATTATGTTGCGCCAACTGGCGGGTTTTTTAAAAATTATAGTCTTTATTTGGGACCTTCGACGAAAAAAATTTGGTCTGTCTGTATGTCTATCTGTCTGCCTGTACATTTTCTTATTTGTTCGCCCTTAACAGCACTCTAAACAGCACCAAAGTGGCCAAACGATACTCCAAACGGCCCACCCATCCGCAGCACCTACCAATATTGCTCAAGATTCAGCGTTCATACTTGTGTGATTGTCAATTAAAAATCAAATATCGCGCAAATTTTTGGCGACATAACAACACGTCAATAGTCTGTATGTGTGTCTTTTTACTAGAAAAGGCATAGATACGTAATTATAAGTACCGTAGCATTTATCACGTTGCGCTGACCATGCAACGCTTGCACGAAAAGGCAAGTGTTTCCAACGCTAAGATGACACGGTGGTGGCACCTACCCGTCGCCTTTGGTTCTAACCTTATCACGTCAGAGACGGGCGCGCACGCCACGCGCTTCGTTGTCTAGGATAATAGCCAGACAGCGCTCATGTCTCATGCGTGACGTGACTTCATGCGCTCGTTCGCCTCCGCTGCACGCACGAGGCACTCTCATGCAGCGCCTCCAGAATACCATTCACCGATTTTCTTGCGCAGAACATCAAATAAACGTTTTGTTCGCTCTCTGCAGACGCATGACTAACGTATTTCGACGACATTTGCAGTGTAACATGCACATACAAGGGGGGGGGGGGCAATGTTTTTTTCTTTCTTTTTTACGTTTTCCTCTTTCTTTTTATCTTTCCCTCCTTCTTTCTTTCTTTCTTGCTTTTAGAGCAGAGAGTGTGCAGTAGACTAAACCTGTTTCCGTGTCTTCGTTCAGGACCAAGTACCTCTCCTTCAGTTGAACTTAAAATTTTATTCGCAAGCCAGATCAATATAAAAAGTCTCCTCGTATACCAAGTAAGATAAATGTGAAACTGGATGGCAATTTTGATTAGGTGCGTTTTTTTTATATCTTCAGAAACTGGCGTGACACACTCGTCTCGTCACAGAAGACAATGAAATCGAATTTCTTGATTCTCTTTGCGGATATATTGGGCTGGCACAGAAATGTATTCAAAAAATGCATTCAGGCTAATATAAGCAGCTTTTCCGACAAGAGCCATGACTGTTATTCATACGCCTATATGCATCTTCCAAGAATGTCTGAACTAACAAACGGAAAATTGCATTTCTCAATCTAATGACTTTCTCTTCGGAAATAATAAGCAAACTGAAAAGCTGTTACGTACATGAGTTGTGGTTGGCACTTTTTAGGTTGCATTCAACCAAAATAGATACCTCGCACATAATTTCTCTGTTTCACCATATTTGCTGTGTGAGAAGTCACTATTCATGAAACGTTGTTATTCATGAAAGAGCACCAAGGCGTAGAAATACACCACCCAGACGCGTCATGCATCATCACTGCACTTGTTAGCGTTACTCTGGACGCAACTTCGTTTCGCGTTCCATAACGAAGACGGCGCCCACTACAGCAGGGTGCCGCCGTGGTGTAGAAGCACAAAAAAGGATGAACCGTTTGCCGCATCTTTCGATGGACGAGCACGTTTATCGCTCGGTGTGCGAACGTTCGAAATTACTATATGCGCACTGAAGCGTGCACGCGATGCGCCCAAAAGGCATCGTGTCACCACTCCCGGAGCTGCGGAGGCTGCAATATAGTCATACATCACAGACAGGCACTGCGAATGCTTGAAGCTACAGGAGCAGTGAGAGCTCCTTTGGCCCAATACACTGCCGAAAACAAAAAGCCAATATCACCTTTATATACGTACATGCAACGTGCGAGATTGTTGTTATCGCGTGCCAAGCATACAGTCGTTTATCACTTTCATTACCACGTGAAACATGCCCATATCTTGCGTCAATGCGACGGGATGATGCATGGATTCGCTTAGAAGGGACATATAGAGAAAAAAAAAAGATACGCGGAACCAGTTTTTCAGGGTGTAATGAAGTACCCGACGGATCGAGCGCTGCCTAATTTGTGCCTTTAGATCCATATAGCTCCTGCTTCTCCAAGTACAAGAAAAATAAGGAGAACGAAAATACGAATATATGACTCGCCCTTTGCGAAACTGCTTGAACGAGACCCATTTAGAAAAACAGCATACCCTGACTTTTCGATAGCTTTGAGCGCGAAATTTCGCGTCACATTTTCTCACGCCCCAGTACCCTGCGTAAATGACTTAACAGCGATGTCAAAGGCATACACGACATTGTAGGCTACTCTTTATTTTTTATTACTACTTTTTGTATATTGTCGCTATTCACAACAGCGCAGTACACGCCACGCTCCTGATGCGCTCGTGGCCGTTTCGCTGGCTTGACATATACCAAATTTGGCATTACATGACGTGAATGAACGACGGAGAAAGTTACACGTCCAAACATGATAATCATGACATACATGTAAAGTAAAACGTCATACATGCTACACTCATAGCACGCTCACAGCCGTTTCGCTGTTTTAATACATACCAAACCTGGTATCATGCGACGTTAATACATGACGAACGTTAATGACACGACCAAACATGATAATCATCCCATGAAATTCATGTAAATCATGACTACTTGCTACGCTCATAGCACACTCCAGACCGTTTCGCCAGCTCCACATATATCAAGTTTGGTGTTACGTCACGTGAATAGACGACGATGGTAAATGGCACGTTCGAACATGATAAACATGATATGCAAGTCATGTAAAACATGACTACATGCTACGTTTATAGGCTGTTCGTGACCATTTCACTAGCTCCCCATGAACCAAATTTAGTATCACGTGACGTGAATAGACAACGAAAGTTAATGACAAGACCAAATATGATGATCATGATTTGCGAGTCATGTAAAAAATGACTGCATGCCATGCTCACTGGGTGCTCGTGGACGTTTCGCTAGCTCCACATATATCAAATTTGGTGTTACGTGGCGTGAATAGACGACGATGGTAAATGACACGTTTAAGTATGATAATCAGAATATGCAAGTCATGTAAAACATGCCTACATGCTACGCTCATATCGTGCTCACAGCCATTTTACTTATTCCACATATATCAAATTTTCTGTTACGTGACATGAACAGACGACGATGGTAAATGACACGATCAAACATAATCATCATAATATGCAAGTCATGTAAAGCATGACTCCATGCTACGTTTATAGGGTGCTTGCAGCCGTTTCGCTAGCTACTCATATACCAAGTTTGTTATCACGTGACGTCAAAACACGAATAAGGTAAATGACGCATCCCAACATCATAATCATGACATGGAAGCTATGTACGGCATAATTTACGTCCGCCTCGTAACGTTGTGCTTATTTTAAAGTAACATATCAACATTTCTTGTTCGGGCTTCACATATCATCGATTCTCAATGTGCGAGGGATCTGCCTTGCTTTTTCTTCGCGCTGCAAAAAAAGCTTGTGTAGCGTGAAAATATTCTGTTGGCTAAGCATTCTCTGTGTTGTAAAAAAACAGAGACATGAAAGCGAGATTGAAAAGAAATGCGCCTGGGTGTCTACACTTTACACTCCACGAAGGAACTAGAGAAATATCACAAAAATTCGAGGTGCCAAGCGAGAATAATTGTACGCAAGCATGCAAGCGGGCCACACCATGCAGTCAAGCGCCATTCGACCAAAGAGTTATCATGTCATTATCAAATAGTCAAACGGTACATTGAAATCCCAGCTGATGGCTTTACAACGCGACTTTTATGAGCTAATGAAGGATGTCAGCATGCCAAATTGTCATTTTATTTTATAGCCCTTGTACTTTCGATTAAACAAGCAATCAGACCACTGCTAAAATGTTCACTGGCTGAAAATTGAAACAAAACAAGCCCAACATAGAACCGAAAAGTATTGGACTGGCAATGTTGTTTTCAAAACGTTTCGGGCGTTTCTTGCACTAAGCATGACGCAAACATCAAGATGAAAACGTAAGAAGAGAGCAATTACGGCCACTAATTAGTCGAGTCTTATTTTTATTTGTTCTTGCTTTTATATTTTATGTTTATTAAACCAAAATTGACTTCAGAGGGTTTCGCGCAATTTTCATTCAGCTGCAGAGCGCTAGCAATTGGCCAATCTGCGTGCTTATCTTCGGAAAAGCTCCCTGTATTGGCTTACAGCGGATAAGCAAGGTGATCTTACCATAAAATACCGACAATTCTTTTATTGGAGAAAGTAACTGAGGCTATAGATACCATTTTTAAAAATAATGAAAATGTATTCATACCAAAAATAAAGATGAAAGCATAAAATTAGTCTCAAAGATTAAACCGTAACGGGCAACCAAAAGACACCGGGAAGAGTATTACAGACACTTTGAACATTTTTATACCAAAAAGATGTGTAAAAGTGGTGAGCCCCGATGTGCCTCTCTCTTTCTTGCCTAGAGCTTGAATCCACGTGCTAAGTGTTGTTGCCCACTGAAAATAAACATGTGCCACGCGTATCTTCAAAGCCTATCCAGCACATTGGCTGAGACGCGTGAAAAAGACTAGAATAAAGACGACCATGCGATAATACGTGGATCCCAAATCTCCACCCTGCACACTCGGCAAACAGTTCTCGGCGTAAGTAGCAAAAGAGCTCAAGTAGAACAGAGATAGCGCTACGCCTGCAAGCAGCGAAGCATTAAATAATCCCTAAAATAATCCCCAGCTTATTCTAGTTTTAGTCAGTTATCGATATATATATATATATATATATATATATATATATATATATATATATATATATATATATATATATATATATATATATATATATATATATAAGAAAAGAAGTGTATACCTAACCTAAGGGCTCGTTTTTCTGTGTTTTTACACAATAATAATGAGATCTAACAGACAATAATGCAAAGGAAAGTATAGGGGAAGTTATTAGACCGAATTGTAATGTAAAGATGAAGACAAGTGGCTGAAAAGATAACTTGCCGTTGGCAGGATCCGAACCTGCGACCTTCGAATGACGCGTTCGAACCTCTACCGCTGAGCTACCACGACAGCTATCCCCCCAGCCACATTATAGGGTTTATATGTGAATTAAACGTGAGAGTGCCTTTAGGTTGTATACGAGAGACTATTGGTCAGCTGCCCACTCGTAACAAGTTCACGTGCTACGTGAGGCCAAACAGGCTCAAAAGATTGTGCTACACTCGCCGCCATGGCTACTGGTGGCGCTGACTGGCAGACTTGGTGTCGGCAGACTTGGTGTCGTTAGGTTGTATACGAGGGACTATTGGTCAGCTACCAGCTAGTAATAAGTTCACGTGCTACGTGCCGCCAAACAGGCTCATAAAGAGCATGCCACGCTTACCACCATGGCTACTTGTGGCGCTGACTGACACTCCCACGTTTAAAATCCACATATGTACCCTATAAAGTGGCTGGGCGGATAGCTGTGGTGGTAGATCAGCGGTAGAGCATCGAATGCGTCATTCGAAGGTCGCAGGTTCGGATCCTGCCCACGGCAAGTTATCTTTTCACCCACTGTTCTTCATCTTTACATTACAATTTGGTCTAATAACTTCCCCTATACTTTCCATGACATTATTGTCTGTTAGATCTCACTATCATTGTGTAAAACACGGAAAAACGAGCCTTTAGGTATACACTTCTTTCCTTATTCATTAACGAGGGCCTCATACTGGCAGACTTAGTGCATTTGGGTTGTATTCGAGGGACTATTGGTTAGCGGCCCACTCGTAAAAGTTCACGTGCTACGTGATGCCAAACAGGCTCAAAAGAGTGTGCTAAACTTGCCGCCATGGCTACTGGTGGCGCTGACTGACACTCCCACGTTTAATTCACATATAAACCCTATAAAGTGTCTGGGGGGATAGCTGTCGTGGTAGCTCAGCGGTAGAGCATCGAACGCGTCATCCGAAGGTCGCAGGTTCGAATCCTGCCCACGGCAAGTTATCTTTTCACCCACTTTTCTTCATCTTTACATTACAATTTGGTCTAAAAACTTCCCCTATACTTTCCTTGGCATCATTGTCTGTTAGATCTCATTATTATTGTGTAAAAACACGGAAAAACGAGCCCTTAGGTATACACTTCTTTCCTTATTCATTAACGAGGGCCTCGTACTGGCAGACTTTAGTGCCTTTAGGTTGAATACGAGGGATTATTGGTCAGCTAACCGCTCGTAACAAGTTCACGTGCTACATGACGCCAAACAGGCTCAAAAGAGCGTGCTACACTCGCCGCCATGGCCACTGGTGGCGCTGACTGACACTCCCACGTTTAATGCAGATATAAACTCTATAAAGTGGCTGGGGGGATAGCTGTCGTGGTAGCTCAGCGGTAGAGCATCGAACGCGTGATTCGAAGGTCGCAGGTTTGGATCCTGCTCACGGCAAGTTATCTGTTCGACCACATTTCTTCATCTTTACATTACAATTTGGTCTAATAACTTCCCCTATACTTTCCTTGGTATTATTGTCTGTTAGATCTCAATAAATATATATATATATATATATATATATATATATATATACGTGTGTGTGTGTGGTGTCTGTTTGTTGTGTAAAAGCTTTCTTTTCTCATTGCAGAGAATATATATCTTTTGTGTGCTCAGTAAATTACGTAAACGATTTTTTTGTTTTCATTAAAGGCGGTAAGCAACAAAACTTGCAGCACACAAGAGCTAAGGAAGAGCCAGGAGTGTCTGTCCGAAGCTGAAATTGAAATTACTATATAAATAAATGCATAATTTACAGACCCAAGTACAATTTACATAAACTTTGAAATCCCAGAAATACGAGTACATAATATAATGCCAGCCTTTGAATTTGACTCCCACGTCTTTTTGCTGAACTGAAAAGAAAAAAACAGGAAAAAAGAAAGAAACACCAGAAGTTACGTAAAGTTAGCAAAATAAGAAAACACACAAAGGTATTCATCGGTGAAGTTACGTTTAGGACATATGGGATGCTTTTTAAGTAAACAAGTATTTACATATCGATGGTGATTTCTCACGTACGCTAAATAATGTTGCAACGATGGCGAGTTATACTTAGGCTGTTCGGAAATGCACCGAGGTTGAGTGCTTTGCCTTTCGTCAACCAAACGTTCAAAGAACCTACAGTGGACGCGCGAGTTATTGGAATTTAGGAGAACGAAAGAAGAAAAATCATGTTAATTCGTGGGCGTTTCAATATGCTGAAGCGCACTGTGGCTTCATCGGCAATGAACTTTCTGTTAATCATTCAATGTAGGCGCATGAAAACGACACGCTTGCACCAATACTACTGCCAGGACGTAATTTAGTGTATGTGCGTGTGCTTGCGTGTTTTAGCAGAGCCCCTTCTCTCAGCTCTATCTAGATATTGTTTTGTTTTCGACATTTGTGTCCACCTTTGTTTGTGTAAGGCAGCAAACTTTTCATTCATTTCTCAGTGAACATCAGTGCTTTTCACCTACCATTCATCTCGCTCTTTCACATGGAGCTTCTCGTTAAGAAGTCATGCGCATTCGGATACGATAAGACCCATGCAACACAAATAAAAATCGCCTTTTATTCGAAGTTTCGCCTGAACTTTGTTACAACAAGCACCTAAGAATACATGCCAGTTAAACCAACATGAATATTCACGTTCAGCGCACATTTTTCACGTTGACTTAATAAAAAAATTTTAATGTTTATTACGCATCTTAAGACAAGGTATTTCCAAACGCTTTTAATCTAATGCAACAATTATAATTTTTAGCATGTCTACGCACAATGGCGAGTCTTTTTTAAATCGGTTTCTCTAACCGCGCCTGCACAGAATGCGTGTTAATGCGTGTTAATGCTTGCGTTCCGTGTATGTATACCTGACAAGTCTTTATACCTAAAGAGTTGTTTCATTTATTTCACGTTTTCGTTGTGTACTTTCGACGGAAGGCTAATTTGCTGAGCGCCTATAGACGAGGCCTAGGAGACGACACTGTCCATCTTACATAGCTGTCAACGTTGCGTGCAGACGTTGAATTGGCTGTGATTAAATAACGTAGACAGGGTGAAGCTGCCAGTGACGCGAGTGGAAAAGGACGGCAGGTGGGGGTCGATTGGTGAAGAGTGCGCCGCCTCTTCCTTGTCACCCCAATCTGGCGCACCGCTCGGCGTGCTCAAGCAGCCATCGCAGGGATCGCCCTTTTCTCATCACACGCTGTCTGCCAACATGACAGTGCACGAAAGCTTTTTCGACGTTTCGCTTCAAGCACATGCACCCACGCTGTAGGCTCTGACCGGGCAATCGGGACCGTAGCCGGCCGCGGAGCTTTGACCCTAATTTGAAGGCAAGAACTTACGTAGGTGGTGTGAGCTATGGGCGCAATAGAGCACATTGTCTGATACATTTTTGTTTTTTTTCATATAGCTTGTCTTATTTCCTTCCTACACTAGCAGTGCATTGGATCGTAGACGATGGCTTTCAACACCCGCCTTCTCTTGTTTGTGCTTCCCAACGTGAAACCATGGTCCACGCTTTGGAAAGGAAAGCAAACAGGGTCAAAAAAAAAAAAGGCGTACTGGAAGTGCGTGGGGTGGCTAAAGCTGTCAAGCAACTATATATGGTGCATTTCGGGACACATTTGTATTACAGGGAATAAAGTATCCTGAGCATAATGAAAAAAAATCAAACCCAGAAAAGCAGCCAGCTTCACTACAGCACATAAGTTGTCCTGAACTTGTCCACATTGGTGTTTCATTTTTTTACATGACATCTTTTTTTCCAGTAAAGCTGTGGCTCATAGGCTATCAGTGAAAGCCCTAAATGAATTCTCTTTGCGGCGCCCTAATGGTTCAATCAATTTACATGGGCGATTGTGTGCATACAAAGCTGTGTTAAGAGTGTTAGTTGAGAATGTTTCATTTCACCAATGCAACCGTTTTTTTTTTAAGATTAGCCGCTCACCCTATGTCTGCTTTTTTTATTTAAGCGCTTTCGTTTTCAAAATGCAGCAATGATTTAAAAAAAATATGGCCCTGGCCGTCTTATTTTTCACGCTGAACGACGTTCTTTCGGAACACACGCGTTTACAATCGCCACCACCTCAACTTTGCCTTGTGGTATTTGCTTTTTGCTTTTAGACGCTAAAGAATCTTACTCTAGGGGCCGTGTATGTTCTGCTACAGTGTCTAGAAATAAACCGTCTATTGTGCTGAGCGCGCGCATTCCGTACGAGAGAGGGTGGCCCCTCATGTGATGACTGCGCTCAGATGTCCCAAGTGGCGCTGCGTGTCGAGAGGGTGACAAACGCGCGAAATTCTTCTCGTCCTGTTGCGGCCGCGGTCTCGCCACGTTTAAAACCAGCGTGTGACAGCTGCCATATGACTTATTGTGAAGTTAGACGGCGCCATATGTACACTGCAACATCCTGAGATGTTAAAAGCTAAGCGGCAATGCAAAAAAAAAAGACGTGTATTGTGCCGCTGTGTCAAAGAAGTTATCGGTCGAACAAGGAAAAGGTGTCTTGTTCCCCGCACTAACGGATCCAGCATGGTTTGCTGAATCAAACAGTAGGATCAAGAGGGCAGACAGAAGGCAGAAGCCGACGGCTGTCGTGTGAGAAAAGCATTCTGACAGTGAATTCATCGAACTATCTTTTCGGATTAGGGTGAACGGTGTCGGGAACGAAATCGCCGTTTGGGCCTAATTTCAAATATCAATATTTGTCTAAGAAATGAAAAGGCCCTTTCACATTTCATTCACCCAGTTTTTCCCCGATTTCAACGTCGGACTCCCTTTCCAACCACATATTGAGTATCATATGCAGCGAGTGTGAGATTGTTCATTGGCATGTTATCATTCTTTGTTTTCACTCGAATCCCATTGGAATTCAGGCTAAGACGTAAAGGTTTTTGGGTCTTCTGTAATAATTCTTGCTCTCAAGAACAAAGCACATTTTTAAAAACAACTCTGGTGGTTATACTGTCAATGGTCCATCCTTCCTTCCATCCATCCATCCATCCATCCATCCATCCATCCATCCATCCATCCATCCATCCATCCATCCATCCATCCATCCATCCATCCATCCATCCATCTATCTATCTATCTATCTATCTATCTATCTATCTATCTATCTATCTATCTATCTATCTATCTATCTATCTATCTATCTATCTATCTATCTATCTATCTATCTATCTATCTATCTATCTATCTATCTATCTATCTATCTATCTATCTGTCTATCTATCTCTTTACCTATCTATCTATCTACCTATCTATCTATCTATCTATCTATTTATCTATCTATCAAATCGCCTACGTCTGGGTGCCCTCACGATCACCCACTTAACTTAGGGTAAACCAAATTGAGCATGGGCGGGTAAGTTGGTTTGATGAATATGACTCGCTAGTCCTAACATGAATAATTTCACAGTCCCGTCACGTACGCCATCAAACCCTTCTCGCCACATCTCATTTTTTAACGCGTGAGCATTAAGCTGGCATTGGCAACGTTGACCCTACGAATGCAAATGATGAATGTTTGTGTCCTAGCAGAGGAATCGCAGCCAGGCAATCTGCGTGGAAACCAAGTATTCTACTACAGAGCCACGCCAGGTCTTCGAAATACTTTGCAAGAAGAGCCAAATCTTCGTGAAACGCCAATGCTGATTCCAGTGTTGACTATCCAATTTCTCGCATATATTTAGCGCCACTTCGTAATGTTTCGCCTAATAAAAAATTACAACAGAGTCACCTTCCACCAGCATGCTTTGCATAGCATTGATTTTCAAGTTACGTGGGATCTGCCTGTTTTTTTTTTTTTTTTTTTTTGCGGACAGAAGCGGATGGCAAAATGTATGGCATGAAATGATCTTTATTTGGTATTGCAAAGCGCCAATACCGTGAAAGCAATCGACTAGTTCTTATACAATAAAGCATTATGTATGAGACACTCCGAAAATGCAGGAAAATAATAGTTGGCCTCGCGCGGCTCATTATCCTGCAAGTTTCGGAGTGCTTGCGGAGCGCAGGGATTAAACGCAAATGCACCCACTCGCACAGCAGCGCACCATGCGGGTGCCACCGGCAGTCTTCAGCTGCGGGGCCATCTCTTAGCCCGCGCTCAGCAGACTAGGCAGTATATTTCTAGACACTGTAGTTCTGCGGCAGTCGCACAAATACTGCGCATGTGCCATCTACCCCCCTCTCCTCGTGTGAGTGTGAAAAGTTGGAAGGAGGGGGCCTGAATGCTGCCTCCACTTCGTTTCTCCTCTCCTGTTTCTCTTTCTGCGCCACAGCTGTGCGCTCGCATATAATGCGGCGCGCGCTCGATCATGCTCCATGATGCCAGCCCTAAGGATTTATCTCTATAGATCTAGGAGTTTTTCACCTCCTTCATTGATTTAGCGTCTTACTTGTTATTCCAGAGATTTTCGTCGAGCTCAGAAATTCTGTCATACGGAACCTGATTAAAGGCCGCGTAGTAAGTGATCTCGCAATTTCAACTAGAAAGGCTGTAAATAATGCTTATTCAGGCTATTTCGTGTTTTTTCATTTAATGCAATCATCCTGTTCTTATGGACCATGTGAAGAAGATAGCAGTTTTCTAACACAAGATTATCACAGTTGGAATACTCGGGTAAACTAAACTCTGTAGTCAGTGAAGCACGCGCATATCATGAGCTCCCTGTGTGATTGTAGCGATGTGGCACAAAGCAAAATGTTGTCTTGTAATGCAGATAAAAACGAGTCAAGGTTACGCTCACTGCCAACCATCACCGAGCCATGTGTTGATGGATGTCTCTATGAGTAACGACCATAAATATGACAGATGAACAGAGCGAAAGTAGGAGTAAAAAGTTTGTAAGGTGGTGCGGCTTCAATATTGCGGAAATGGTGTGGTGCAAAGAGAGAAGAAGACTGTTCCGGCGTTTCTGTCTTTCAGTCATGACCTTCACACGAGAGTGAAAAAGTAACTAGTAGGTTTGGCCAAAAGGGGAGCTGATCGAAAATACAGAGGAAAGGCGTAGCTATCAGCCAGTAATATAGCGCCCACTTACCTCTACTGAAAATATTACAGCAGTGATTACAAATGTGGAAAATTCAGAATACACCAACAGCTGTCAAGCTGCAAGTACAAGAGAGGCGCTACAGGCTTGCGCTTTAACCAAACGGTCACAGCTTTTTTTTTCAACGCGTGTGCAAATTGAATTTGACATGTGTGTCTGTCTCAGTTGCAAGAGCCACCATTTGTAAGCACTTTATATGCAACTCGCCATAATGTGTAGAAAAAAGACCTTAAAAGATGGTTAACGGTAATTTTTACATTGAACAAGATTTGCAGAAAAAACTTGGCCACAGAGTGCTCTATATTAATACTCTGTTAATAGTCAACTAGCCTCAATAAGATATTAAAAATATATTCTAGAAGTTTTCCAAGGTTATATCCAGGAATAAAACGTTTGCTTGGAATGACGTCACTGCTCCTGGCGGACTCTCCTCAGCAACGGCGATATGTACGCTAGCGATCCTAAACGTAAACGAAAGAGCCGGCAAGCAAATCGAGAAGCTGCGAAGCTGCGAAAGCGCGCGTTCGCTGTGCTTCTATCATTCTATCTCTGTACAAGAGTGCACGAAACGCCATGAAGAACGCCAACGTCAGCGCTACTTCCAGTGGCAGCGCCACTACCACAGACCAGAGGAAGGCTCGGGAAGCTGAACGCGTCGGCAACCAGTAATTCAAATGTCTTCACAACCACCGTCTCAGAAGCCACTTAAGAGCAAGGGGAACTCTATGCACACCCCCTAGCGATGCTTCCGCATACCAGCACGGTTGTCCGTAAGGGAGATAATGTGCGATTTTCACCCGCTTTTAATCGACGCAACATAGAGATATCACTTGGTAATAAAAGCAAGGGCACCAAAGGAACCCATTGATAAATAAACAAAAAGAAGAAAGCTAAGTAACACGAAGAAAAATAGAAGTTTATTCAAGAGATGGCGTCGTAACATGACGTCATTATGACAGTACGTGATGACACGTCACTTTTTTAGGAATGTTGATGTCGTACGCTTTTGTACCACTTCTATCGCCTGCCGTGTTTCACTCAGGGGACAAGATGTAACAAGACACTAAAGGATTTCACCTAACACAGAAAAAAACAAGATAGAGAAGGAGGGAGGAGGTTCTCACCCAAATATCACACGCGGACTATGCGAACTGCACAGAAGAATGACCGTATTCACAACAAGAATGATCTCGCGTGTGGTGGCGAGAATGGCTAGCTGCCAACCAAGCAATCTGGCAGACATACTATAAGCGAAAGCTGCCGACCATAAAAAACAAACAAAAAACATTCACGAACACTAAGAATCATGAGTTTAACCCGGCATTAAAATTGCGTGGTCAGAAAACAATTAAGCTGCATACTTGTGAGCGTCGTTTTGGTATGAAGCAACATCGTTTGGATATTTAAAAAAATCAACGCAGCTCGAAAGGGGTCGGGTTCCTTGAATTCTCCAAATAGAATGAAGCACGAACTAGCGGGCATCATATTCCCAACAATATGCTTACCACCAAAATGCGTACTTATAAATGCAGTGGCTAAATCTTCACAGTTCTAAGCGCAAGTGCACAAATGTTTTTAAAGCGAGACACTAAAAGAATGGTGCACGTTCTTTCTGCTGGATATGATACACGCAAGGTTGTTCATTGTTCTTTGGGAAGAGTAACGTAAGCAGACTTGACAAGCGACCAATTTTGGAAGAGAAGGTAATCAGATCAAAGCCCTATACACGTCACAGGCCATCAAAGCGACTCAAGCAATGATGTTGTTCCTGAAATCAACAGGGGTAACAGATAGCTTGTAGGCCTGTAATGATCGGGCGCATATGTAGCCTGACAGTGCATTCTTCTTTCTTCTTTCTTTCTTTTAATTCCTTGATCTCTACACCTCAGTACAGTGTAGAAAACCGGAAAAGCGTCTCGTTGACCTTACTGCCCTTCATTCTTTTCTTCATCCTTGCCGCGATAACACACTAGAGAAATAGTCAAAGATGGAAGCCTTACTTAGAAATGACGCGGAGGTCTGCTGAAAGAGTTGATGGCAATCTGCCGGAAGCGACTATTGAAGAATCATTGCAGGACCTCCGCTCGTTTAGGTCATCAATTTTCACCATGACATGCCGTTATACTGCTGATACGACTATTAGGGCTCGGCGATATAAAAAAAAAACGGGAAAAAAGCGAGCCTTGAAATCATCAGCGAAGTCAAATAATTGTGTGGCAGCTAAGAACGCGTTTTGTGTCTTCTCTAGAGTGGCTTTTCCGGCTTCTTCTGCGAAGGTTCGAGATAATGAAAAATCGTAGTTTGTAAAAAAGACCATAAAAATGATGAGGCGGTGGAAAAGAAGATGTAAAAAAGAAGGCAGTAAGGTTGGCTGGACGCTAGTGTCCGGTATAGATAAGAGTTGTGCCACAGTGGTGGTCTAGTAGTTATGGCACTCGACTGCTAATCCGAAAGTAGAGGAATGAAATCCCGGCAGCGGCGGCTACGCTTTCAATGGAGGCAAAAATGTTTCGGGCCCGTGTACTTGGATTTAGGCGCATGGTAAAGAACACGCTGCAGGTGGTTGAAGTTTTCGGAGCGCTCCAACGGCGTTTTTCACAATCATGTTATGGTTACGGGACGTTAATAAAGAAGAGCTAACTACCCGTGGTACTTCTCGCACGTCCTTAGTGATTTTCTGTCTTTGCTCGCAATTACTCCCGTTAGTTGGTGATTTTCTGCCGTGAATATTTCTTTCTTCTGCAGAGAATGCCAGTGTCCTTCAATGAAAATTATGGTTAATATTGAAATTTTCTAACTATTTGAAGGCAATTAGGACATTTTGTTGATCTGCTGTTGCGGCCGCAGCCTCTCTCTACACTATTTAAGCATTCTCCTAACATTTGTGTCGCATTAACGCGGCATTTTCCTCTCATCAGGCCGCTGCCAGAGCTCCATTAATCGCTTGTTCTGTTACGGCGTATTCTTTTGTTCTTCGCGGCTTTGACTAAGGCCTGGTCACGCAACATTTACGCTTTTTGAAGACACGTTCTGGAGGCAGCGAGGCGTACAGTATAGGCCAATTATACGCAGATGAGACACTATGTTGTCACCGAAGCAGGCACTCTGCGCCACAACGCAGCTTCTCTCACTCCCGTCTTCACTGAAGAGCATGGCCTCGTCAAGTGTCATCTGCCATTTTTAATCCTTTTCTTACTCATGCTAATGCCGGAAACGCGAAGTGGATGCATAGCTCGCATGCTAGCATGGTATTTTTAACAACAACAACAAGACTCCTTGTTATTGAAATACGAAAAAAGAGAGAACAAAACATTAAGCTATAAAGTGTTCACCGTACCAGCTGGGTGAATGTGAAAGAAAGAAGTTTACTTATTTTTGTTATAGCACCAATAAATACAAGGCCCGTGAACACATACATGGATTTTAATACATAATAACCACGTATTTCACATCTCAGGTGTATCCAGCTCTACCTATATTCTTTTTCTATCAGCTTGATAGCGGTGTATTTTTATACACATAACAGAGGCACTGTAAACACTTATCTCATACGCCACTGGCTATTCGATACACGTTTGGAATTGGGCCAATATAAGATCACAGCTACCCGCATAGTATACATGCTTAGTGAACAGTTGTGTACTACACAGCACGTTGTTTACCTCGCAATATTTCGCGTCACATCAGCTTGCTCTTAGTCGTCACTGGTGCGTATTGTGCGCATCTTCAGAGAGCCACCCATTGATTTATGAACAGAATAGGGCTACACCGACCTTCTGAGTGTTTTTGCCTTTGCAAGGAATGGGAAGCCATTTATTTCTCTTCCCTTGAGACAGCACATCAATCACAGGGAATTGCAGACGGTTGAGCTTAATCCCCGAGCGTATGGCGTGGAAGCTATAGGCCAACGGCTAAATCACTCTGCCATGTGACTGAGTGATTCGGAAGCGAAAATGCCGGATTGTATAGGCAGCTTCCTGCACGCTTACCATAGGTCCTTTTCGATTCTGATGCGCTGCTTCGGCGAGCCGCTATACTGCTGAAAACACGAGCGACCTTATTCGCAAGTTCCATACAAAATCACTCTTAGTGCATTCAGCTATATCACAGAAATTTCTGTCACTCTGCTACGGCAGAGCACAATAACTTCACGAGCACGAGGGCAAACTTTATCGGCTGCCAACAGGTCACTTTTTAGTCCTTTCAAATCACAGGGCTATTGTTCGTCAATACCTGGACTCGTGAATACACGTACCCTCTGTGTTTGTGCAAGCCTATGTCTGAATGACTAAACTTGAAATTTTATGTTAACTCATGCCTTGAAAGGTAAGGTCTCAAGTCTGCTAGCAAATAAGTGATTATATATATATATATATATGTATATATATTAAATTAGATCTTCCGTGAGAACAGTAACAGGAAGTGTTTATTTCGATGGTTTCTGCCAGAGTCTCACCTTAATCAGAAAAGAGGGTACATGTTGTACGCTCTTGCATTCATAATATTTTGCGCAAAAAATGAGAGAGGAACAATGACAGAAAGAGAAAAGAACAAGAGAAAAAAGGAAAAAAAGAAAAGTGAGAAAAAAACCTCGGCAGAGAAATGCCCTAGAGTCACTGCTCTATGTGCGTGGCGTTGTCAGTGCTTATTTCCATGGAAGCATTGCATTTGCTACGTTTCGATGGCGGCGCCTTCAATATAAATGGTGGCCGGCTGAAAGGTTGGCTTGCATGTTGCTGGATGAGCACGTGGCGATACAAATCCCGCGCAGTGCAAAAATGAAGTTTCTCATGCCATCTGCAAGACGCTGCTAAAGAACACATACCCCCAGTGTCACGTTGCCAAAGGGATGATTGCCAGGAACACACACACACACACACACACACACACACACACATATATATATATATATATATATATATATATATATATATATATATATATATATATATATATATTGTTTTCCGGGGCTAGTTTTTACAGGTACGGCAGCTATCAAATCATCACTCTTCTTTCTGTTTCTGAGCGCCGATCGTCCGATGGCGGTGTGTCAACAGTGCTGCAAACGTGCTTCTGTTGCTCACGGTTGCCCTTCTCAAATTGTGCACGCGCCTGCAGCATATCACGTTACGTTGCTGCCGTCTCTTTTGCTAGAATGCCTGCCCTATAGAAAAGACTATAGGCGGCTACAATGGATTCCCAAAACAACGCAGAGAGGGGATAAACACAGATCGGCACTCGCATCGACAGAAAGATAGCCTACACCAATGCTTTTTTGTAGTATTCATCATGTTGTAATTTCTACCACCGCTTTCAGCATTGCGAAGACAATGTACTTGCTGCCTTTGGCAGCAGCAAACAAAACATGATGGACTAAGGGCGGCTCGTACAACGGCCAACGATGGACGTCACATTGTAGGAGCCTTTGGGTGGCGTCTGCTTACAAGGAGTCGTCATGTTTCTCTCTTTCTGTCTGCCCCCTCCCCCTTACACACAAACACAAAACAAGCCTATTCTGGGAAAAACATGTCCAAGCCTCACGTTTATAGCCTTGTGTCAAGCCAAGAAAATCGAAACCAAAAAATCATCGTGGATATTAGATGTCGCGCTTTAAGAATGATTTTGGCAATAACGATAAAGAGAACGACGCTATATGACATGAAATGCAATTGAGCATCTGCAACGCTCTTTTGATGAACAGCATACTTCGTCTCATATATCGAAAGCATTGAAAGCACATTCAAGACAGTTCCTTACAGCGTGTGGTATATCACTGTCAAAGTTTAGTTTTCTCTAGCGGGTGCGACTGCTGTTCGCGCGTCTGCTAAAAGGCGAAACTGAAAGCATGTTTTCTTTTTTTTTTCACACGTAAGCGTTCTATGTCGAGATCCACCACAACTTCACTGACGTGTTTCCAACACGGTTAATAAGCTAGTGAACCGCGAACTAGCAGATGAGACATTGATTGATATGCGGGGTTTAACGTCCCAAAACCTCCATATGATCATGAGAGACGCCGTAGTGGAGGGCTCCGGAAATTTCGACCACCTGGGGTTCTTCAACGTGCACCCAAATCTGAGCACAAAGGCCTACGAAATTTCCGCCTCCATCGGAAATACAGTCGCCGCAGCTGGGATTCGATGCCGCGACCTGCGGGTCAGAAGCCGAGTACCTTAGCCACTAGACCGCAGCGGCGGGGCGATAACACAAACTATAATTAAAAGTTCATAAGCGCTAATTACGAGGAAGTCACACCCATGACCTCACAATCGATGGCGGTAGGTGCTGGTGGCTCTATCGACTGTGTTAGCGAAGCACTTGTACGACGCTTCCCTTGTGCGTAATATATCTGTCACGCATTTCTCCACGCACGGTGCTCTTGTTTGACGGGGTGTTACCGCTGTCTGGGAGCGGTAGAGTGAAGTATACTGCGTCATGACACAAACGAGTGGCGATAGGAAGCGAGTCAGTAACGATGCAGTGAGGACCCCTTGGCGCGAGTGATAAGAAACACTGCTAGCGCTGGCAACTAGGAGGCGCCGTAGACAATAATACGTATTTTGCCTTTCACGTCGTGTTTGCTTGCGATGGCTGGCAGTCAGAGTAAAGCATTTTCTACATGCACTAGTTGTGTTTCTCCTCTGCCTAGTCCTTCGATCGTGATTATACCGACGAAAAAACTGGCCGATCTGACGTACAGTGGCAATCGATGATATGCGAACCACGAATTACGAAGCTTGAAAAGTCACATTAAAATGAGCACTATGTTCTAACGTAGACGTGAATTAAGTCGTACATCATTTCCTTGTTATGATTATCATGTTTGTGCCTGACATTTGTGTTCGCCGTCCATTCACGTCACGTAATACCAAATTTAGTAAATGTTAATCTAGCGAAACGGCCGCAAGCTCGCTATGAGCGTAGTGATTTGTCTTATTTACCGTGGCACACATGTCATGACTATCATGTTTGGACGTGTCATTTACTTTCGTCGTTTATTCACGTCACGTGATACCAAATTCGGTTTACGTGGAGCTGCGAAACGGATGCGAGTGTGCTATGTGCGTAGCATGTAGTCAAGTTTCAGAAGACGCGCATACCAAGTATAACATGTTTGGACGTCCCATTTACTTTCTTCGGCCATGCACGTTCCAGTATACAAAATTGGGTATACGTGGAGCTAGCGAAACAGTCGCGAGCGCGCTATCAGCGTAGCATGTAGTCATGTTTTACGTGACACGCATGTCAAGATAATCATGTTTGGGCCTGGCACTTACCACTGCATGTTCACCATGCAGTCACCACGCAATGTTACCATGCAATGTTACCATTGCATGTTCACCATGCAGTC
The DNA here is from genome assembly GCF_043290135.1 of Rhipicephalus microplus. Lineage (NCBI taxonomy): Eukaryota > Metazoa > Arthropoda > Arachnida > Ixodida > Ixodidae > Rhipicephalus > Rhipicephalus microplus. The sequence continues at coordinate 325,829,064 of NC_134710.1, read as the reverse complement.
ATGTCATACCATACTAGTTTTACAATATATGTTATGTCAACAAAACCACCGCAAAAGAAGCAAGATTATGAAATGCAAATTATAACATTCATGACATACACATCATACTCTTCAGGTTATGACTTGTCAATTATGCTCGCCATGCAGTCATGTTATGCCGTACCCATTTTGGTAGAGATAGCGTTATCGAAACGGTCAGGAGAACTAAATGTCGTAGGCGGCTATATATATATATATATATATATATATATATATATATATATATATATATATAGAAAGATAGATAGATAGATAGATAGATAGTTAGATAGATAGATGTGGCCAAATTCGCCGAAGTTCGCTAAGAATCGCTTTACATTCATAACGGCTGCAGTAAGCGGCGCAGAAAGGCAATGACGTCGACGAGCAAACGTGAAATGTCGCGCCAAGGTTCAGCGAAACACGCCAATGGCAAGCGGAATGCCGTCGCGCGTTTTAAGCTCAAGTTACGAACCTTTGCCTACCGCGTTCTTGAAGCGTAGTGTGGTAGTACTACGAAACGGCAAGGTCCACACTACGCACTCAAAAAATGGTATGAGCACAGACCTAGGTTATCCTATTACTGAATAGCGCACGCCTATATCAATTTCTATCCTCACTTATGGACGCTGTGAAGAATTGCACATCGGGTATTCACCCCTAAACTTTTTTGTACGAAAGCAACCTTCCCTGAAAAACAATATTATTAAGGCTTATTAGAGAGAGTTTCAGCTAGCATAGAAAAAATAGCAAACTTCAAATATTTTTGTGGTTTTCGAAAAAAAATTCTAACTGCTAGGTGAATGCGAAAATTTCTCAATGCTTCAGTAGCACAACTAATCAAAACATTTTAGTAGCTCAAGCACCGTTTCGAAGTTCCGAATGCAAATATCAATTTTATGTACATTTTTCTATTGTGCCACTTTGACAAAAACACGCTTACTTGGAGGAGCGCCACGGTAAACAATTTTACGAGCAAAAATGTTTGGCCACAACAGTCCGTGCGGTATACGAAAAGGGTGTAAACTTTATCGGCAGAATCTGCAACGGTCGAGTGCCATGTCTGGAACACTCGGCATGGAATAATTCATAATAAATATATAAGTTTATAGTTACCTTATTATTGCTGAGTTTTAAATTGTTAATGGTTAATAAATAATTGAAATATTTCGATCAAAGGTGCACGAAGGATAGGAGTTGGTGGTAAAATCAGTGTGATGAACAGATATTTCATCAAAAGACTAGGCTAATTAAGAGAACTAGATTTTGCCATTTGTGCTAGAACAGTAGACCCAGTATCATCTAATCTATTGGAAAAATTGCTTTGAGAACACCATATATATATGGTGTTCTCAAAGCAATATATATATATATATATATATATATATATATATATATATATATATATATATATATATATATATATATATATATATATATATATATTTATATAAATATATATGGCGTACCTCAGTACCACCACACATTGGCTTTTATAGACTTCGCTTGATCTGAATGTACGGTATGCACTGGTACTTCAGCGTGCGTCTCTCCTATAGCGGTCCCTCTTTTTGTAGAAGCGTAAACCACGTGTCAACAATCTGTCCCGAAGTTCGCGCCGTTAAACAATAACATTGCCTAATATAGAGGTCCATTACTCACGCTGTTAATGGCCGCGTTTCCACAGCTGTCAGCAGTATACGTTTTCTTCTCTTATTTCGCCCCCATTTTATTGATCGAATCACAGCTTCGATTCTCTTTAGAATTATTTTCGACGTATTCGTTGCGCGGTGAACAAACCACAATGAGTCCCAAGGGCTTTCGTGTTGCTCTTTTTTCTAGCTTTTGAAACAGCGTTATTTTCTCGGTTTTCTTACTTGTTTTCTTTCTCTTTTTGGTTCATGTAATGGACTTGCTTCCGGCGCCCTTCCCTATACAGCGTCGCTTTCCCTACTGTTCAAGCACGATAGAACCTTGGTGGTCGAAGAAAGAGCAATTTTTGCGTTTCCGCGGCCTGCCATGGCAAAGCGTTTTGGTCACCCTCGCGCGCCCCTTTCTCTTTCCTCGCCTTCCGCTTTCTATTCTCGTTGGGCGCGGCGAGATTGCGTGGTGCTGCTCACGTTCTTCATTTTCTCCTCCAGCGGCGCTTCGCAATTTTCTTATACCCGCGTACTCGGAAGCAATAGCGTTACTCCACCTCATTCAGTCGACCCGAGTTTATATGGGAGAACACTATAGTACAGTTTTGCTGCAGTGTACGGAGCCCAACAAAAGCCCGGCAAGTCAGTGCACAATGTAAACAAAGCTCGTTGAGCGAAGCGACGGGGTACCGTGGCTATACATGGAAGCCTTAAATGTGGAAAACCTCGAACAAACAAAAAAAAAATAAAGAGGGGAGGGGGGGGGGGACGTAGGTTGGGTTGATAGCAAGATACACCAAAAAAATGGAAGAGCATGAACCACGCAATCCAATGCGAGGAAAATAAGACCGTACTGCCAATTGTACTGCACTCCGATGGTGTATAGTGAAATCAGACACAATGCGGCACTCTCGTGCGTGTAGTTTCCTCGCCATTTTATTCGTTCAGCCCGCCGAGGCAACCCAGTCCTCCAGTTGTCATTCTATTCGTTGTGGCCGTTTGTTCAGGGTGTCCGATGCTCTCGGGGATGTTTTTAGGGGCAAAGTGCTTCGTGGCCCGCCGACGGCCCTCGTACACCGTGCTAGGGTCGTCCCAGGGTAAAGTTCCAAGGTCACGCAAAAAAGGCTGAACATGTAAGACGGAATAGAAGCCCTGATCCATACACAATAAGAGCAAAGAATAGGAGTTGAAAGCTGGTGCAGTGCCTGCAACCCAGAATTCACTGTTTACGTGTTAGATCGGTGTTCGCTTCTTTCACTTATCATCGCAAAATTTTTCTCTTTTCTTTCCTTTCTTTTTTTGTTCCACACGCGCTTGTGTTTTTTCTTTTTTAATTTCATGCTTTGTTCGGCGCAGCGAAAACAACGGATTTAAACGCGCAAGGTACACTGTCGATTCCCAGCCAGCAGAACCTGTTTTATATGCCATTCGGTCTGAGAAGTGCCAGTTAATTATAGGCAATGTATCAAAAAGGGAATATTTTAGATAAGTAGCTTAATTTATAACTACTCCGTATCACGTTACTTGTGTGAAAATAATTTGTATTCAGCCTTGCCGATTAGCCGAAGTGGTAGCCTATATCTTAGTCTAAGGTACTGCGCTGCAAGCTCGAGAGCACGGGTTTGAATCTGTGCCTCGGCGGCCACATTTTGCTCGTAGCAACATGCAAGAAAAATTGGCAGATCCTACGTGCAGTTGGAATCGATTATATGCGAAGCACGAATGAGGAAGGTTGATATATCACTTTAAAATCAGCACACCATTACGAGGCTAACGTAAATCATGCCGTACATGCATTCCACGCCATGATTATCATGTTTTGGCTTGTCATATACCTTCTTCGTCTCATAAAGTCACGTGACACCAAGATTGGTATAGTGTAGCTAGCAAAATGGCCATGAACACTCCATGAGTGTAGCATCTTGTCATGTTTTACATGCACGAATGTCATGATAATCATGTTTGGACGTGCCATTTACCTTTATCGTCTATTCAAGTCAAGTGATACCAAATTTGGTATATGTGGAGCTAGCGAAACGCCCGTGAGTACGCTATGAGCGTAGCACGTAGTCATATTTTACATGACACGCATACGACAATTGTCAATTTGGGTGCACGGTAAAGAACCCCAGGTGATCGATATTTCCGGAGTCCTCTGCTACGGCATCTTTTATATTCATTTGGTGGTTTCTGGACATTAAACCCAACATACCAATCAATAAATATCACGATTGACTTGTTTGGACGTTTCAATTACCTTTGTCGTCTATTCACGTCACGTCATAGGAAATTTGGTATATGGGGAGCTAGAGAAACGGCCGCGAGCACGCTATAAGCTAGCATGTAGTCATGTTTTGCACGACACGCATATCATGATTAGCATGTTTGGAGATTCCATTTACTTTCGTCATCTATTCATGTTACGTGATACTAGATTTGGTATATGTGAAGTAAACGAAACGGCCGCGGGCGCATCATGAAGGTGGTATGCTGTCATGTTCCTACATGACACCTATATAAAGATTATCATGTTTGCACCAGTCATAGACCTTCGTCACCCAATCGCGTCACGTAATACCAAATTTGGTATATGTGAAGCTAGCGAAATGGCTGAGAGCGCATCATGAGCGTGGCATGCAGTCATGTTCTTATATGACACGCATGTCATAAGTATCATGTTTGCATGAGTCATACACATTCGTCGTCTGTTGGATTCGCGTAATACCAAATTTGGTACATGTGAAGCTAACGAAATGACCGCGAGCGGACAATGAGCGTGGCGTGTAGTCATGACTTACATGACATGCAAGTCATGACTTCCACATTAGGGTTTGTCATATATGTTCACCATGTAGTCATGTCATACCATACCAGTTTCGCAATATGTCATGTGAACGAAAGCACCGCAAGAGCAGCAAGACCATGAAAGATAAATTATGACATTCATGAAATACATGCCATGATTTTCATGTTATGACTAGTCATTTATGGTCGTCATAAAGTCATGTTATGTCATACCTATTCGGGTATCGATGCCCTTATCGAATGTCAGGAGGGTGTTGAAGTCGTAGGTAGATAGATAGATAGATAGATAGATAGATAGATAGATAGATAGATAGATAGATAGATAGATAGATAGATAGATAGATAGATACGCTTAATGTCTCTTAAGTTCGCTAAGAAATGCTTCGCATTTAATACTGGTGTACTTATATTCAGGTGCAAGTTAAAAAACTCCTGGTGATCGAAATTAACGCGCAATCAACCGCTACTGTGTGCCCCACGTGTTGTTTCTCCCACGTAAAACTTCAGCAACTATCAGTACGAGTCTTAAGAACGCTGTATTTGTGTGGCACTTCCTCTTATGGTCAAGCTGGCTCGTTCCAGTCACTGCTAGGGTTATTACAACCTGTTACTATTATCCATTACGATTACTAATATCTATCACTATCATTACTATTCGCGGTTACACCGCAAAGGTATGACAGTTGAATGTGATAGCTACAAATTTCGATGTGGTAAGACTTGCAAACAACTCTTTTGGATCAGAGTGTTTTCAGATCAGATAGGATGGGATCTTTTGTCTCTACAAATTATATGCTTTGCTTTTTGGCTCAATGTCGTCAATGCTAATAAAGGGACAGCGCAGCTTAGGGGAGCCTCAGCGATTAAATGTGAAGTGACGCAAGGGTATACGCGAACATGGGCATGGTAAACCTCCTATTCGTTTCACTGCTTGCAAGTCTCAACTTCCAAGTGGAATATCTTCTCATTTATACTATTCTGCCCTGAACTTTCCCTTCTTTCTTCAGCCTTTTTTCTATTTTCCACCAATTGCTTTACTATAACAAACATAGGTATGCTATTCTCTACCCTCTACTCTCTTGATTTATCTATTTCTTACCACCGCATCTATTTTCGACGCCTTGTTATAGTATACAATACTGGACCATGTTGTGCTCTCTCCCCTTCCGCTTTCTCCTCACCAACCCTACTCTTTTTCACCGCTTGTTATATTATATTATACATGGGTGCGCTTTGCTTCTCTCTTTTCTCTCCTCCTCACCCTTTTTCGTGGCTATAAGTGATACCTCAGTATGGCATGTTGTTGGGCTAGTTGGCTCACAGAATCAGCAGACAGGTTTAAAGTGCGCGGAGGCAGAAGATAATAATATAAGATGTGGTGTTTCACATACGAAAACCACGATATGATTATGAAAGATGCCGTTGTGGAGTGTTCCAGCAATTTCGACCATCTGGTGTTCTTTAACGTGCAGTGACATTGCATAGTAGGCTGGCCTCGACCATTCAAGGCAGCAACTAAAAACAACAAAAGACGCACACACGCGAAGCGCAGTGCGGGCGGGCGGGTTTGTATGTTTTAACGTGTTAAACATACACGTGTTAACGTGTATGTTTAACGTGTAAAATTTGTCAGATGAAACTATGAACCAAGAGAGAGAGAAACAACAATTATATACGCATCTGGCGTGCAGGAAGTCACCGGCCACGCAGGGCGCGAGTATTCCCTATCTGAAGACTATGGCTAATAGAGTCCTATAGTCCCAGGGCCTAGACCTTGAGGACGTTGTGCTCCGTCTAAGCGTCTATCCTAACAACATGCTTGCCTTACTTGTGTGCTTCATGTGTGTGCCTGTTAATTAGTTCTTCGTTATTGTCTTCTTTGCGTATGGTTTAAACTTGTCTGTTGGAAGATATTTCACCCATTTGAGTTCAGCTTGAGAAGAGCCTCGTTGTTAATCTTTGGGGTAAGGGAATACGGCCTCTCCAAGGATGCGAAATTTCCAGAGCCCTCACTGCGGCGTCTCTCATATACATACGATAATTTTAAGACGTTAAACATTACATACCGATCAATCAATCATCAACTTCAAGGACAGAATTGCTTTTCATCCGTTCTGTTAGCTCAGTGCAAAGTGTTGAGGGCGCAACACGTAGACGGGCATACGAGCCATTCAGGGATGTCTGCCGAGATGGCCTGCGTGCCAGTGCTCGGGACGCGTCCTGACGACCAAGTTCAAACTTTTTGTTGAAGCGACGCAGCCCCCCAGCTTTCCCTGCATCCATGCTCCTTTGGCCGAGGAAAGACTGGTGGCTCGTTTCCTCTCTGCTTGGAAAGCAATTCAGGCATGCTCTCTCACATGTGGGATGGTTGCATCGCATGCTGCTTCCGCATGATAGGAATGGTCAGCTCGTTTATTCTCTGCTTCACCCGCGTTCAATGTCTCCGCGCACGTGCTTTGACTTGCAGGTAGAATATATGAAGTGCGGGACGATGCTGTCACCTTCGACTTTACGCAGACTATGGTGGTGACGGTGACGCCGACGCCGAAAGCATCAGTCAAAACCCATAGAAACTGCTCATATAATGTCTACTGATTGTTATGTGTTGTTTAACGTCCAAAAATCAACATATGATTATGAGAAACGTCGTAGTGTAGGGCTCCGGAAATTTTGACTACCTGGGGTTCTTTAACGTGCATCCAAATCTGAGCGCCTGGGCCTACAACATTTCGGCCTCCATCGGAAATGCAGCCGCCGCAGCCGGGATTTGATCCCACGACCTGCTGGTCCGCAGCCGAGTACCTTAGCCACTAGACCATCACGGCAGGGCTTAATGTCTACTGCAATAAAATAAAAATACATGAAAACCAGAGTACCTCAGAAATATTTTGAACCGCACTGGCGTATGCAGCAGGCGCATTATACCATTTCATCTCGTTCCGTTGCCAACGACAGTGTAATCATCCGTGCATCGTTCGAAGCTTAGTGACGCCACTTGCAAAACGAAACAAAAAAAAGGAGAGAGTCGCGCCTGATGAGCCACGGGCGTTGTTTTTGCCTTGGCTGTCTTGCTTGCTGCGCCCTGATTGTTTCACCCGCACGACCCAGTTCATACGGCGCGTGCACGCTCGCATACATTGGTCACAGCGGCGTTCACATCAGCCAGCTTACGGCCTAGGCGAACATTGCGTTTGATTTGTTTGAAGTTCAGTTTCACGTGATTTTGCTTTTCGGACCATTAGGCACTAAGTGGAAAGAGCTGGCGCCCCTTTACTTTCCAGCCTTCGAGTGCTACTCGCTGGCAGCTGCTCAAAGAAATACATCATTCGGCCACGTGGACAGGAACGATTCTCAGCGCAAAAAGTCTTCTCTTGGACGTCACATTTGAATTTGTTGTAAGGATTACTTGTCGTGTTTTCTTTGTGCAACGGCGAAGCGTATGTCACGTTCATACATGCGCGAATAGAAAATATACGCTTCCGATGTGATTGAAAACTCCTTGAAAACTAGAGTTACATCAAAATGGCGGTCCGAGCTGTTATGCTACCCGCGAAAGGTGCGTGAAAAAATTGATAAATGCGTGAGATAGCCGAGTACTTAGCGAAAAGTTACATTGTTTTCGCTAACCTTGATATGAATTGTGGTATTGTCAAAGCGTGGACTGTCTTTGCATTGTCTGCCATTCAGAAGCTAAGAATCGTTTGACAGCACCTTTTTGACTCTCCTGCTGTGTTCACGCAAGCTGCCGTTTATGCACATGCCTGTTTGTCCTACGTGACTTTGAGTTCTGAAATTTTCTTGGTTTTTCTCTGATATTGCTTACAATTCTGCATAATCAGTGGTTCAAATTTTTTTGCATACTACTGATTACACACTAAACAAAAATCACCTGAAATAACCTCAAAAACTGGTTAAACCATTTGTCCTCTGGCGTACTACATTTGCTGTTTTTTTTACCACCTGCTATCGAGGTAAAAATTTACTCTCGTGCTAACTGAGTTTTTGAACGTAGGGAGAGTAGTAAATATTTACCCAAGTGAGGTTTTGAGCGAGTATAGAGAGAGTAAATTTTTACTGCCTTCACAAGGTTTTTGAGGCTGGGGGTTACTTCCGGTGGTAAAAAAGAATAAAAATTGACAAGTGCATTGCTTATAAATTCGACAAATTTATTAAATAGGAGAATTGATCGAATTAATTAAACGGCCGAATTGGTGACACATAGGTTCACATAGAGACAAACACGCACACACAACAAATGCAGAATAATACACCACTCGAACAGACTACACGCGTTGCTCGACTACACTTCGACAATCCGGTATATAGGCACGACTTTTTGACCGGCCGTGTAGTGCCGGGAGGAGAGCTCATTTTTGCATCGATTACCAACAACGGTTGAAGGTGCAAGCGTAAACTTAAGGTGGGCTGCAGGGCAGGGAATGTCACACCGACCTTTTATTTTAAATCTACCCGATCTCACTTTTTTGATTATCCAATTATTACTTGACACACTGGGCTCATGGCCCCACGCATGTTAGCACTGCTGATGCACAAGTCCATAATATATACCTAAGTACGCACAAACCATGGTAGCTCAATGATTTTCATTGAGCGACGGTGCACAAACACAGTAGCAGCACATATTCATCACAACGGGGGTAGAAGAGCGGTCCACGCCTGCGTATACAAGCTGCTTACCGACGGCGTGCTAGGCCTTTTCGAGGAGCACAGCTATCCGATGAAACACAGCTGGCGATCACAGAACACATATCCTGTGCAAATTTCGTGGTCATTTCAGACACAAATGAACACGTGACCGCTATCTTACGGGGACGGGGCGGTGTATGCATACTTCTAACAAAAGACTATCGTCCGGGTTTTCTCCATGCTCACCAGCAGCCGCTTGTTGGTTCCGTCTGCCTCTTATCGGTTTCGTGCTACATGTTTGAGGACAGTTGGTGCATGAGGCGGGCAATTCGGGCAGCACTTTACTCATGCAGACATCGCCTACTGTGGAACAAAATATATGCGATGCTTCTTTCACCTGCCCCGGCGACACACTCCCACTGGTCACTGGCGGCTGCGGCTCAGTACCGACGACAGAGTGAAGCATTTCGCTTATTGCTTCTCCAGTAGGTAAGCACGGACGATGACACCAGATTGATTTTGTTACCACTGGCAGATCTTCGCGATTCGGCTCGGAAGCGAGATATTCACGACGTGCAGGTTCGGAGGCGCTCGGAAGCGCGCAGTCGCTCGATGATGTAGAAAACACGTGGCATCCATCAGCCCAACCAGACACACAGATACCGAGTTTCTTGCACCGTCTGTCTCCAAGGCCACCACCGAGCAAAAGCCAACAATTTGCGAAAATATGCAGGACAACTTTCCACAGCAGGTTTTCTTTCTTGTTTTTTTTTCTTTTTGAGAGCCCCCCCCCCCCCCTCCCGTCTTGTTTTTTTAGTTCACAGAATGCTGTTCTCGCTTGTTGTGCTTATGCTGCCCCCAGTTCCAGTAAAACTGCGTTGACTCTAAGTCTGTCCTGAGGCACGGCGATCTCCCCCCCCCCCCCCCCAAAAAAAAAAACAAAAACCCATCTGTGGTCCTCGCGTACCTTCCGGATTCACTGAGAGCGTCACAAGGGGGGTATGGTGCAAAAGCCGCCGAAGCAGCTGCACTTTGTAGTCACGTGGTAATAAACTCTGAAACGCAGGTTAAAAATCACGTGATAGAAAACTCCCTACGTGGTAAAACTAGATTTTGACATCATTTTACTACTTGCCTGATAGGTGATGGTAAAACTATGTCATGTACCATCTTTTACTCCTACACAGGGTAGTAATTTTAAACCGAGAGAGCTTTCAGAGGTCATGAGCCGCGAAAACACCAAACTCGGATAGTTTTCGCTTAGAGTGTACGTTGAATTACGCGCTGCTTGCAGCACAATGAGAAATTGCATACAAGTGTGATGCAGTAGTCGATAATATTGCTACGGCGAATAAAGTATACACAATGGATATACTGGCGAGCAAAATGCGTGCAACGCTGCTGCAGTCCGAGAACGTTCCCCAGAGCACTTCGTCGTCGTCAACCTCAGGCATCTACTTAGCCCGTGACATTACCCGCTGGTGGCAGAAGCACCGTTCCAGTGTGATCGATTCTCGGGGCGTGAGTAATATGGTTTAGGCCATGAGACGTGCACTATATCGGTCGAGACTGAAGCTGGTACTGACGTGGTATGCAGTGGAGCTATCTCATAGGTCACGCTGGTGACCTTGCGTACGACGCGATATGGGCCAACGTAACGGGACATCAGTTTTTCGCAGAGACCAACA